>NC_083115.1:2549090-2867727 GCF_949774975.1 Lagenorhynchus albirostris
TCCACAGGTGTAATGATTAGCTTCAAAAGGGAGGAGAAACCCCCTGGAAAGAAGTTAGTTGGTACAGGAGCAGGACATCTGGAGGTTTCACTCTGAGTAATTCCAATTTTCTCCATGAAGCAGGAGGCAATATCGTCTGCCAACAGGGGTAGGGTTCTTGAAAAGTGGCAAATTTTGGAAAGAATATGAAAGAAGTTTGAGGAATAGCAGAGCCAGATGACAAAAGATACAAAGAAGGATTAAGAGGAAGTGCCAACGTCTTAGCTTGCTTTCATGTCTCGGCTATTGTGAATAGAGCTGCTATGAACATTGGGGTGCATGTATCTTTCTGAATTAGAGTTTTCTCCAGATATATGCCCAGGAGTGGAATTGCTGGATCATATGGTAACTCTATTTTTAGTTTTTTAAGGAACCTCCATACTGTTCTCCATAGTGGCTGCACCAATTTACATTCGACCAACAGTGTAGGAGGGTTCCCTTTTCTCACACCTTCTCCAGCATTTATTATTTGTAGACTTTTTGATGATGGCCATTCTGACTGGAGTGAGGTGATACCTCTTTGTAGTCTTGATTTGCATTTCTCTAATAATTAGTGATGTTGAGCATCTTTTCATGTGCCTGTTTGCCACCTGTATGTCTTCGTCTGCCCATTTTTTGATTGGGTTGTTTGTTTTCTTGTTATTGAGTTGTATGTGCTATCTGTATATTTTGGAAATTAAGCCCTTGTCAGTCGCATCATTTGCAAATATTTTTTCCCAGTCCATAGGTTGTCTTTTCGTTTTGTTTAGGGTTTAAGATGCCCCTTCTTGAACAGAACATGGAACAGGGCGAGAACACCTTAACACTTATTGGACCACGCCCCTCTTAAGCTGAGCTCAGTTCCCCCAGCCACACTGCTGCTGGGGGGGAGGGGGGGAGTGGATATTAGAGCATCAACCATAATGCTGTCTGTACTTTTGGTTTTTTCCAGAACATATAAATCAGAAGACATTTTTGTATTCAAGTTTTTTTTTTTAATAAATTTATTTATTTTATTTTTGGCTGCGTTTGGTCTTCGCTGCTGTGCTCAGGCTTTCTCCAGTTGCGGTGAGCAGCGGCTACGCTTCATTGCGGTGCGCGGGCTTCTCATTGCGGTGGCTTCTACTCGTTGTGGAACACGGGCTCTAGGCATGCAGGCTTCAGTAGTTGCAGCACGTGGGTTCAGTACTTGTGGCTCGCGGGCTCTAGGCACATGGGCTTCAGTAGTTGTGGCGCACAGGCTTGGTTGCTCTGCGGCACATGGGATCTTCCCGGACCAGAGCTTGAATCCGTGTCCCCTGCATTGGCAGGCAGATTCCCAACCACTGCGCCACCAGGGAAGCCCTATATTCGTCTTATTATCACAAAATACAATGTATTACAATGCTTTTGACTAATGGTTGAAAATATTGTTGATTGCTTATGAATGGAATTATCTTGGAAATTGTAAAAATTAAGTTTGTTAAATAAGAATAAGAAAATTGAAAGAAATGGAGGGACTGGAGCTACATAAATTCATAATTGTACCTCTATTTTGGGTAAGAGTTCCATTTTTTCCTGTATAGAAATATTGATATTTTCTAAGAAAATTTTATGTGTAGTTAGCTCTTACCCTTTATAGATTTTTGAATATTTTTGAATTCACATCTTACTAAATATATATATATATATATATATATATCATCAAAGGTGCAAGCAGTGAAAGAAAAAAATTGATAATTTGGACTACATGAGAATTATAAACCTTTATCCTGCAAATGATACCATAAAGAAAGTGAAGACTATTTGGAAGTTGCTAAATGAGAATCTCTTAAATATTCTCAGCGTGTACACACACACACATACACGAAAGATAACTATGTGCAGTGACGGATGTGTTGACTAACCTTATTGTGATGATCATTTCACAGTATGTACATATACCAAATCATCATGTTATACACCTTAAAGTTAAACATTGTTATATTTCACATATCTCAATAAAGCTGGGGGCAAAATGATGGTGAGAAGACAACCCAAAAAATGAGAGAAAATATTTGCAAATCTTATGTCTGATAATGGGCTGTATCCAGAATACATAAAAATGCTTATAACTTAGTAATAACCCCAATTTTAAATGGGTAAGAGATTTGAATATACATTTCTCTCAAGAAGATATACAAGTGGCCCTTAAGCACATGAAAAGATGCTCAGCATCATTGCTTATTAGAGAAACCAAAACTTACTTTAGCAGTAAGATTCTGCTAAAGCACCCAACCTATAGGGTGGCTATAATAAAAAAATGTGGACAATAACAAGTTTTGGTGAGGATGTGGAGAATTGTAAGCCTCATAGGTTGCTGGTGGGAATGTTAAATGGTATAGCCACTTGCAAAAACAGTTTGGCACTTCCTCAAAAATGTAAACAGAGTTACCATATGACTCAGTAATTTCACTCTTAGGTATACACCCAGAAGAAATGAAAGCATATGTCCACATAAAAACTTGTACACAAACAAATACTTCTAGAAGAATTATTCATAATAGCCAGAAAGTAGAAGCAATCCAAATGTCCATCAACTCATGAATGGGTAAATAAAATGTGACATATTCATACAATGGCATACTACTCAGTCATAAAAAGAAACAAAGTACTGACACATGTTATAGCACAAACCAACCTTGAAAACATTATACTGTGTGAAAGAAGCCAGTCACAAAAGACCACATAGTGTATGCTTCCATTTATATGAAATGTCAAGAACAGGCAAATCTACAAAGTCGATTAGTAGTTATTAGGGCTTTTGGTGAAGTGGATGTGGGATGGGGGGTGGGAAGGAGATGAGAGGTCACAGCTAATGGGTATGTTATTTTTAAGGGGGATGAAAATATTCTAAAATTAGACTGTGGTGGAAATCACACAACCCTGTGGACATAGTAAAAGCCATTGAATTATACACTTTTTAAATTGTGATTTCTGTGGTTGTTGAATTGTATACTTTAAATGGGTGAATTTTATGGTATGTGAATTATATCTCAACAAAGTTGTTTTAAAAAATGAACTTCATCAATGAGGGGTAAGTGGAATTCACATACCTCCAGAGATGTTACCCTGAGAAGGACACATCACTTTTGGAGTATTCTGGCTGGGGATGAGTAATTGGAATTTAATCCTGAGAAAAAGAGGCAAGATACAAAATCAAACAGAAAAAAAAAAAAAAAGCCCAAGTTAGAGAATCAGAGAGCACACAAGGAGAAAAAACGTGGGCAGGGGCTGGGGGGACTATCATTCACGTCCTCAGAGAGATAAGACAGTGTCACATTCATGACATAAGAAGAGGATCCTGTGACAAGGAACACTAGGAGAAGAAAAACACAGCCCTTAGAAATTAAATACATGTTAGCAGAACTGAGGGGCTCCTTGGAAAAACAGTTTTGGAAATTTCCACAAAAGTGGAGAAAAAAGACAAAGAGATAGAAGATTAGAGAGAATAGGTGAGAAGGTAAGAGGATCTGTCCAGTGAGTACGAAACCTAAGTAATAGGAAGTCCAGAAAGAGAGAAAATGGAGAGGCAGAAATCAGCAATTAAAGTAATTTAAGAAAAAAATCTCAGAACTGAAGAACAAGATGTTTGATCAAAAGCCCTGTTGAGTGAATTTCACAAATCTAGAAACCTGCATTTTTCTATCATCGGTAGGTGAGGAGCAATTGCCCAGTGGTGTAGAGAGTCTGGCACAATTGACTAGAAAGACTTACACTAAGGTACCTCACTGTGAAATTTCAGAACACTGGGAACAAAGAGAAGATTCTACAATCTTCTAGAGATGGTGTGTGGGGGCGGTTTTTAGAAAAGAGAGGGTAGAATTTGGAATATGAATGTTTTTGATTTTCCTTTAGAAACTCTGGAAGTAAAAAGACTACAGAGCACTGCCTTCAAGATTCTGAAAGAAAATTATTTTCTTGCATAATTTTATTTTATACCCAGCTCATTTATTATGTATGCATGAAGATAGATTTAAAATATTTTTAGACTTTCAAAAGCCCTCCAAATTTGCCTCCCATGCACTCTTTCCTCAAGAAGCTCTCAAGGAGGAAAAAAAAAAAAAAAGATTTAGCTGAGAACCAGATAAGATATGAGGAAAAAGAAGATTCCACATGGGAGAGGGGTAAAGGGAATCCCACGAAGTACCATGAAAGAAGTACTAGGATCACAGCTACACCCTGGATGTGAGGGCAACCTATCCAATGTACTCAAAAGACCAGTATATTGAAGATTATAATTTCCAAGATCTCTATTGCCATTGTACCATCTTTTTGAGGACAGAGTGAGCCTGGCACTGATTCTTACGTAAGCTTGACTTAGCTTAACCATATGGTTATGAACTTCCACTCTTCTCTTTATGCCCAGACAGTTAGTTCACTCCACCTAAGTGGTCGCTTTCATTTATTCATGAGCACTAGAGGTGGGTCATAAACATAGAAGCTGAAAATACAGGGCAACCCACTCTCTCTGACAGATTTCTGCTGTGCATCCAATACCTGGCCCATACGTACTCCAACCCCACCTGCTGTCCTGACCATGGTGCACCCTGTGATTCTTGGCCACACTCACCCATGACCTTACCTTACCCACTGACTCCCAGGTCACAGTGGCCCTTTCTTTACACAACTAGGTTTCTGATACTCAGTTTTTCAAAACAATGTATTGTTTGTTTAGGAATACAAACATAGGTGGAAAACTGTAAAAAAAAAAAAAGCAAGGAAATTATTAACACAGAATAGTGGTTACTTGGAAGTTGGGGAGGGCGAAATGGAGGAAAAATATTAAAGGTACCAGTAAATATTCTATTTATTACCCTGAGTATGTTTAGGGGGGTGTGTGTCTGTGAGTGAGAAAGAGAGAGGGAGAGATGTGTATGTAGATGTTCACCATATCATTATTCTGTAAATGGTACATGTGTTTTATATTATTTATCTGTGTATTATAGCTTCGTTTGCTATATTTCAAAACAAAAATTTCTTTCAAAAGACAGTAAGCAAAATCACTGGCATTTTGCTCAGAACTTCCTTTTCCTTAATCAAGGATTTATAGACATTGGCAGACTAATTTAAAACAGTTTTTTCCTGAAGGAATTGCAATGGTCCTTCTAAAAATCCACGTTTATTTTATTTTAAAAGAATTTTTGGCTACAACGCGCGTGGCACGCGGGATCTTTGTTCCCTGACCAAGGATCAAACCCACGCCCCACACGGGGGAAGCGCAGAGTCTTAACCACTGGACCGCCAAGGAAGTCCCTAAGATCCATTTTTAAATGCTCAAAAGTTGGAGGAAGGATGAATGTAACAGAGTTCAGGAGATGAATTTCTAGAAACAGACAATGCCAGATCATGAAGGACCTTGAATGCTAGAATCATCCCGGCCTGCAGGGAGGTCTCTAACTACACCTGGACGAGGACCAGATATGTGTGGCTGGTGATTTCCCCCACCCTCAGCCTTTTTTCATCAGTGTGTTTGGGCAGATCAGGAGGTTACAGAGCCCCAGTAACAAGTGATGTGCAAGCTCATGGGAAATGTCTCAGGTTCTTAGAGGAGGCGAGGTGGTTTTTTTTTTTTTTTTTTTTTTAAGAAAGAGTTCTTGTATTTTTTATTTTATTATTATTATCATAAAATTTTTAAAGGTTTTTTTTTAAAAAAGAAAAAGAAACAGCTTTTGACTTGCAACTGGGCCGTTAGACACCATGTAACCTATGCTGCCTTACGTGGGCCAGGTGTTAGCTGGTCCAATTAGCTGTTATACTACTCCTGCCCAGAGGTGCTACATCAAAAAAAGGAATAAATATGTATAATAAGGACTATGCCTGAACAGGTCCTGAAAGATAACTGTTTCAAGAGCAGATGGATTGGGACTTCCCTGGTGGTCCAGTGGTTAAGACTCCACGTTCCCAATGCAGGGGCCCTCGGTTCGATTCCCTGGTCTGGGAACTAGATCCCACATGCCACAACTAAAGATCCCGCATGTCACAACTAAAGATCCTGCACGCCACAATGAAGATCCTGCATGCCGCAACTAAGACCTGGTGCAGGCAAACTAATTAATTATTTTTTTTTAAAAAAAGAGCAGATGGATCATATTTGCTGTGTGTCCGCTCATGCTACACGCTGGCCCCTGCTTGACTGTGGACACTATTGTGTCATTGACTGAGGAGAAACTATTTTGAGCCTCATTTAGAGATGCTGCTTGTGATGTAGCCCCTCTCAGAAGTTGTCCTGAAGGACAGGGAAGCAGAAAAATCCTCCCAGTGGCATGAACATTAAGCAACACATCCCCTTGTCCTCTACATCCAGAAGAAGAGATTAACCTGAACTAAGAAACTCCATCAATTCCTGGGCAAAGGCTAGTGTCTTGACTGGACAACCAGTGACTTGGAATGACCACGATGGGGAGACTGCTAGTGAGGAGCTTTGGGCCAAGAGTGTGCAACTAATTTGTGCACAGGTAAATGTTCACCAAGAGTCCTCCACTGCGGAGAAGGCTCATCATAATCAGTTTGGCAAGACAACTCACTTTGCAGATGCTGGTCAACCTCCTTGTCCGACCATTTCAGTGCTTGCTCGTAAATAAAGTGGTAATGGTGTCAAGACAGAAGCTGTGCAAAACCTCATCAATATGGACTTGCCCTCACCAGAGCCAGCCTTGTGTATCATAGGCTAACTGCCATTGCTGAGTGCCCGACATGCCAGCAGCAGCAATCCTGTGCCCCTAATGTGGTACCACCTCCCAAGGGAAACAGATGTCACATGGTAGTAGGTCGATTACGTACCACGGGATCTCCTCAGTTACAAAGTGGGCAGGAATCCACCCTCACAAGGATGTATACTTATTCTGAATTTGGATTTGTTTTCTTTGTTGTCCTTCTAGCACCATCATCTGGGGACTTACAGAACACTATACTGTCATATACTCCCAAATAATATTACTTCTAACCTAGAAAATCAATCCACACTGAAAGAAGAAAGGTAATGGGTTTATCTTCTCAGGACTCTCTGATCTTACCATGTATTCAGTCACCCAACAGCAGACAGCTAGCTGCCCACATAGAATGGTAGAATGGCCTGTTAGCAACAGGCGGGGATCAACAATGTAATTGCCTGCAGCCTCAGAGAGACAAACAAGAAAAGAACTTTCCAGTCAGAATGGAACTGCATATGTGGACTCATGTAGATAGGAGAAAACACAGCATATCTGATATGTTACAAGTAATTCAGGAAGGCAGAGGATGGGGAGGGCAAGAAAATGTGCTTAGCAGGTGAACTCTGCAGGTCTCACTGAGAAGCATGGCCTTTCTTCCATAGGTGATCGGGAGCCAAGGAAGGTTGCCGTGTGAGAGTGACAGGCACAATTTACAGCACAATTTGCAGTTTGGAGGGGTGCCCTTGCCACCACACATTCCTCCTTTGGAGGGTAATCATTGCTTGAATGCTTGGTCGTTCTTCAATCCTTCTCCAGGAGGTGAAGCTTCCCTTCCCGCGATGCAGGCAGGATTGTGGTGACTGGCTTCTAACAACAGGGTAGATAACAGAACAATTGTAACTTTACAGACAAGAAAACCCCTAAACTAAGCCATCAAGCGTAACATCATCAGAAATGCATCACATTAATATAAGGCAGCCTCTGATGTGATGCCAGGAGAGGAACACACCATCTCTGTGACGTTCTTCCCGAAAGCTGGGTGAAGGTTATGGTGGAACTTTCTGGACTATCATTTCAACTTTTCCGTAAATGAGAATTATTTCAAAATAAAAGTATGAAAATTATTTTAAAGTAAAAAGAAAAAAAGGGATAATACCTTGTCCAAAAGATCTTCACTAAAGATAATTTTAGAGAATATATTTCAAGCAGAGTGAAATGATTCTGCATGGAAGGTCTGAGATTCAGGAAGGAGTGATGAGCAGAGAAATTGTAAGTATTTGGTAATTCGAAACAAACGTCAACTATATAAACTATAGGGACTTCCCTGGAGGTCCAGTGGGTAAGCCTCCGCGCTCCCAGTGCAGGTGGCCCAGGTTCGATCCCTAGTCGGGGAACTAGATCTTGCATGCATGCTGCAGCCAGGAACCCTGCATGCTGCAACGAAGATCCCGAGGGCCGCAACTGAGACCTGGCGCAGCCAAAAATACATAAATGAATAATAAATAAGGGCCTTCCTGCTGGTGCAGTGGTTAAGAATCCACCTGCCAATGCAGGGGACATGGGTTCGAGCCCTGGTCCGGGAAGATCAAACATGCCGTGGAGCAGCTAAGGCCGTGAGCCACAACTACTGAGCCTGTGTTCTGGAGCCTGCGAGCCACAACTACTGAAGCCCACACGCCTAGAGCCCATGCTCTGCAACAAGAGAAGCCACCACAATGAGAAGCCTGCGCACCACAACAAAGAGTAGACCCCACTCGCTGAAACTAGAGAAAGCCGGTGCGCAGCAACGAAGACCCAATGCAGCCAAAGATAAAATAAATGAAATAAATTTTAAAAATAAATAAATAACTAAAATAAATAACTAAATATTTTAAAAAACTATATAAACAATAATATTTTGAGGACTTAAAAAAAAGAGCCAATATACATGAAAAAAATGCCAAGTATACTAAGAACGGGGGTATCACAGTTTAACTGTTCTAGGATTCTTGTGCCATTCAACAAGATGATAAAAATATTAACTTTAGACTTTGACAAGTATATGTATTAAAATGTCTGGCATTACAACTAAAAGAAGGATATTTATCATCCACTTCAGTAAATTTTTAAAAAATCTTAAAAAATTCAAAATAAGGCAAGAAAGTAACTGCAAATAAGTATAGAAAAGATAGGATAACTAAAACCCACAAAATAAAATAGTAGAAGTAAATACAAATAAAAATAGATAGACTAAGTGCTCTAGTTAAAGAAAAAATATTAAACTATGTTTTTATAAATTTATTTATTTTTAATTTATTTTTATTTTATTTTTGGCTGTGTTGGGTCTTCGTTGCTGCATGCTGGCTTTCTCTAGTTGCGGCGAGCAGGGGCTACTCTTCCTTGCAGTGCACAGGCTTCTCATTGCAGTGGCTTCTCTTGTTGCGGACCACAGGCTCTAGGTGTGCGGCCTTCAGTAGTTGTGGCTTGTGGGCTTCAGTAGTTGTGGCTCGTGGGCTGTAGAGTGCAGGCTCAGTAGTTGTGGCGCACGAGCTTAGTCACTCTGCGGCATGTGGGATCTTCCCGGACCAGGCCTTGAACCCCTGTCCCCTACACTGGCAGGTGGATTCTTAACCACTGTGCCACCAGGAGAGCCCTAAACTATTTTTTTTGAAGTCAAGATATTGGTTGGCTTACAAGAGACATTTTTAAGACATAAGTATACAGAGAGTTGAAGGAAAAGAGTAGAAAAAGATATATCAGGCAAATACCAACCAAATGTAAGCTACAATCAGACCAAATAAACTTTAAGGCAAAAAGTACTATTGGAGATTATTTACCACAGTATAATAATAAAAAAGTTCACTTCCCAAGAATGATATCACAATTATGTGTATGTGAACCTAATAACATAGCCTCAAAACACACTTGTATTTTTAAACTTGGAATTTCAAGGGAAAATAGGCGAATCCATCATCATTGTAAAGAATTTTACGTTACTCTTAATAATGGATTAATCAAGCAGGAGAAAAACATCATAAGGTAACAGAAGATTTAAACAACACAGTTAAGAAGCTTGATCCAACAGCCATACATAGAGTATTGGTTTCCAATATCACTTTTTTTTTCAAGCATGGTGAAATACTTATGAAATTGATCATATGCACTAGGCCATAAAACAATTCTCAACAAATTTTCAAAGGATTAATATCATGCAAATTATGTTATTTAACCACAGCTTAATTAAGTTAGGAATGAAAAATAAAAAGATAACTGGAAAAGTTCCCTATATTTGAAAATTAACAAATACAATATTACATAACTCAGAAAAATATTTTTATCTTGAAAATGATAAAAATACTACATACCATTGTTTAGCAGTGTTAAATTCTTATATTAGAAAAGAAGAAAAGTATCCCCTCAAGAAGTTAGATAAAAAACAAAAGAATAAATCTAAAGTAAATAGAAGAAAAGAAATATTGATAAAGATGAAAATTAAGGAAATTAAAAAATAAACAGAAATAGAGATCAACAAATCCAGAAGCTGTTTCTTTGAAAAGGTTTATAGCATTTTCTCCAATAATGTTCAAGGAAAAAAAGATGAGAAGGCAAAAATAAACAATAGTAAGAATAATAAAGAAAAAATAATTACAGATACTACAGAAATTACATGGATATTAAAGGATATTATAAACAACTTCCTGAAATGAAAATGAAATAGACAAATTCTTAGAAAAATATGTTTTCAAAACTGATTAAAGAAGATGGGTAACCATAATAATTTTACAACCATTATAAGAAATTGCATCAGTATGCAAACATTTTCCCACAGGGAAAACACTAGGTCTGGATGGTTTTACTGGTGAATTTTTCCAAATATTTAAAGAACAAATAATTTTACCTTATAAAACTATCAGGAGGGACTTCCCTGGTGGACCAGTGGGTAAGACTCTGTGCTCCCAATGCAGGGGGCCTGTGTTCGATCCTTGGTCAGGGAACTAGAACCTGCATGCATGTGGCAACTAAGAGTCCGCATGCCACAACGAAGACCCTGCACGCCATAACTAAGACCCAGAGCAGCCAAAATAAATAAATAAATATCTTAAAAAAACTATCTAGAGAATAGAAAAAGAAAGAACTCTCCTTTCTCATTTCATGAGGCAAGCATAACTTTGATAACAAAATAAGAAAGAATAATTCAAGACAGGAAAATTATAGACAAGATTCACTCAGGGACATAATCACACAAATCCTAAAAAATTTACCTATGCATGTAAATCCTCCATTTTTTTTTTCTTTTTTTTTGCGGTATGCGGGCCTCTCACTGTTGTGGCCTCTCCCACTGCGGAGCACAGGCTCCAGACGCGCAGGCTCGGTGGCCATGGCTCACGGGCCCAGCGGCTCCGTGGCATGTGGGATCTTCCCGGACCGGGGCACGAACCTGTGTCCCCTGCATCAGTAGGTGGACTCTCAACCACTGTGCCACCAGGGAAGCCCAATCCTGTTATTTTTTAAATATAATATATCATGACCAAGTTGGATTTGTCCAGGATGCAAAATGGATTTAACATTAGAAAAATAATCATTGCCCCTCACTGCCTTCAGAGGTTAAAGGAGAAAATTAACAATCGTATCATTAGTTGCAGGAAAAGCATTTGACAAAATTCAGCATTTGGTAATGTTAAAAACTCTTAGCAATATGGAAATAGAAGGTAAGTTCCTCATTCTTATTAAGAGCACCCTCAAAAACTATAGCAAATATCACCCTCGATTTGAAAGCATTTCTTTTGCAAGATTAGAAGCAAGACAAGGGTTCAAACTATCACCACACAAATGATAAAAAGAAAGGATTGACATATTTATGTAAATTAATAATAGGAGCTTTTGTTCACCAAGAGACACCACTAAGAAAAGTGAAATGACAAGCTAAAAACTAGGGGAAATAATATACAACATATATAACTGACATGTATCAGGACCTGGAAAATATAAAGAATTAAGAAAGATGCAAGCAATGCAATAGAAAAATAGGCAAAAGATTAGAACAAGAACTTCACAGAAAAGAAAACTGAAATGGCCAATAAATGTATAAAAAAAGGTCGATCTCACTAGTAACCAGGGAAATGCACATTAAGCTACCACAATAATAACAATACTAAAAATTGTGCTTATTATATAATGCAGGCTATTTTAGTGCTATAACTATAGCAACTTTAAACTCTCACAACAGACCTATGTGACAGTACGGCAGCTATTACTACTGATGTGCCCTGCATGAGAAAACTTAGACAGTCGTAAAGACAGGCAGTAAAAACTCCTTCAACTTTGTTCATTTTCAAAGTTGCATGGCACTTCTACATCTTTTGTATTTCCAAAAGAATTTTAGGATCTGCTTGTCAGTTTCTAGAAATGAATCCTGCTGGGATTATGATTGCGAGTGCAATGAATCTATAAATCAATGTGGTGATAATTGACATCTTAACAATATTGAGTTTTCCAGTCCAGAAGAAGGTATATCTTTCCATTTTCTTAGGGCTTTTTTAACATTCTCAGCAATATTTTGTACTCAATAAACATATCTTGTACATTATTTGTCAGATTAACCCCTAAATATTTCATATTTTTGATGTGATTGTAAAATATATTTTTTTTACATTTTCATCTCCAATTGTTTGTTGCTGGTATATAGAAATACAATTTATTTTTTAACTCTGGTAAAATACACATAACATAAAATTCACCAACTAACCTTTTTTTTTTCCTTTGGCCATGCTGCACAGCTTGTGGGATATTAGTTCCCTGACAAGGGATCGAACCCGGGCCCCCAGCAATGGAAGCATGGAGTCCTAACCACTGGACCACTAGGGAATTCCCCATCTTAACCATTTTCAAATGTACAGTTCAGTGGTGTTAAGTACATCCATCATGTTATTGTGCAACCATCATTACCATCCATCTCCAGAGCAAGACTGAAACTCTCTTTATTAAATAATAACTTCCCATTCCCTACTCCTGCTCTCTCCTGGAAACCACCATTCTACTTTATGTCTCTATAAACTTGACTACTCTAGGACCTCATTATAAGTGGTATCATACAATTTTTGTCTTTTTGTGACTGGCTTATTTTGCTTAACATAATATTCTCAAGGTTCTTCCATGCTGTAGCAGAAGTCAGAATTTCCTTCCTTTTCAAAGGTGAATAATATTCCATTGTACGTATAGACCATATTTCATTTATCCATTCATCCATCAATGGACATTTGGGTTGCTTCTACGTCTTGGCTACTGTGAATAATGCTATGAATAATAGTTCATAGCTATTCGTGCTATGAACACGAATGTGCAACTATCTCTTCAAGAACTTGCTTTGAATTCTTTTAGATATACACCCAGATGTGGAATTGCTAGATCACATGGTATTTCTATTTCTAATTTCTGGAGGAACAACCATGCTATTTTCCACAGTGGCTGCAACATTTTACATTTTGAACAACACACAAGTGTTCCAATTTCTCCACATCTTCATCAACATTGTTATCTTCTGTTGTTTGTTATTTTTTATAGTAGACACCCTAATGGGCGTGAGGTGGTATTTCATTGTGGTTTTGATCTTACATTTCCCTAATGATTAGTGATGTTGAGCATCTTTTGATGCACTTATTGACCATTTGTATATCCTCTTTGGAGAAAAGTCACTTCAAATCCTTTGCCCATTTTGAAATCAGATCATTAACACTTGCTTTTTTTGTATGTTGATCTTACGTGCTACAACCTTGAAAAACATTAATTTTAGCAGTTGTTTGTAGATTCCGTATGATTTTCTAGATAGATAATCATGTCATCTATGAATAAAAGTTTAATTTCTTTCTTTCCAATCTAAATGCCCTTTAATTTTCCTGCCTTATTGATCTGGCTAGAATCTAGAGCACAATGTTGAATAGACATGGTGACAGCAGGCATCTTTGCCTTGATCATGTCTCCGAAGGAAAGTATTGGTCTTTTATCATTAAATATCATGCTAGTTTTACATTTTAAAAAATACTCTTCATCAGGGTGAGAGAAGATTCCCTTCTATCCTTAATTTGATGAGAGATTTTTGTGTGGAATAGATGTTGGATTTTGTCAAATGCTTTTTCTGTATCTGTTGTGATGATCATATGATTTTTTGTTTTTTAGTCTTCTAGGATGGTGAATTATTACCTCAACTGATTTTCAAATGTTAAACCAGCCTTGCAGTCCTGGATAAACCCAGTTGGCCATGATATATTATCTGTTTTATATACAGTCATATTCAATTTGCTAAAAATTTTGAAAGAATTTTGCATCTGTGCTTCCACATTCATGAAGGATACTCCTTTTCTAGTAATGCCTTTGTCTGGTGCTGCAATCAGAGTGATGTTGACCTCAGAAAATAAGTTGGGAAATATTCTCTCCCCTTCAATTTTCTGGAAGAATTTATGGAGAATTGGTTTTATTTATTTATTAAATGTTTGGTAGAACTTACCAGTGAGACCATATATCCCTGAAATATCTTTGTGGAAGGTTTATAAACTATAAATTCCATCCCTTTAACAGATGTAGGATTATTCAAATTATCTATTTCTTCTGGTATATCCTTTAGCAGATTGTCATTCAAGGAATGACATTAATCTAAGTTGTCAACTGTTTTGGCATAAGGTTGTTCATATTATTCCTTATTCTTTTAATGTGTGTAGTATCTAAGGTTATGTCTCTCTTTTCATTATTTATATTGTTAATTCATGTCTTCTCTTTTTGTTTTCCTGGTCAGTCTCCTTAGAATTTAATTGATTTTTTAAATCTTTTCAACAAACCATCTTTTAGTTTCATTGATTTTTCTCTTTTGCTTTCCTGCTTTTCATTGATTGCAACTCTTTATTATTTCCTCCCTCTATTTACTATGGGGTTTTTGTTTGCTTTTCTTTTTCTAATTTCTTAATGTAGATGCTTCATTAATTGATTTGTTCCCACTCTTCTAATAAAACTGTTTAGTGCTCTAAATGTCCCTCTAAGCACTGATTTAGCTAGCCTCTACATATTTTGATATGTTTCATTTTCATTCAATAAAACACTTTCTAAGTTCTCTTGTAATTTATTCTTTGACCCACGTGTTCCTTGCTTTGCAAACATTTACTGATTTTCCAGATACATTTCTGTAATTAATATCAGCTTAATTTCATTTTTGATAGAGATCACAATGTGTATAATTTCAATCTTCTTGAATATATTAAAATTTGTTTCATGATCCAGAATATAGTCTATTTTGGTGAATATTTTGTGTGCACTAGCAGAAAATGTGGATTCTTCTGTTGTTAGGTACAATGTTTTATAAATCTCTATTAGTGGACAATGTTCTTCACGTACTCTATATCATTACTCATTTTCTGTCTACTGATTTTTTAATCAATTATTGATACAGGAGTGTTGAAATTTTAACTGTAATTTGTCTATTTCTCTTCATTTCTATCAGTTTTTGCTTCAGTATTTTGAAGGTCTGTTATTAGTTCTATATACATTTATGATTGTTAAGTCCTTTTGATGAATTGACTCTTTTATCATTCTAAAATATCCACTTTTATTCCCGGTAATATTCCCTGATCTAAAATCTACCTTTTTTTTATATTAATACAGCCATTCCAGCATTCTTTTGATTAGTGTTTGCATGGTGTATCTTTTCTCATTCTTTTAATAGTAACTTATCTGTGTCTTTTTATTTAAAATGTATTCCTTATAGACACTACATATTTGGCTCATGCTTTTATTCAATCTGATAATCTGTACCTTTTATTTGGATGTTTATACCATATATATTTAATATAATTGCCAATATGGTTGAGTTTAAATCTACCATTTTGCTATAGTTTTCTATTTGTCTCATCTGTTCTTTGCTTTTTTTCTTCTTTTCCTGTCTTCTGGATTGAGTAATTTTGTGACTCCATTTTATTTCTAGTATTGGCCTATTAGCTATACCTCAGATTTATTGTTATTGTTCCTTTCAGTGGTTGCTCTAGAGTTTACAATATGCATCTTTAGCTTACCCCAGTCTACCTGCAAATATTATACCACTGTATGTGCAGTGTAAAACCCTGTGACAGCTACTCCCATTTCCTTAGACAACCCCATCATCCACTTCATTCTACATAAGTTTTTTTTTTTTTTTTTTTTTGTGGTACGTGGGCCTCTCACTGTTGTGGCCTCTCCCGTTGCGGAGCACAGGCTCCGGATGCACAGGCTCAGCGGCCATGGCTCACGGGCCTAGCCGCTCCGCGGCATGTGGGATCTTCCCGGACCGGGGCACAAACCCGTGTCGCCTGCATCAGCAGGTGGACTCTCAACCACTGTGCCACCAGGGAAGCCCCAATTCTACATAAGTTTTAAACTCCAAGTGCATTGTCTTTAATTTGCCTTCAAATCAATCATCTTATAAAGGAGATTAATTTAAAAACATTATACTTATCCACACATTTCTCATTTCCAGTACTCTTAATACTTTTCTACAAACACACATTTCCATCTAATAAAGGATATATACTTTCCTCTTCTTTCTGAAGAAATGTTTTTCACATTTCTGGCAGTTCAGGTCAGCTAGGGATAAACTGTCTTAGCTTTTTCTTTGAGTGTCTGAAAAACTTATTTTGCCCTCATTTCTAAAAGACATTCTTTTTTTTTTTTGCTGACTAAGGAATTTCAGATGGAGTTTTTAATCTTTCAATAATTTAAAGTTATTTTTTCTCATTTTCTTCTTGGTTGTATAGTTTCTAAAGATAAGTCTAATGTAATTCTTACCTTTGTTGCTTTATATGTAATGTGTTTTTTTTAATCTGGCAAAGGTTAAGATTTTTCTCTTTATCATTGATTTTCAGTAACTTTACTATAATGTGCCTTGGTGAGGTTATAATTTTGTTTATTCTGCTTGGTGTTCATTAAACTCCCTTGAATTTGTGGATTTACAGTTTTTATTCAATTTGGGAATATTCCAGCCATTATTCTTCAAATCTCTCTGCTAACCCCCAATATAGGGTAAATTCATCCTCAGTACTAAGATGATACCCTCCTGAGGACTCTACCCAAGGCCAACAGTGTTGAAAGCTCTTTCCATTCTGGCTTCTGGAAACAGGCACTATTTCCACCCACATGGGAGCTCTGGGAATTGTTTTACCTGTCATTTTTTGGTGGTTCTTTCCCCAATTAGTTTGTTCTCAAACATGTGCAAATTAATACCCATCCACAGACCCTGCAGATACCTGGGATTATATATATATATATATATATATATATATATATATATATATATATACATCCTCCCCCTTTCTGGTTCTCTGTCCTGCAAATGTTAGCTACCTTGCTCTCCCTCAGTTGTGATCTTTGTATCCTCAACTCAGCATATTGCTGGGCTCTGGGCTGAGGCCTGGACACTGTCTCAATGCAGTAGGCTGGGGCAATTAGATGGTTCCACTTGTGTACCTCTCTTGCTTCAGTCATCACTGCCCTACACTGTCTATTGCCCAATGTCTAAAAACTGTTGTTCCATATAGCTTTTTTCAGGTTTTCTAGTCATTTAAGAGGGGAGGATAAATCCAGTCCCCAGTAATCAATCATGGACAGAGCAGAAGTTCTTACTTGGAGAGCTTTTTAAAACACAGAGTCAAATTCATCTCACTCTCAGAAACTCAGATTCAGTAGGTTTGGCCTGGAATCCTGGAATCTTTACTTATTAAAAAGTACTCAGGTGATTCTGATACACAGGAAGTGTTGGAAACTATATCTTGATACATCAGGCAAAGCCTTGTTCGAACATTCTTCTAATCAGAAGGAGGGACAGACCTTTTCAGTTTTAAAACTTTTCCTGGTTCTGAGTATGGTGGGGGTACTTACAGCAGACCAATGATCCAGTGAAAACAATAAGTTAATTCAGTCTCTGATCTATTAAGGTGCTCAGTCCTCCTAAGGGCTCTGCAAAGGAGATAATATTATCTGGATAATATTATCCAGAGCCTCTATAGTTTTTTTGTTTTGTTTTGTTTTTGCGGTACACGGGCCTCTCACTGTTGTGGCCTCTCCTGTTGCAGAGCACAGGCTCCGGACGCGCAGGCTCAGCGACCATGGCTCTCGGGCCCAGCCACTCTGCCACATGTGGGATCTTCCTGGACCGGGGTACGAACCTGTGTCCCCTGCATCGGCAGGCGGACTCTCAACCACTGCGCCACCAGGGAAGCCCCCTCTATAGTTTTAATGTGTGGCAGTCTATTAAAAATTACCAGGCAGGCCAAGAGCTAGTTTAAAGAACAAACAAACAAACAAAAAACCCAAAAACCAATGGAAAGAAAATGTAATAGAAATAGACCCACAGAATATCTAGATATTGTAATGATCAGAAAGAGATTTAAAATAGCTGGGACTGATGTTCAAGAAAGTATTGGCAAAAGTGGAGAAAAATAAAAAGATGGAAAATTTCTCCAAATGAATTAAATTTTATTTTTTTAAAAATCACATGAACATCCTAGAACTTGAAAATACAATGATCAATATTAAGAACTCAATACATAGATTTAAGATAAGATTTAAATTGTGCGTACAAAATGTACAGACTCACGCACAAAGAGGCAAAAAATATAATAGGAAATACAGATGGTAAACAATGAAAAATTCTGACATAGGTGTACATGAAATCCTAAAAGGAAAAGAGACGTAAGAAGAGATAGTGACCAAGATGTTTCTAAAACAGAGAAAAGATATCAAGCTACCAATTGAAGGGATTATGTAAGTGGCACTCATCCCATGACCCAAGTGGGATGAGTACAAAGAAAACCATATTTAGACACATCACAGGAAAATGGCTGAAAACTAAGCAAAAAACAAAAAAACTAAAAGAAGCCAGAGGAAAAAATGACATTACTTTCCAAAGGAGTAACAAAGGAATGATGGAAACCAGAGGAGATCTTCGAAGTGCTGAAAAAAACTTGCTAAACGAGACTGCTATACCCAGCAAAAATACGAAGGATAAAATGAAGTTTTGAGGCAAACAGAAATGGAGAGAAATTGTCTCCAGCAGACCTGCTCTGAACAGAGGAATATTCAAACAGAGGGAAAAAAATTCCAGTCATAAGCACATAAATATATATTGGAACAAGAAGCAACATAAAGGGTAAATATGTAGGCGAATATAATGAGTATTGACTGTACGATGATTATAAAACCTTGTATGGTTTAAAATATATGCACAATTAAAATCCATGACAATAAACACAAAAGGGGAAGGGGTAAGTGGAGGCACAATATTACTCTAAGCTCTTAGCATTTGGGGGAAAGTGGTAAAAGTAATCATTTATATTAGAGTGTAATAAGTCAATCAGGAATGCTGTAATCTCTAAGATTTCTTTAGAAATGTATAATTAATAAACTGATAGAGGAGGTTAATGGTATACTTAAATATTTAAATTAATTCAAAAGGCAAGAAATAAGAGAATAAGGGATATAAAGTAAATGGGCAAAGGAAATGAATAATAAGATGGCAGGTATAAATCTAAATACAGCAGTAATTATATTAAATGTAAATGGACTAAAAACTCCTGTTGAAACAAGGATAGAGCAGCCTTTCAATTTTAGGCTTAGCTGGACTCTGCATAAACTGTAGTTTATAACAGATACTACTGAAAGGGCAGGGATTCCTAGAGCGAATTGTGGAAGGGGGAAGAACTTTTAGCTGCCAGCCCTGCATGGCTGAATTCTGAGGAAGCTTGAACCAAAGAGAAGCTGTCCTCCCAGTACTGTGGATTTTGTTTTTTAACATGCAAAAGATGAAGACCTTAATATGTCTTTGTTGCAAATCTTTTATTTTGAGAAGACCGCCTGAATGTGCCATTAAGTTATGCAAATGTAAAGCAAAGAGTCTCTGTAGAAGCTGTTTGAAAAGTTAAACTGTGCTTTGTTGTTGCAAATTGTTTTAAATTCTTGCTACTGTGTGCTTAAACTCCAGTTTGGTCTTTTCACAGGAATGCCTGTGGCTAGTTTCCTTCTAAATTAACCAAAAGCAAACACAACTCATCTCTGTATTATTTTTCTTCTGAAGACCACACACTAGTCTCACATGAAGAACTCATTTTCTTTCTATTAATATGACTTTATCTGTCCTCTTTGGGAAATAAAAACATTGCTTTACTCTTCGAAAAGAGAATTTCCCCCACTTCTTCCCCCCAAATGTATTTTCATTACAAATATCTCTTATTTTACCTGAGACTGCATCTATCTGATTCATCTAGGATGGAAAATATTCTAATAGATTATTTTCTATCCCCAAATTTCTCTCCTAATTTGGGGATGGGGCTTGGCAGTAGGTGATTAAGGGTGATTCAGTAAATCTCACCACATCACACTGACATTAGCAGTTGTCAGTGGTAGGATACTGAGTTGAAAATATAAGTTGTTATGTTATTATTGAATGGTCTAGACAGTCTATGGTATAGAACAATAAGGCTAAGGATTAGAGTGGAGAAAAGCTATAGAGACAGGAAAGTATAGGTTGAGGTATAAACAAGGCAGGGCTTGATTTGGGGGGTGGAAATTCAATCTCTTAGTAACTGAAATAATGTTCATTCACTAGCAACAGTTTTTGGAGTCTGTACTGCTTGCACAACTCTATGCCACTAGAGATGCAAAGAGGCATCCTAGAAGAGACTATACCTGGGAATGCATTCATAAGACGTAGATGAGGCCACACAACCGGTGCCACACGAAAAACAGGGCAAGTGGTCAAACTACAAAAGTTCAGAAAAGGAAGTAGACGATAAGGTAGTAAGCGAGAAGGTGCACTTTAAAAGGTAAAGCTGAGATAAAACGAGGAGGTGTTGGGGAGAATAGTCTACCAGATAAAAAGGTCCAGTGGCAGGAAAACGCTTCCACACAAGATTATCAATTATTTAGTATGTCTTTTCATTTGTCATTTACTGCCCTTCCAGGGAATGCAGGCTAATAAAAAGTATGACTCAGTCTCTGCCTCAGGAGTTTAAACTGGAAGAGAGACCAGACAAAGAAACATCCATGCAGCCAGTAGAGGACAGGCAGGCCATGAAAAGTGCCAGTCCGCAGCTCAGCCATAAATTCGGACAAGAGCAGTGCTGCGTAGGGCACGGGTACAAGACAGGCGTCGGCATTAGACAGATGGAGGCTCCAAACTCAGAAGTGTGCCACCAGACAGCTGTATGACCTGTGCGGATCTCACCACCGAGCCTTCGCTGGTCCCTACAAAGATGGCTCTGGTGAGGTCCAACAAGTCTCCTGGGGTAGGGAGGATGAGGTCATTGTGGTGAAAGGGCTCGACACGGCATCCAACTTTCTACCCTTCCCCTCCTCCTCGCACCTACTATTTTCCCGCAAAGGGGTGGATGTGTGGGGAGAAGATGCGCGCAGACAGGGAATGATGAAGCGAGGCGGCCTTCTCCCCGCCCTCCGCCCCAGCTCCCGACCCGGTTCCGGGGAGTCGCCGTGGGAGCGGGGCGCGGGCACCGCGGTGCGGAGGGAGGCTCGGTGACGGTAAACACAGGCGCCATCAGAGTTCAGATCCTACCGGATTTCCGCGCCGCACCGATGCCTCCCCACCCCGGCGCGACCCTCTGCTTCCCCAGCTGTGCAATGGGGACACAGCACCTCCTGCCCCGGCTATCGGCCCGGCCCAACCGCGCTGGAGGGGCGAGCAGGCGCCCCCGACCGCCGGCCTCCTCCAGTCCTCCTCCCGCTTTGGCTTTGGCCTTTTGTACCGGCCCCACGTGATCCGCCCGGCCGGCTCTTCCCTCCTGCCCCGCCCCGCCCTCCGGCCTTTCCCGGCTCTCGGCCCAGCTCTTCCCGCTCCTCGGCCGTCCCCCTCCCGCGCTGCCCCTTCCTCCCCCTCCCGCTCGCCTAGCTCTCGGGCTGTTCCCGCGCCCTCCCCCAGGCAGCCGTTCCCTCGCGACGCTTCCCCTCCCCCCGCGGCTGTTCCACCGCCTCGCCTCCCCTCCCCCCGGCCGGAGCTCACTGTCTCCAAGATGGCGGCCGTGTCAGTTTGGGGCATCTCCGCGGTCCGGCCCGGGGCCCCGCTTACCCGGCGCTCTTCTCCCCCGGTAAGTAGTCGAGGGGCCGCCCCCGGCCGCCCCCGGCCGTCAAGCCCGAGGCTGAGCCGCTCCGGGACCCGCCTCGCCGCTTCGCGGGGCCGGTGGCCGCTGCAGGCCCCGCCGCGGCCTGCGCCGCCTCCCGCTGCTCTGCGCCAGGCCTCGGGCTGGGGCGCCGCGGCCGCCCCCTCGCGCCCGGCCGGCGCCCGGCTCCCCCGCCCCGCGGCCCGCGCGCCGCCGCCGGCGGCCCGGGCCGGGCTCGGCCGGGGAGCGGGCAGCCGGGAGGGGGCGGCGGCGGTGGCCCAGGCCGCGAAGCCGCGGGCGGGCCGTGCAGGCGGCCGGCTCTCCCTCGGGGCGCGCCCACCGGCCTGGCTCCTGCGCCCGCCGCCCGGCCCGCCCGGCCCCTGCGCCCGCGCTCCCGGCGCTCGCGCTCGGCCCCTGCGGCCGCGCGGCGCGGGGTGACAGGCGGCCGTGTTGTGGTGCGGAGGGCGCACGTGCGGCGGCGTGTGCGCCGGGCTGTCAGCCCCGGCGCCGGGGGCGGCGGGCGCCTGTCAGCGCGGAGCCACCAGGCCCGCCCGCCCCCCGCCGCACGGGACCGGCCTCCGGGCGGCCGCGGCTTCGGCGAAGCTGGGAGCGCAGATGTGCGGCTCTCAACTCTTTCACGTGATTTCATTGTTAACTTCGTCCTCGGGTTCCGTTCCCGTCCGGTGGGAGCCGCCGACTCCCCGTCGGCAAGCCGCGGGCTGGTGCCGTTACAAGTTTCTGAAGTTTCTCTCCCTTTAAAAATAGAGCGCGAAGAGGCGTTCGCGGGGAGGTGGGGGGGATGGAGGTCGGGGAAGGACTGCCGGAGGCGAGCTGCACTTTCTCTCCGGCCGCCGGGGTACTTTCCTGGAGTTAAAGCTCAGGTCTGCAGGCGCTTCGCTTGCTGAAGACCTGAAGACCCGTGCGCATCCCGGCCCGAGAGACCGCGGGTGACTGTCCTTCGTTCTCTCACCTGCGAGGTTAAGCAGCCAGGACGGGCCCAGCGTCTGCAACTCGGGCTGAAGCCTCTCATTTCATTGTAGCGTTAATGCCTCCGTAATGCACCCACTCCGAGTAATACCGTGATTTCTGTCCTCTCGAGACTCTCACCACGGTGAAGCTGAGTTCTTCTCTCGGGGGACTGCTTTTCAGTCAGCTAATTTAGAAAAGAAGTCTTGGCTCAGGTTTGCGTGTTTCCTTCAGCCTTTTCTTTCTTATCAGAGTAATACTATCAGTTTCTTCATATCTGTTAGTTTTCCTTTTGATTTTAGAGGCACTCGGAAGAACGATTACTGTGGGAGCCATTTTTCTAGGATGTTTATGTTGTAAGTGCTCCTCAGAGTACTCCTTGGGGTTCTAAAAAACATTTAGGTAAAGATAAATTTATTTTTGGAAGCAAAGAAGTTATTAGATTCGGAATTCATTATTTTGGTGATTTTCAAAAAGATTTGTATCTGCCAGATTCTTTTGTCTGAAAGAATACTGACTTTGATCCTGGAGAGGCAACGTGTGTGTGTGTGTGTGTACATACATAGATGTGTGTGTGTATAAGTATACGTTGGTGTCTTATTCATTAATGTTCATTTCAGGACAGCAATCTTGAATCTTTACGAGGTCGTCTTCTCTTTAGACTACAGACAGGCAATACATTTTTCTCCTGTGCTGTACATTTGATATGTAGTGTGTACATTTGAAGCCAGTGATTCTGGGCCATTCTCATTTCTAATTGCTATGTCTGTAGATTGGTTATGAACATTTTGACAGTTGTTGGACTCTCTCCAGTATATTGAATGTTACTAGGAGAAGCTTATCAGCATGTGATTCCTAAAATTTGAAGGAAATTGGAATTTAAAAAAATTCTTTGAACACTTTTCGCACTTGACTATTTTCAAAATGTTAATTTTGTTTCCACTTGGAATGTTGAAAGTAATATCATACTTAAAATGTGAACTTGGTTTGTGGAAATTGTATTTGTTTCTTTTACTATATGCAATAGTTAAAATTTTCTCAATGGTTTTCTGTCCATCTTATTGACTGTTTTCATCCAGTCTGAATGTCTGGAATTTTGAAAGATGAAAGTTTCACTCTTACTTTCATTGCAGGATTCTTTCTGCTAATCTAGATACTTGTTGAAGTGCTGAATAGTTTCTTGGAGAAAGATGTCAAGGAAGAGTTTCAATTCATAGACTGGTGAGCAGAGATTGTGGAGGGCAGAATAGCCAGCACCCCTCTGGTTAGTTGTAGCCTAAGGTCATTCACAGTGCATCTAGTCTTGTTTCCTCATTGTATCCTAATTTTTAATCTTTTCTTCCTTTTCTTCGTTTTTCCAGTGGTTTACATACATGATCGTTTTGGAATGTTGATAGAAACATGATCAGACTCCTACAGGTGCTCAGTGAACACTGTTTGAGTGCTTTAAAGACTAGGATGTTTCAGTTCCAGTGTATTTATAAAACGGGCCTTGATAGGAAACTGACCTTGTTTTAATTGTTTTCCAGGCATAAGATGCACATTTTTCTGCTGGGAATGAGATGTTCTTGAGTTCTTACAACTTTATGAACAGACCCATGTGTGGTGCTATTGAGAAGTTTGTTGAGAAGTTTGAAGATATTTCAGATAACAGGTTGTTTTGGTTTCTAAAGTAAAAGTGGGGAGGCACTCTGTTTTGTGAAAGGAGGAAGGACTCAGGCCAGAAAACTTGTATGCTATGGTTAACTGGTTCCCAGCCTCCGGGAATGTTGTTTTCCATGGTGTAAAACTTACTCAGCATCAGGATAAGGGATAACGACTCTATGGATATACAGAATCCTTCACCATGGTAAAACTCGCCAACCCGCTGTATACGGAGTGGATTTTGGAGGCCATCAAAAAAGTGAAGAAGCAAAAACAGCGTCCTTCAGAAGAAAGGATATGCAATGCAGTGTCTTCATCCCATGGCTTGGATCGTAAAACTGTTTTAGAACAATTGGAGTTGAGTGTCAAAGATGGAACAATTTTGAAAGTCTCAAATAAAGGACTCAATTCCTATAAAGATCCTGATAATCCTGGGCGAATAGCACTTCCTAAACCTCGAAACCATGGAAAAGTGGATAATAAACAAAATGTAGACTGGAATAAACTGATCAAGCGGGCAGTCGAGGGCTTGGCAGAGTCCGGTGGCTCAACTTTGAAAAGCATTGAACGTTTTTTGAAAGGTCAGAAGGATGTGTCTGCATTGTTTGGAGGCGGTGCTGCCTCTGGCTTTCACCAGCAGTTACGATTGGCTATTAAACGCGCCGTTGGCCACGGCAGACTCCTTAAAGATGGACCTCTTTATCGGCTCAACACTAAAGCAACCAATGTGGATGGGAAAGAGAGTTGTGAGTCTCTTTCTTCTTTACCTCCAGTGTCACTCCTTCCACATGAAAAGGATAAGGTAAGAATGGCCTATGCATCAGTGTTCACAGAGCTGATGATACAGCATGCTACAAAGCCACATTTCTAGGAAGTTGAATAGAAGTTACCGTTGGTGTTTGGGGCCTTTTGTGGAATAATCACCTCCTGTTTTTTATTGGTGAATTCTAGGTGTGAGAACTCAGTAGATGCTAATTGTTCTGATACTTTGACGTATTTGATGACTAAGATTCAAAGTGTAGAGTATTGCTCTGCCTAAAAGAACATACCTGGATTAGAATTAAAAAGTAGCACACAACTTTAAACCTGTTACATAAAAGTTCTTATAATACTTTATTGCTGAAGTTGATGAGCAGCCAAATGCTGGAGACTTTAAGAACCTGTCTTCTTTCTTTTTTCCGTTTTGATGCCGATTACTAGACAGGAATGAGACCGATTATCCTGACCATAGTAGTGGCTAAGCAGATTTAGCAATTCTTATTTTTGCTCTTTGTATTCTAACTTTTGGTCATGCTTTATTTTTTGCATATGATGAAGTCCTAAACATTATTATTTACGACAGGTGTAACTGCATGCATCAGGAATACAGTAGCCTATGTTCCTAAAGTTCTGGGGAGTCTGGAGTCTTGATACTCAAATGGTATACTTTACTGTGCTGTGTGTTTTATGCCATTATTTTGTACCGTTGAAAGTATGTCTTCTTAACAGTCAATCTTGGCCCTTAAATAGATATTTGAGGATGAGAGTTTTGTTAGCAGCTCCTTTGTACGTTGACCTGGTGTCTTAGCTGTGAATTTATTTCAGGTGTTCTGAATTGTGGTTCTGTGGGGAGTGGCTGTACTTTAAGTTGTTGCACACCTTACTGTACACCAGTAACATCATCGTCATTGCTTAAGATCGTGGAGGCTACTTCTAGGGTGTTAAGATTCTAAAGTTAACATTGAATGTATTTTAAAATATTTGAGATTTGATCTAAATTCATTGCAGTTAGTAACCCACCAGTAGATTTTTGTTTAAATAGCAACTGAAAATGAACAGGTTTTTTTTTTGGATGCAGGTTTTAGAGATCTATTTTAAGGTTCAGTTTTCCCTGTGAACTTTGAAATAGCATTATCTTACTGTTACTACCCTTAAAATGATTCTGATGGAGTCATGGATTAATAGGCAATCCCATTCATAACATGGTTCATGCTCCGCGGCATGTGGCATCTTCCCAGACCAGGGCTTGAACCCGTGTCTGGGGAGGTCCCGCTAGGATTTTACTTTTGAAAGGGACTTTTAAGAACCATCTAATCCAGCAATCCTTATTTTGCAGCTGAGCCTGAGACCTTTGCATTAAAAAAATGTTTAATCCAGTAGAGATCTGCTGGTTTGCTTTGGTTAGGAACATCTCTTTGCTTTATATAACTTTAATATACAGTATTGTTAACCAAAGTAACTAAACTTGGAAAAATTGTGTTTCGTTGAGTAGACTTTTGTATATTTGTACTGGTCTGATTGGGAAACAAACTTATGATAGTATCTACAAAATTAGAGTTGATGAGATCCATTATATATTTTTGAATGGAGTCTTATTTTCAGTGGTTAAGTTTTGTGCATGACTTTCCCCAAAGATATGAAAAGCTCACATTAAAAATAATAATACAGTAAACTCTAGGGCAAGGAATTATTCCTCCTATGAACAGATTACGTTTGTTCCTTTTGTTGTATTTAACTACTTTCCTCTTTTTTTAAAAAAAACAAAACTGTCCAATCATTCCCCATTTGGAATTGATTGATTTGCTGTTATGAAAACCTAGATATTCTTTAAAAAAATTATCCAGATTATATTTGACAGGGGTGGAGAAAGGAAAGTGTAGGCTAGAAGTAGTTTCACTTTTAGGGCATTAATTAATTCAGCAAATAGTTACTGAGCACTTACTGTGGGCCAGGCGCTCTGCTTGGAGCTGTGGTGGCCTTACCTGCTCTGGAGTGCATGTGTACCTACTGGTCTGCTCAGCTGTGGGTGAGAGATGAAGTTCAGGGACTATGGAGCAGCCTGAGTACGTTCTTCTTTTTTCTATACGGTTCTAACTTTTATTGTGATTATTAACCTTTGGAAGGAACTGTACATTAACTTTTCAGCCACTGAGTGGTTTTTGTTTTGCTGTTTTTGGTGAGATAGCTGTACAGAAATATTCTTAAGAGTTTTTGTGAAGACACTTGAACTTAAGTGTGTTTTCACTTGAGGGAGAATCTGGAGATACTGTGATTTAAAAGTTTTATCCATGTTATAAGGGAGATTTGCTGTACTAACTTTAGGCTGTTGTAGTTTATGGTGAGTTTATTTAACTTAATGATGTATTTATACTATATGCCAGACGTTACTTTACAGCCAGGCATATATTAACTCGTTTAATCCTCAAATAACTCAATGAGATAGGTACTGTTGTTTTACAGATGGAGAAACTGAGGCATAAAAGAGGTTCAGTAACTTGTCCGAGTCACAAAGGTATTAGGTGACAGAGCTAGGTTTTGGACTTGGGCATTCTGGCTCCAGAGTCTTTGTGACAGCGATACCTACTGCCTCTTGGGAGTTGTTGGGTATAATGCCTGTCACCGCATTCAAGTACACAATTGTAAATGTTCTTGATGTTAACTTCAAGGCACATTCTCTGATTGTAAAAGGACATGTCCCGCCCCCCCACCGTTCCCATTTCACTGACTGCGTCCCTTTTTTCTCTTTCTGTCATAGAATGAATTCTAAAATTTACTTTGAACCAGCACTAAGAACGTATCAGAAACCAGAGATTATGAATAATCTAGTTTTGTATACCTGAGGTCCATAAATTAAAAAAACAGTTTGGTCTGCATGACTTTTTTTTTTCTTAAAGATATTTTCTGTGTTTCATTTTCCTTTCAGATGTTACTGAAGTCTTCTGATTTGTAGTTTGGGATTGGTTGCATGGCTGTAATAGAGTGCTTTCATTTGGGACAAAATGTTGCTTTCCCTTGAATTATGGGATGGGGGGGTGATAGTGTGTAACTAGCTTAAATAACAACGTCCTCCTTGCAAATTTCTCTTTTTTTTGAAATACAGATATTACTGTAAGATAATTTGTTCATTTACTTCATTTATTCATTATTTATTCAGTAAGCATTTAGGCATCTACCATGAACAGTGCATTTAGGGTTTAGGTCCTGTTGGGGATTAGGCATAGAAATGTGAAATAACTTTTTTGCAACGTTTGTTTAGCTTATGAAATATAACTTAGTTTTTTGCATTCACTATTTTTTTTTTTTGGTAATAATTAGGTATTGTGAATCTCTGAGAAAGAATGAGATGTTTCTTGGGTGAGGCTAATTATTATTTGAGATTCTAATGGTCCATTAAAAGAATTACTTTGGACACTGAGTCTCCATTTCCCTTTCAGGAGTAATTTTCACCTTCATTTCAAATTTCTGGGTTCATTTTACACAAAGAATAATTTACTTGAATATCTAAAGCTTATGTTCCATATTACTAGTACAGAAAACTATACGCTTATGGTAATCAGCCACATCAGGAAAGTGTTGTTAGTTTGTGGAGTATTGTGGAACAGAATTATATTTTGCTGAAGCATTCCACTTGGGAAAGGAAGAGAAGATATTGTCAACTAATGTTATTGTTTAGCTTATTACCCATTAGGTTATTAATGTTATTATTTAGGTGACTTGGAGCAGAAAGATCAAATGATAAATACTAGCCTTCTAATATAAGTTATATCACAATTCAGTAAACTCTTAGTGCAGTCCAGATTATTTTGTGTTACTGGAACTTGGCATTTTAAATTCATAGAATAAAAGGGGCATTGACAGGAACTTTGGTATTTGATGTAGAGTTGCTGATTAGAATGGAAATATGTTTTCAGGTTACGAGAGTTAAGAATGATAGTTTTGATTTAGCTATTTGGAAATGGCTTTTATTGTAAAATTGTTTCACATGTTATGTGTTAGAACAGTGATATGATAAAATTGTTTATAAATGTAAGCTTGGTAATGTTGTTTTCAGATATTTTGTTGCTATCATACTTTTTAGTAATTGTCCATGCTATTAAATTCAGGGGTGTGTTGACTGCTTGGCAGAATGATTGTCTATTTAAAAAAAAAAAAAAACACAGGCACACCAAAAAACTGCAAAGCAAAGGTGCTACAGAAAAGTTGAGAAGAGATACATTAGTAGTAAAAAGTGGAAGAAGTTCTCAATTTAAAAATCCTTATGAGAGCATGCAAGGAAGTGTATTTCATAGTAAAATTATTGGGAAACTTTTTAAGTTGCAAGTTTTAATTCTTACATCATGGGGGAGGGAATGGAGGATAATGCCAACTGTATCAGTCTTTAAGTGAAGAAGGATTATTTTAGTGAAAATTGTCCTAACCTCATGTAGTTGACTTTATTTTTCAAGTAATGGCAAGGATACAGCGACATGAATATTGTAGATTTTGTAATGTCACCGAGTTTGCAACTGATTGATCTCAGTAGTTATATTTTCTTACATTATAATCAATTACATTAATTATAATTACAGTAATTGTACATTTCTTACATCATTGTTTGTACCATTTTTTGGTGACTCTTAAATATCCTGGGTCCTGAGGAGAAACTGGCTAGAAATAAAAATTTGTTACTAACAAGTCATTGAGGTGGATTAAATATAAACGTGGTTAATATAAACTGACTTCGTCTCAGCAGACTTGTTCTATTTAAAAAAAAAAACAGAAATTTAAAAATAACTCAGGCAGAGATATGTTTGTAATGCAATATTTATTTAAATACAATCAATTGTACAGATATTTTAAAAAATTTTATTTTTGGCTGTGTTGGGTTTTCATTGCTGTGTGCAGGCTCTAGTTGCGGCGAGCGGGGGCTACTCTTCGTTGTGGTGTGCGGGCTTCTCATTACGGTGGCTTCTCTTTTTTTTTTTTTTTTTTTTTTTTTTAAAGAAGATGTTGGGGGTAGGAGTTTATTAATTTATTTATTTATTTTTGGCTGTGTTGGGTCTTCGTTTCTGTGCAAGGGCTTTCTCTAGTTGTGGTGAGCGGGGGCCACTCTTCATCGCGGTGCGCGGGCCTCTCACTGTGGTGGCCTCTCTTGTTGCGGAGCACAGGCTCCAGACACGCAGGCTCAGTAGTTGTGGCTCACGGGCCTAGTTGCTCCGCGGCATGTGGGATCCTCCCAGACCAGGGCTCGAACCCGTGTCCCCTGCATTAGCAGGCAGATTCTCAACCACTGCGCCACCAGGGAAGCCCCGGGTGGCTTCTCTTGTTGCAGGGCACAGGCTCTAGGCACGCAGGCTTCAGTAGTTGTGGTGCATGGGCTTAGTTGCTCCGCGGCATGTGGGATCTTCCTGGACCAGGGCTCGAACCCATGTCCCCTGTATTGGCAGGCGGATTCTTAACCACTGCGCCACCAGGGAAGTCCCTGTACAGATACTTTTTTGGTCTTCTAGTTAGCCTTTGAGCTATGTGTGCTTTGGTAGTTTTCAGTCCATGACACACCCTGAAAGAAAACTTGAGCTACTAAAGCAACCTTTGATTTAGCCATTGCTGATCAAACTTCTGTACCCAGCCAGTGCACACAACCTAAACATTTTTCTTAGAGTTACAGTTGCTAACACTTTACTCTTTCTTGGGCTAACTTCTTGTAAATTGATGAAATAAATGGAAGAAATTAACGAAGACATCAGATAGTACTACAAATTGCTTCTAACCTCTTTCTTTATCCTGTATCAGGAGGCCAAGGGAATGTAAGCAGTTGCTTGTAGAAACCTATTAATAGCTAACATTTGTTAAGGCCTAACAGTGTGTTGGGCACTGTTCTGAGTACTTTCTTATTGAAGTCTCAAAAGAACTTTACATGGTTAAGTTTTATAGGCATGATATATTTATATAATAGCTATTTAATAATACAAGTTTTTATTATGGCTTCTTATAAAATGCCAAATGGAAAATAAATATATGCAAAATACATTATTTTCTTATTCTGCTGCCTGTTTTTTATTCAGTTCATTCGGACACATGGGCCAGCACTTTTTTACATTGTACTTAACTGTTAATACTATGAAAGCAAATAGATAACAGGAACTGTGCGATGAATCTGGGGAAAGAAATATTGTATCATTCCAGGTTTCTTGAGGTTGTAAGAATCTCCTTCACAGATATTTCTTCCCTTTCTATTTAGAATACTGGATAAAGTATATTTACACTGACATGTTTCTTAGATATGTGAGAGGACTGAATCTGGGTGCCAAGTTTGCTGGTTAAACTAGAGTTAAAAATGTTGTTTCTAGTGAACTGGGAAATGTTTTTTAAAATTATAATACTGAATACTTTTCATGCTCTGATTTGAAATTTTTTAAAGAACCAAGTAAATGTTACATATAGGGATTAATTAAGAGCCTCAGTCTGGTAAAGTTGTTTACCAGTTGGCTACTCAGGGGTGGAGTCAGTTCATAAAGAATCTGCAGCAGATGAATTAAGCCAGTAGCCACTTCACCCTTCTGCTTTTCCCAGCTGGAGTAGGATTAGGACTCATTCAGCTGCAGCTGGTTCCCAGGAAAATCTAGGCTGTTTCTTCTGGTTTTCTCCTTTTGACAGGAAAGTCAAAGTTCCCAACAGATGGCTTTCATCAGCACTGTACATAACTCTGTAAATTCAAATCAAAAGAATTACTTTCAACTTTATTAAGGGACAGGTGAAGAAACAGTTCGTAGTATGGCCCTATTTGGTTTAGGGTTGAAATTAAGCATAGAGATTATAGGAGTGTAGCATTTAGATTTGCAGAATGCCATTCTGGGTCAAAATAGTTTTTAACTGCTAGCAATTAAAGAAAAAGACCTGCTAAGAAAAAATAAGTCTGGCTGTAGTGTTGAGTAAGGTATATTTTTTGATTACAGTATATTTTATATATTTATTTATGTTTTATATGTTTTATGTTAATATTTTATATTAAAGTGTACATTTTTATTAAGGTATGTAATTTTTATTTTGGATTATTCTTACAAAGCATAGTTACGTTCTTAGAAAAAATAAAGGGTAGAATCATCTCCATTTTGTAGAACTTGTAGCCAGTAGCAATCTTGGATAAAAATGATTCTCATCTTATTTCACAAATAGAGAAACTGAGGGTCAGAGAGATTTGAGTGTCTTGCTTAATGCCCCACAGGAAGTTAATTGCGTCTGGGAGAAGTGGTCGGGCCCTTCTCGGTTCTGTGCTTTTTTCGTTAGGCTGTAGTACTGTCTTACAGTTTTAGAGAGCAACGAGTATAAAATAACATTGTTAGAAATCTCTTCCTTAATGGAAACCATAGGATGAACCCTGGTGTAGAGAATTTTGGTGGTTTTTGTAAACCACAAATATGTAAATCTGCTTGTTTCGGTGTTTGAAGACTCCAGAAAGTCGAAACAGTTTTTTGTTTTGTTTTGTTTTTGGAAAAGACTGCTTTCTTATGACCCAAACTAGAGGAATTAGAAAGTTTTCTTCTGTTTTAGCTAAATATTAGGAGAACATGTTAAACTACCCTAATGCTGGGAGATGAAGTACTCCTTGAGTTTTGAAAAAAATGTCCACTTCCAGTTAAGTCTAATTTTCAGAACGTCTGCAACTCACGATGTCCGCATGATTTGGGTAATTGGTTTGAACTTAAAATATTTAAGACGGAGATAGAAAGGTACAAGCCTTTCTATTAATTAATGAAGTAATTCTCATTAAAGGCATTAAATATGGGTGGCCTAGGAGTGTACAGTTCATCACTCATTGTTATGTATACATAGTATCTTGGTTCTGGGTGAGTTTGTTAATACCAGTAAACAAACCTTACAGGGAAGGCAACAGGCAACAGGCCATGTTTGTCTTTTTTGGTCTTTATGACTAACCGTTCATCTCTGCATTACTTTTAACTTTTACTTTGTTGTAAAACTTAGCAAATAGACTAGGAAGTGGCAAATAAAGGTTAAGATTGGGGACAGTTATAAAATAATTGGATAGAGTAGTATGGCACTATTTGGTTTAGGGTTAAATTAAGCATAGAGATTATAGGAGTGTAGCATTTAGATTTGCAGTAGGTGGTTTTAAGATTATTGGTAAAACTTGTTAAGGAGAAAGTGACTGCTGTAGAAAGACAATCAGGCAGACTAAAAAACTTAAAACCTTTGTATATGTGAAAGAAGACAGCTGATTCCTTTACCTTTTGTGCAGAAGAGGTAGAGTCCATGTACGTGAGATTATTATCGTGCTTTCACTGTAGGCTGCCTTTTCCTCCAGGGAGTTGTGAACTGTAGTTGACCTAGAGAGCTGTTGTTCAGTGTTGGTTTTCAGTTCTTTCTGCTTAGTACAGTGCAGGTTTGTCTTTTTTCTTAGTCATTGGCTACAGCGAAGCATTTAACTCCTGAGTTTTCTAGAACCTATAACAGAACTCTTGGAAACATTACATTTTTGGGTGTGTGTTGAGTATGATGCTGTGTTTTAATAGTTTCCTAACTTTTCTATTCAGGACATCTTTAAATATCTGACGTAGGGTTTAGATCCTCTTTCACCATTTTCCTGCTTTAGTTATTTCATTTCTTCTCATGCCAGTCTGTTTTCCTTTAATTCTCTAACATAAAGCTAAAGTCCTGTTCTTTCTAAAGCAGTGGTTCTCGACGCTAAATCCACTTTAGAATTACCTGAGGAGCCTTAAAAAATAACCACCATGCCAATTAGACTCCAACAGTGGGGCCCAGATTTCAGTTTGTTTATTTGTTTGTTTGTTGAAGTCTCCATGTGCATCTGATATGCAGCTAGGGTTGAGAACCCCTGCTCTAGCGCTTCGAACCAACATGTCCTGTGGTGGGAACTGGCTGAGGGAGTCAGGGGACAGAATTGCCTAGGGATTGAAATTCAGATACAGGAAACAGCACATTTCACACCTACTCTCATGAACGCACTTTGAACCCAGGACAGGGTACCTCTGGAAACCTGAATTTTGTTCTACTCCGTGACCATAACTGCCTTAATTTTCCACTTTTCTCTTTTCACTCTTGCTGCACCTGCTCTTTTATCTCATCAAGGTTTCCCATAGGGAATGTAGTTCAAAGAAGGTTCCCTGTGTGATTCTGATGCCCCTCCTATCCCCCCATGAATGCTTTTCTTCTAATTGTGTGGCCTTACGGTTTATCATTGCAGTTACTCACTTTACTCCTGCATCTAATTGGCAAACCCCAACCTTGAAATTAAGCCAACCATCCTCTCCCTGCTCCTCTGTGAGACTCGATCATTTTGAAGAAAATGGCACAAACCCACTGGTAGGTTGCCACTTGCAAGTTTGTGGCCTCAAATCTCAGCTCTGTCTTCTGCTTGGGGATGTACGTATCTGTCTGTAGTCTGTTTTCTCTGCAGCAGTTCAATATTCCCTCCAACCCTTTTGCCTCTCTCATTTTCAGCAGATACTCCTGTATTCTGCTTCATAGAGAGAAGAGAATCTTTCTGACCATATGAGCTCATCCAGCTTTACCCTTCCCACGCTACCCTAAATACATTTGTACTTACTTTTACCCCCTTTACTACCCCTTCAGAGGACGTGAAAGAAGCATCTAGAGGTAATATCTCTGTTTATGTGCAGGATCCTTTTCTTTCCTGCCTTAGGAACCTTGCTCCATCAAGTGTTCCAGTCTTTTCGCTCTTTGCCCCTTAGCATAGAGAAGTCTCTCCCATCAAGTCAGAATAGAAGCAACACTGCTCCAGATTCTTCTCTCCATCTATACCCTGTCTCCTTCCCTTCGTTTTGAAACTTCTTGGAAAAAAGTCTACAGTTGTTCCAGATCTGTTGCAATCTGGCCTTTGGCCCTAACACAGTCTGAAACAGCTCTTGTGGACAGTTTTCAGTCTTTATCTTACCTGACTTCTCAGCAGCACTTAGCATTTGTTTACTCTTCTCTCTTCCCTTGACCTCTGGGATGATTCTTTCCTAGGTCTTCCCCCACTCCTCCCATCTTTCTGGTGATTCATTTTCAGTTTACTGACTTTTTATCTTTTGCCTGTAGCTTACATGTTGGATTCCCTAAGGTTCTGTTCTTTGTCTACTTATTGTGTTAACCTTCCTGAGTTATCTCCAGATGTACCTTCTCTATACTGATGACTCTAAATTCATATCTTAAACCAAATCTCTCTTTTGAGCTCTGGACTTATATATCTCACTGTGTAGTGTAGTGTCTTATCTCAGGCACTTCAAATTCATGATGACCCAGAAGGAGTTTATCACCCTCCTTCAGCTTGCTCTTTTGATTTTTTACTGTGGTGAGAGGCATTGCCATTGACTCTGATTCCTAAAACAGGAACTTCGGTGCCATCTTCTACGCCTTGCTTGCTCCTCTTTTGGATTCAGTTCTAGTCCATCCCCAGTCTTTTCTGCTGCTTTAACATCTCTATTAATGAGCCCTTTCTCCATTCTAGCTGCTACTCTCTTGGTGCAGGTCCTCATTGTTTCTCTCCTGACTTAGTGTAGTAGCTTCCTCACTGGTTTTCCTTCCTCCAGTATCATCTCCTTCTGGTTCACATTATTGCCAAGAATGATCTTATCAAGAAGCAGTTAAGAACACAGGCTCAAGAACCAGACCATCCAGGTTTGCATCCCATGTTGGTACTACTTGCCTTATGACCTTGGGTAATTTGCTTAATCTTTCTTTGCCACATTTCTTTTTATAGAATGGGGATAATACAGTACCTCTCTCATAATGAAGTAGTGAAGATTTAACGGGTTAATGTAATGTACATCAGTGTTGTCTAATAGAGCTTTGTACGATGGTGGAATGTTTTATACTTGTACTCAAAGCAGTAGCCACTAGCCATATGTGGCTCTTGAGCTCATGAAGTATGGCTGGTTGACTGTAGAACTTAAATTAAAATTTTATTTAATTGTAACTTAAGTGAAATAGCCACATATGACTAGCAGCTATTGCATTGAGCTACACATAAGTCTAGTGCTCTGTAAATGTTACGTATTACCATCTTTCTAAAATAAACTCTGCTTAAGATCCTTCAGTGCCAAATTCTGTGGCATCATATATATGATTTTTAACCCCCTACTTTACCTCCCATGTTGCTCCAAATTGTCTACTGCTACTGCTTCATGTGCCCTCTGTGTTTCACTATACGAGTGATTCTCAAAGTGTGGTCCTAGGACCAGAAGTAGCAGTAATGTCACTGGAAAACTTGTTTGAACTGCATATTTTTGGGCCATATTCCATGCCTACTGAATCACAAACTGGGGGTGGGGTCCAGCAATTTGTATGTTAATAAGCCCCCCATTGATTCTGATGCGTGCTGAGGTTTGCACATTCCAAACTACTTGGAGTTCCTCAGGTCTACCTTGTTTTCTCTTGCTCCTTTGTTTTCGTCCCATCTGGAATCCTTTCTCTCTTCTTTACCAGTTAGCTCTTATTTCACCTTGAAGACTTAGCCTAGGCATATCCTTTATTTCTTCCTTGTCACCCATCCTGCTTCCAGGCTGAGTTAGAGAGCTCTCTTCAAGCCCCTGATATCCTGAACACTCCTCCTTCATAGCCCATTTTACACTGTATTGATAGTGAACTTAGGATCTGGTTTTTCATCTTTATACCCTGTCTGTCTAACGCAGTGTCTGGTGCTTTGCAAGTATTTATGGAACATCTTCCAGGTGCCAGCACAGTGATTAGGTCCTGAGTGAAGAAGATACAGTCCTGTAATTAACACACACAGTGATAAGTGCTCTGATGGGCTGAAACAGAGTGCTGTGGAAACCCAGAAGAGCGGGTGGGGAAAGTTAGGGAAGCCTTCTCAGAGGAAGTCACATGTGAGAGGTTAGAAAATGGGGAAGCAGATGGGTGGGGTGGGAAAGAGAGCGGTTCCTGCAGAAGGAACAGCATGTACAAAGACCTAGAAGCAAAACATTGTGGGCCCATAATAAATGTTTAATTGAATATGAATAAAAAAGTCACATGTTTAACTTCTAGGTTTTGGTTTTGAAGTCGCTACTCTCCCTAGTAAACTTTAGTTAGCATTTTATGTTTCTGCATTTTATAAGCAGCTTTGGTATTTGATATCATGCTTTCTTTGAGCTGATGATTAAAGGTATGATAGGGTAACCTCCAAGCCAGCAGGATACATTTATCTTTTTTCTTTCTTCCTTTCTGTTTTGTTTTGTTTTTTTTTTTTTTACCTTTTTATGGTAGAAGAAAGAATTTATCTGAAGAATTATCCTTCAGGGTGAGTAACACATCAGTGGTAGCAGAGGTAAACAGCATTCCTTTCACTGCATAAGAATAGGCCAAGATTTTAAGCAGGCAACTTCAAATTTAGGGCATTGACAAAGCATATCATGAGGAGGGCTGAAAGGCAGCCAGCATGACAGTCACCACTGGTCACTTCTGTAGCCCCGCTCTGTGTTGGCCCTTTTTGCCCTTGTTGCTGCCATCCTTGGCTTCTTGTTGCTCTCATTTACCCTCCATTGTAAGCGCATCAAGGCCTTGGTTAATGTGCTATGTAAGCTCCCTTTTTCATAGCTGTTGAATACCCACTTTATCTATGTACGTTTTAGTAAAATCTCACCTTTTACTCTCTCTGAATGTTCTACAGGTGGGTTGGCTCCATCATCTACTAACTGTGAAGAAAGTTAAAAATACACGATTTTGTTTCTGATAACTTCAGCTACGCGGAGAACTCAACTTCAGCCAAGAAAGCTAGAGAAGGAGAAAGGGAAATAGTCTTTTCCCCCCAAACTTTGTATGAGTGGTAATAACATACTCTGAAGTGTTGCACAGATTAAAAAGAATTTTGCTTTCATACATATTATTTTTGACATAGTACTTGTAGTAAGGTAGGCAGTCCAAGTGCTATGGTGGCCAGGTTTTGCTTATGCAGAATTGTATGGTTGGTTAAGGGAATAAATAGAACTAGAACCAGGTCCCTTTCAAGCCCAGTACTCTTTCAGCCACATTAGGCTGCCTCTTGTTCATGAAAATGACAAGCATTAAAAAAAGTGGGTACTTCTTCAGCATTTATTACATACATCTGTTAAACCACTTATCAAGTCATACATGTTATTAATCCTGTATCCAGGTCTTGACAGATTGTAATATGCTCAGAAAATGTTTGTTGAATGGAAACTGTCAGGTTTAAACTGGAAAGGGGAATGATAGAAATTAGGTTGATTTAAAAATTTTTTTTAAATATTAAGTCTCCTAGTAAACTTAGAAGCTGAACCATTTATCCTCTCAAAATAATATAGATTGAAAGGAGAGAGAGTTCAGACGTTTTCTGCAAATGCTTGACACCTCAGCTGAAAAGTACCATTTGCCACTTCCTTTGGGGTAATATTTGCTCTCTGTTACCCCTGTAGTATTTTTAAAAGTGTAAACAATGGTGTTTTCCCAATAGGTAATACATTCACGGGTACATAACATTTCAAACGTACGGAAGAGTATCCCACGAGAAGTGTTCTTCTGACTCTGGTTCCCTAGCCGACCGGTTCCCTTCCTGGGCAGCGGTCAGTGGCTTTCGTTTCTTTTTTACCTTCCAAGGAGATTCTGTGTGTATGTAAGCAGTCACTTTATATATACATTTTTTTTCTCACAGTTGGTAGCATATCTTAACATACTGTTGTGCACCCTCCTTTTTTCCATCTCTACTTAAGGACATATCTTAAGTGTGTTCCACATCAATACGTAAAGTTTGGTGGTATTCCTTTATGTGGGTGTGCCATAATTTATATAACCAGTCCCTTGCTGATGGACATTTGTTTCCAATTTTTTGTGACTACAAATAGCACTCAATAACCTCCTTTGTGCATTATTTTACTTACAAATTCCTAGAAGTGGAATAATTGGGCAAAGAGTGTGTCTTGGTAATTTTGATATTTCTAAATTTCTCTCCATAGAGATTCACCCACAGTGTATCAGAATAGTTGTTTCCCTACACCCTTGGCAACACAGTTTATCAAACCTTTTGATCTTTGGCAGTCTGATAAATGAATAATCATTATCCATTTTTGACTCTATGCTTTTGCTTTCATTGGAGTTAGCTCTTCCGACCTAGTGACCAGAGACAACCTCTGATCTGTATTTCTACTGTTAGACTGTCTTAAGCCTGATTACTTGAAAATGTACAATTTTTGGGGTCATCGTAAATTTTTTTTAACTGCTGCTTTGTTGCTTTAAGAAGTATCTAGGTCTTTTTGCTGGACCTCCCTTGTGAGCAGCAGCTTATACTGATAGGTTTCTGTCACGTAGAGTCAGCTCCCACAACACCCCCAAGTAGAAATCTTAGCCTGTCGCTTTTCTACTGATGGCAAGGAGCAGATGATTTAGTATGACCTTCTTTGTCAATCTTTTTAAGTGCTTGTATTTGAAAACTTATATAATTTTGAATAAATATTATATGCTTGATGTTACATTTAGGTCATAACAACATTTTAAGGAAGACTATTTTATAGAAGAAACAAAGGCTCATAGAGGTCTAGTGATATGCCCAAGGTTGTATAGTTATAGTATACGTGCCAGGATGTAGAGGCTAGTGGAGTGTCAAAAGAAAAAAGCACTGTGAATTCAGAGTTGAGATAAACTGAAACTCTGGTAAATTGGTGCAGTGGTTTAAAGTATTCCTGAATTATTACAACATTATTTCTGATTAGTTTAGGGCTTATATTTAAGAGTACATTATCTTGACCTCATCAATTACTTGTTGTTTGATCTTTAAATTACTTTGCCCTCCATGAGCTTCAGTTCCTTTTCTGTAGGAGAGAAGTAACCACCCAATGCATGCAGCAGCTGCCTACTAAGGATTGTTTTAAGCCTGAGCAGGTCATGGCTCCAGGGATTTTTTTTTTTTTTTTTGCCTTCACTTTCAAAAATAAACAGCAGGATATAGTGCTGATTTTCCTCTCCTTTCTCCGGTAAAACACCAAACACCAAACCAAACAAATCAATTTATTAAACCACAAAATCTTGCCATCATACTTTAAAGACTGAAGTTTTCATGAACACATGTCAGTTTTTTTTTTCACATGTCAATTTTAACAGGACATAGAAGCAGACATATAAATAGCTTAAAAAGCATTTTTCACATATCTGTAATCCATTTAAGTTAGGATGGATGTTCTCTGGTCATGTTCTTTTGGAATAGGCAAAATATTTGACAATCCCTCATTTGGTCCTGTTTTTTAAGTAATAGTAGCTCTCTCTTCCCCGAGTAAAAACAACAACCAAAACACCAACAACCCTCACCACCCCCCTCCCCGCAGAGTACCCCCTTTGTTAAAGTTGTTCATATAAGTCTGTATTTTGTATCTTGAATTTCAAGATTAGAGTAATGATGAAGCCTTAGAGCTGTTGTTTCTCCCCATGCAAAGCAACCTGGCCCATATCGGAAGTCAAACTAAGGACTTTAATATAATTAAGCACCATATTTTATTTTTATAGCACTGCTTCTCAAATTTTCATCTGGGAATCTTGTTAAAATGCAGTTTTACATCTTTGCTGAAGCCTGAGATTTTGCATTTCTAACAAGCTCCCAACAGTTCCGCTGCTGCACAGAACACACTTTGAGCAGCAAGTTTCTGTAGGACTGAATCTCTCCTTTACTCTTTTTTTTAAAAAATTAATTAATTTATTTATTTTTGGCAGTGTTGGGTCTTCGTTGCTGCACGCAGGCTTTCTCTAGTTGCAGCGAGCGGGGGCTACTCTTCATTGCTGTGTGGGCTTCTCATTGCGGTGGCTTCTCTTGTTGTGGAGCACAGGCTCTAGGCGTGTGGGCTTCAGTAGCTGTGGCACGCGGGCTCAGTAGTTGTGGCTCGCGGGCTCTAGAGCACAGGCTCAATAGCGTGGCACATGGGCTTAGTTGCTCTGCAGCATGTGGGATCTTCCCGGACCAGGGCTCGAACCTCTGTCCCCTGCATTGGCAGGCGGATTCTAAACCACTGTGCCACCAGGGAAGCCCCTTTACTCTTGACTGATTGTGTCTTAAATCATACGGTTATTTTCAGGTATTCATTTAGACTTCCACTGAACGTCTATGTCACAGGCACTGTGCTAGGACTGGGATTATAATGGGGATGCTGGATAGATACTCTGCTCTCAGTCAAGGGAAAGCCAAGGAAATAATAACAACCAAGTATATGAAATTGTGATAAGTCCAGGGAGCTTTGAAAATCTAAGTACAAAACTACTTTTTAAACAGGTTTAAGAAGATAGTGAAGCTAGGTTGTCTGGTACATTGACGTCTAAGTTCCCATCTAAGTTCCCAATAGGCATAAAGTGGAACTCTGATCAAAGTGTCAGTCTAAAACAGATGATGGCAAACTTTTTTTTGTAAAGGGCCAGATAGTACATATTTTAGGCTTTGTAGGCTCTATAGCCTCTGACCTAACTACTCAGCTCTTAGCAGAGTAGCCATGGGCAATACGTAAATGAACACGTGTCATTTGGTCTGAAGGCCATAGTTTGCCCACCCTGCTCTAGAACAGCAGTATATTACACTCAGTTGTAAGATGTGTTGAAAATAATTGAAAATAAAGTAATGATTTATTTAAAAAATTGAGGTGGTTACCTCTATAATAACATTACTGATTTGTTTGCATTCAAATATGCTATCTTGGAACATGAGTTGTTCATATACCTATAGATACCCCTGAGAATAGATCATGCATGTGATTGTCATTTGTCATGTGTATCATCGGGAAAGGAAGGGTAAAGAATCATAGTTAGTGTTCTTAAAGAGTAGCAGAAACACTTATTTCCTCCTTTTATATGGGGAAAGAAGCTGTGACAGGTTAGAGGGGTTAGGGAATTTCAGTACAGCTATATAATGAAACGTTTCCATAAGTTACTTTTTCTGGCCAGTATTGAAAAACATGTAATTCCTGGACCAGAAGAGGATGGCATTCATGGGCACTCAAATGAGATATCATTTAGGGTGGTGAATAGAATTTGGGCTCTGGAGTTTGCTTTCTGGTTTCACCACATAACTAGTTGTGTCATCTTGGGCAAAGAATTTAACCTCTTTGCCCCTCAATTTCTTAATGGGATCATGATACTGAATACAGTTTTTGGAGATGATAAGAAACACTATTTGATAGCACTGGTAAATAGTAGGCCCTCAGTAGATGTTGCTTCCCCTCCCTTCTGACCTGCCTGAGGAAAATTAAGAAAAAATGTTTCTGTCATATAAGAATGTTAAAATTTTCTTGGAGGTAAAAAAGTAAAAGAGGAGCATGTTCAAAATAACACGCGAACAAATGTAAGGCCTCTTAATAGAGAGGTAAGTAGGTAAGAAATTATCATTTAATTGTGGAACTAAAAGTCTTAGGGATTCTTTCAATTCAAATCCATATTTTTACAGATGAGAAGAGATTAAACGACTTCCCCTAAGCGTCTCTATGTTGTCTTTGTAAATAGGTAGAGAAGGACACTCGAACGTTCATGAATGCATGTTACTGGCTCTTGGTTAGGATTTTCTTTATCTCTAAGCTCAATTCATCTTGTTTCATTTTAAGCACCTAATAGCTTTCTTTGCTTATTTTGGAACCTTGGTAAATGTTGACTCAAATAATTTTCTGACTTCAACAGAGATGAAGAGTAACTATAGTCTTGACTATAAATTAAATAATCTTGATTTGTTTAATGTTGCCACTAGGAACAATTTTTAAATGACATTTTTGTAGCTCTTTTAACTTGGATTTTTTTGCAGACCTAAGAACTTATAATACTGCGAGTCTTTTTGAATTGCATTAGTAGAAGGGAAAGGAGATATTGAATACTGACAAGCCAGAAAAAATTATACATATATATAAGATAATTGCTGTTTAGTCATGCTCCTATATCTGTCTCCTGTTGCTTTAACTCAGTTCTTTTCTATCTTGGTTTATTGCAGTTGTCTTTCAGCTGGCTTTCCTTCACTCATTCAGTAAATGATACCTGACAATAAATGCTGTGGATTGAGCAGCGAACCGAATGGATAAAAATCCCTGCCCTCATGGGCTTATATTATCTAGCAGACTCCAGTCTAGACTTTTGGAGCTCATATCTATACTGTCTGATTATTCTCTCTAAAATATCTTGTCTTCCCGTTGTTTAGAATCCTCAAGCCTGTTGCATTTCTGTTAATGTCTGGATAAAATTCAGGCTCCCGAGCCTTTATGCAGCTTCATCTGTTGCCACACTCTTTTAACTTACTGTCTTTCGACGTATTGCAGTTCCCTGTAGGCACCACATTCTCGAGCTAATAAGCCTCCTTGACCTACCCACTACCATTACTGATTTGGTGAGATGACTTTCTTCCTGTATGACCATAGCAGACATATTCTCATGGTACATTAGGCATGCTGATTTTTCTCCCTGTATTATGATAGTCTATTTAGCTGCCTCTGCTACTGGAATTAAAGGCAGAGTTGCTTTTTATTCTTTATTTTTCAGTGTCTGTCAAGGGGCCTGGCTCATAGTTTGAAATTTTTATTGAACAGTGAATGAAATGCCTGTGAAATGAAACTTATACTATCTCAGCGCTATCAAGATGACTAAAGAGTGTTGGGGGTTCATTCAGTAAACCTTTGAATTTGTTGAGTGCTTACTATGTGTCAGATAATAGATAAGTAGATAACCTGCTCTCAGATGAGTCAATGATAAGGCTGACAACTTCCTTTTATAACAGGCTATCTTTTTTATTATTACGCGCGCGCGCACACACACACACACACACACGTGCATGCACACACATGTAAATAATAGTCTCTGCTATCAAGTATCCAAACAGTGTTGATGTTATCTTTTTAGTAAAGCAGTGTTTTAAACTATTGAATAGAGACTGATGAATATTTGGGGACCCACAAACCATTTTAGGGTCATATGAAGAAGGAATATGAGTCCTGGTTTGTCAGAAAACTTCTGTGGACACCTTCTGGTAAGATTAAGAAAGTGTCAGCGTCTGAACTGGGAGAATGGGTCAGTAGCTTGGAAGAAAATTCTGGAGACCACAGTGAAATAGTCTTTAAGAATTACTGTATCACTGACACCTGCATGGTTCAAAGAGTGATACTCTAAACAAACAAAAAACCGCCAACAAAAAATGAGCACTGACAACTCTGAATAGAAAAGTGTTCCAAAAGAGATGAACTCTGAATTCAGAAAAAGGTTTAAGGATACTTAATTAACTTTGCTTACAGTTTTCCTTCTTGATTGCACAAGATTAATAATGATAAAAATATGTCTAAATAAGAGCACTTTCAATAAGTTTACATTAAAAATTTAATAAGAGTTTGGGAAAAACTGGGGAAATGGAAGTATAGAAGTATATAAAATGCCAATATTTTTTGCAACCCTCAGAGATCCAAAGTCATTTGCATAGTTTAGTAGCGTACAAAATATATTTTAAACAACTGTGTTTGCTCATTAAATCATTGTATTTATTATCTTTAAAAATGTGAAGGCTTGTAAATGTTTTCTTCCGCCAAATAAGAATAAAGTTTTGACCTTAAATGACCTTTGTAGTAGAGCTGTCTACTTGTATATCTCATATTTCACCAATATCCCTCCTTTTTTAAATAGTAGATTAGTTATTTTCATATTGCAGTTCTCTCTGTGTTTTGTAACCGTTAATCTCTCAATCTGTTGTTGTATATTTTTAGAGATGTTAAAAGTGTTTGTATGCTCATGCTGGTATTTTCAATTCAGGGATATGCATATGTAAATCTGCTGTTTTGAAAAGGATTGTTAAAAAGGATTGTTAATATACACACACAGTGTGTGTATATTTCTTATAAGGAAAAGGTTTAGTTAATCTTCGACTGATGAGCCTTGATGTTAATTTTTATTGCTCACTTTTAATACTAATTTTAAAACAATAAGCAGAAGAGAGTTGTGTTTCCCAAATTGCTTCCTTGGTATACCAGTTCCTGAATTCGTGTTCGGAGAACAGAGGAATCCCGGTCAACAGTAAGTTTAGGAACAGTGCATATTCATAGTTCACATAAACATATTAAAAGCATTGTGGAATCTCCACCCCTACACCTTTTTCACTTTGCTTAACTAAACCTATTTGGATAAGGGGAGACAACTCCCCCCTTTCCCACCTCTTAACTGCCCTTGAGACCTGTTTAGGAACCACGGCTGTCATGCTTTTTCTGGGGCTCTAATATTCTTTCAGAACCTGGCCTTTTGATTGTTAATGGCAGTTGGAGTCTGTGCTCTTGCCTGCTTTTGCAGTAAAATATCTAGGGGAGTTACTTAAAGGGGGAAAAAGGAGCCAGCCTTTTTTGGTTGGAAAAACCTGTGGCTAGAGCATCTGTGTATGTCCATGAGCAAACTTCTTTGCTGTCTTTTAGTTCTTATATGAACATCAGACTTGTTGGCTGTTTGGATTATTGGAGCAGGAGTAAACTGACGTTCAGCTCAATTTTTCATGGCATTGGAAGGGACAAAAAGATGTTTAAAACAAAATTGTGATTAAATCAAGGCCTTTTTTTTCTTAAAGAAAAACTTTCAAATGAAGAAAAATACCCTTGAACATAACTGTTTGGCTCGGGCTTTTTAATTACCTGTTTCTCTGTTGAGAAGATAGGATAATACATATTTCAGGAATTGAAATGTGTCTAGAAAACTTACAGGAAATTGTGAACTCGCATTGCAGGCTTTTTAGATTTACTAATCTGTAAGCGCCTTGAAGGTAAAGTGTTCATCTGTATGTTGCTCACGGGCAAATATTGTTTTACGCGCCACAGTAATTTGTGTCCTCATTTAAGGCAAGAAGGGCTTTGTGTTCAGTTATCAAGTGCCTCCTGTGTGTCTTGACATTGTTCATCACCTGGGATGGCCATTAAATGTGACTGTGGTATCTGGAAAGTTGTTTGTGTAGTTACGTCCTGATTCATCTGCCCTCCTTGCTTCCCAGCTCTGCTTTCCCCCAGCTCACAGGGGCTGAAGGGATCTGGCTGTAGATTGTAGTCCTGCTTACTGTAACACAGGCCTGTCAGCTTGAGCCAGGATTCTCTTCAGTACAGAAGGGACACAGGCATGGCCCTGACCTCAGTGGACAGATGATTTGTGGGTTTTGATGTCAGTGATATATCAGGAGGTTTTGGTATGTCTTTGTGGATGGCATTGGTGGAGCATCTCTAACTGTGACTTGACATTTTCTAGCTTACTCTATTCTCATTGCCTTAGTGTCTCCCCTCATGCAGTGGTTCAGCCATTTGAAAGAGTCTCTTGAGGCTTAAGGATGAGGAGTAGTTGAAGAATTATGAACAGTGTTTCCTCAGCTAATTAAAGAGACCTGAACCTATAATCTAATCTAACCTAATGTAATCCTGAACCTGTAGCTAAAATTAATCATTGCATGTACCAAAGTTTGTTATTCTGCTTCAGTTTCTGTCTCCTTTGTACGTGAAGTTGCTCATTCTAATTGAGTAACACATCTCTGAATTTCTTTGTGTGTGTAGGGTTGGCCAAAAAGTTCGTTTGGTTTTAAGTAAAAATAAGACATTTTCACCAAGAACTTTATTGAAAAACGGATTCATTAACCGAACGAACTTTTTGGCCAACCCAATATATATGCATGCTAATCTGCTGTCCTCCCTGCCTCACTGTATCCTTTTCTTTTTTCTTACTTTGCTTCTCTTTTGTCTTCCTACCTATCCTTGTCTTATTGCTGTGATTTCTGCCCCACCCCAACATAAAAACAGAAACAAAAACTGATCATGCTATGGATTGAAGGGCTATTTGTTGACTTAATTTTATATATTAAAAAAAAGCAGACCCTGGTAGCTTGAGACTTCTCTGTGTGTGTGTTTTAAGAAAGAGCATAGCCCCTAAATCTTAAGCCAAAAATGTGGCTGTTTTTGCTGGTATATTTGCCTTCAGTTGATTTTTCTATGGGATTTGGCCCTGGATAGCTATACCATGGGTACAGTGACTGTGAACGGCCTATAGTAGCTGATTACAGGAATTAAAAAGTTCTTACAGAAGTGCACTTGCTTTGTATTGTGTATGGGGCAGTGCGGTAGGAGTACTAACTTATAGCAGAGAGACTGGTAGTGTGTCTGGCAGCTTTTTCTCACATATCACCTGCAGTCCAGTAGCAAACCCTTCTGGCTCTGCCCTCAGCAGGGGTTGGTGATTTACGGCCCCAGCCAAATCTGGCCCCCACCTTTTTTTGTACAGCCTGTGAGCTAAGAATGTTTTTTTTAAGAATGTTTTTAAAAACATTTTTAAATGGTTGAAAAGGTCCAAGGAAGAATAGTATTTCATACATGTGTAAAGTATATGTAATTCAAATTTCACGTCTTTATAAGAGTTTTATTAGAGCACAGCTACACTTGCTCGTGGCTTCTTTCACACTTTACAGCAGAGTTGAGTAATTGCAGCTAATATGCCCTGCAGAGGCTAAAATATTTACTTCCTGGCCCTTTACAGAAAGAGTCTGCCAAGCCCTGCTCTGGAGCAGGGGTCCCCATCCTCCCCGCCCCCCCCACCCCGCGGTCCATGGAAAAATTGTCTTCCACGAAACTGGTCCCTGGTGCCAAAAGGTTGGGGACCACTGCTCTAGAGTACACAGCAGGATCCATCCACTTCCCACTTCCTCCTCTGCTACTATCTGGGTCAAACTTTTTTTTTTAAGATTTTTTTTTTGACGTGGACCATTTTTAAAGTCTATATTGAATTTTGTTACAGTATTGCTTATGTTTTATGCTTTGGTCTTTTGGCAGTGACGCATGTGCGATCTCAGCTCCCCGACCAGGGATCAAACCTGCACACACACCCCCGCATTGGAAGGCGAAATCCTAACCACTGTACTTCCAGGGAAGTCCCTGGGTCAAACTTTTTGACTAGACCATTGCTGTTGCTTCCTAATTATCTCCTTGCTTTTGTCCTTGTTCCCCTATATCTGCATGGCCAGAGGACTTTTTTTTGAAAGTAAACCAGATTTTGTGACTGCTTTGCTTAAAACCATTTAATAGTTTGCTGTCTTGCTCAGAGTAAGTGTGAAAAGTGTGTAAAATTTCTCTGATTGTAATGGAAAAGCAAACATAGCAGTATGAAAACAGATGGACATGGCTGAGTTCCAATAAAACTTTATTTGCAGAAACAGGTGGTAAGTTAGATTTGCCCTGTGGGTTTTAAGTGTTCTGACTTCTGCTCTAGATACTATGAAATCCTCCCAAACCCTTTCCTTCCACGTAACACACACTTCCTGGTTTTACTTCCTGCTATTCTCCTCCCCTGCTGTCCACCAGCCACATGGACTTGCTTTTTGTCCCCAGGTACATCCCTGCCTAAGCACATTTTGCATTTGCTGATCCCTCTACTTGGAACTCTCTCCACCCAGTCGGTATCTGTTGTGTACCTGCTAGGTACCAGGTACTGCCCTCAACTCTTGGGATTTATCTGTGAGCAAAACCTGAAATCTTATCACCTTATGTAGCTCACATTGGTGTGTGTGTGTGTGTGTGTGTGTGTGTGTGTGTGTAGACAGTAAAAATAGTAGCAAATATAAAAAGTAAAGGATACAGTTTGTCGTAAGACACATGAAATGGGAAAAAATAGACTGTGCTAAGAGAGGCCTTGTGGATAAAGTGATGTATGCAAAGATCTCTGGGAGTGGCAGTGCGGGGAGGGGGGAGTGGTCTCCAAAATAAATATTTGAGTGGCTTGTGTACCTCACCTTCTTCCCTGACTGCCCTATAGAAAATTGCAGTCTCTCCACCACACTGGGGATTCATTAGTGCCATTTTTGCGTTGTTTTTGTATATAGTACTTACTGTCATTTGACATACTCTGTATTTTATTTTTGTTTGTCTCCTCCTACTAGAATTAGAATGTAAGCTCCAAGAGAGCTTTCTTTTTGATTCCTGCTTTTTCCTTAGTGTCTGGCACATAGTGGGTATTCAGTAAGTATTTCTGAAATGAATCAGTCTAGGTGAACTGTTAATCCCTAGACTTATTCTTTACCAGTGGTATTTATAGCATGCTTATCACTGCATGTATTTACTGCTTTTTAGTAAGAAATAGGTTATTGGGTGATAAATTTGGAAGCAAAGGAGGAAGTTCAGCACCACTAAGTACTCTTCAAGATGATTTTGTTTCTTTTCAGATCAAATAGCTACCTATGTATAGTCGAAAGATAGCCATTTAAAAAAAGTGATGTTGGATGGTGATGGAAGGGGGAAAAAAACAAGACTGTGCTTAGTGATACATCTAGATAGGCAGTGACCTGAATGTCCTACTTCTAAATAGGAATGCCCATAAGGAAGTCTACGCAAATGTTCCTCCCCTCGTCCATGATTCTTCTCTTTCCTAATTCAAAATAGCCTCAAAACAATTGATATAGAGCAGGGGTCAGCAAACTAGCCCCAGCCTGTGGGCCAAATCCTGTCCAAGACCTATTTTTATATGGCCCTTCAGCCAATTTTATATTTTTAAGGGTTATTTCAAAAAGAGAGACTATAGATGACACAGACTTTGCATGGCCTGCAAAACCTAAATACACTTACTTTCTGATCTTCTACAGAAAGTTTGCCAACCTTTGACTTACAGGTAGGCACATTCTTGGTTGCTTCCAGGGTAGAAAGGTGCTTCTCTATGGTGGTCTTCATAAATAATAGAACTTTAGAATTGGAACATGTACTCCATCTCACTTGTTTTAAATGTTGTGTCGAGACCTAGAAAGCTACGTTAACTTTTTGGGGTAACACAGCTTTCTAGGTATAGATCCTGAGTCTCTAGTCCATTATTTTTTATGTACCTTTTTTCGTATCAGTAAGGAGTGGTATTCCCGCTTCTGTGATATCTTAGGCAAACTGTCTTCTTCTAAGCCTAATTTTTATCATCTGTAAAACTGAGAAATTGATACTGTAGGCGTTCTGTAATAATTAGATGAAATAATGTTATAAGATACTAGTATATAGTTAAAAGTGCTCAACAGATTATAGCTATTATATTTTGTCACGTTGTAGTTAACAGATTTCTGGTGCCTAGAAGTCACACCCTCTCCCTCCCCCCACACATTTTTTAGGGGATAGGGCCAAGGAGGGAAGGTGTTTCTGTCATCTAGAGCTTTAATTCACACCTTCTTTGTGTATTGAAAAGTAGTTAGAGATCTAACTATTTCAGTAATACTGTATTTCATGAGTTTTGCGGGGCTTAATCAACTTTTAGAACACTGTTAAAAAATGGGACATTTTGTTCCAAGTTGTAAACACTGATTTACAAACAGACTTTTTGAAGTTGAAGTGCTGATTGAAGATTACTTTTCTAAAAAGTTTAGGCAGAAGGGATTTTAGGGGGAGCTGAAGGAAAAGAATGAGGGAAGGGAGAGCGAGAAATAGAGCACCTGTGGGAATTCAGGACTGTGGTTTTACAGGCCAGGCTTATTTCTAGTGTGTGGTGATAGAAATGCTGGGAGGCTGTAAAATGCTCAGAATGTCATTTATGCATGGATTAGTTTACCTGGTCTGTGAGGGGTATATTATGAGATTAGAAGGCCATCACGTTGTTCGCCTATCTCCTCTCCTACTATACTCTCTGTCTAGATGAAATAGGGTCAGTAAATTAATATCAAGCACAGTTTTGAAAGAAAGTCATAAAAGGACAAACAACCTTGGTTAAGATAGGAGCAGGGAATCACATACTTGGTGTTTAAATGTTTATTGAATAAAAAAGTGATTTTACATGTGTGCCTGTGAACTTTCTTTTAAAGTAGTAAATGGCAGAGTTCTTGTAACTCCTTCCTTCCTTCCTCCCTCCCTCCCTTTATGTACAGTAATGTATTCTTTTTGGTGTATAGTTTTTACAAGTTTTGACAAGTGCGTAGGGTTGTCTAACCACCACCACAATTAAGATACAGAAAAATTCCATCATCTTCTCCAAAAAACTTTCTCTGTGCTACCCTTTTGCAGTCAAACCCTGCTACCCTGTGACCAGGCACGCTACTGAGCTGCTATTCTCCTTATAGTTTTGCATTTTCCAGACTATCATATAAATGAAATCATAGCCTTTTGAGTCTGGTTTCTTTCATTTAACATAATGCATTTGAGACTCATCCGTGTTGTTGTGTATGTCAGTATTTTGTTCCTTTTTATTGCTGAGTAGCATTCCATTGTATGGATGTACCATAGTTTATCTTTTCCTTTATTGAGGGTTATTTAGGTTGGTTTCAGTTTTTATCAGTTATGAATAAGGCTGCTATGAACGTTCATATTCAGGTTTTTGTGTGGACATAGATGGCTTGGTTTCCTGTGGCTGCTGTAACACATTGCCAGACTGGGTGCCTTAAAGACCATGGAAGTTTATTCCTGCACAGTCCTGGAGGCCAGAGTCTGAAATGGTATTTCAAGGCCAAAATCAAGGTGTTGGCAGGAACACACTCAGTTTACAGGCTGTTCCAGCTTCTGGTGCTCCTGACATTACTGGGCTTGTGGCCGCATCGCTTCAGGCTCTGCCTCCATCTTGACATCAGCGTCCGCCCTCTGTGTGTCCAGTCTTCCTCTGTCCCTCTCTTATAAGGATAAATATGATGGCTCACATGGTAATCTGGGATAATTTCCAATATCAAGATCCTTAATTTAATCACATCTGCAGAGATCCTTTTCCAAATAAATGAACATTTACAGGTTCCTAGGTTTAAGACCTGATATCTTCCGGGACAGTCATTCAGCTTACTGTAGTAGGTTTTCATTTCACTTAGGTAAACACCTAGGAGGGGGACTGCGGGGTTGAATGGTAAAGGTGTGTTTAACTTTATAACACACTGCCAGGCTGTTTCCACAGTGGCTCTACTGTTTCGCAATTTTTTTTTTTTGGTCTGCATTGGATCTTCGTTGCTGCGCACGGGCTTTGTCTGGTTGCTACGAGCAGGGGCTATGCTTCGTTGCGGTGTGCAGGCTTCTCACTGCGGTGGCTTCTGTTGTTGTGGAGAACGGGCTCAGCACGCGAGCTTCAGTAGTTGCAGCGCACGGGCTCAGTTGCTCTGCGGCATGTGGGATCTTCCTGGACCAGGGATCGAACCCGTGTCCCTGGCACTGGCTGGCGGATTCTTAACCACTGCGCCTCCAGGGGAGTTCCTGTTTCACATTTATACCAGCAATGTTTGAGTTTCATTTGCTCTGCATTCTCACTAGCACTTGGTATTGTCATTTAAAAACCATATTCTAATAGGTTTATCATTGTGATTTAATTTGCATTTCCATAGTGATTAGGCATGTTGAGCATCTTTTCATGTGCTTATTTATTTATTTACATCTTCTTTGGTGAAGTGTTCGTATATTTTACCATTTGAAAAATTGGGTTATTTTCTCAGTTGAGTTTGTTCGTGGTTTTTTTTTTTTTTTTTTTTTTGCGGTACGCGGGCCTCTCACTGTTGTGGCCTCTCCCGTTGCAGAGCACAGGCTCAGTTGCAGAGCACAGGCTCCGGACGCGCAGGCTCAGCGGCCATGGCTCACGGGCCTAGCCCCTCCGCGGCATGTGGGATCTTCCCAGGCCGGGGCACGAACCCGTGTCCCCTGCATCGGCAGGCGGACTGTCGACCACTGCGCCACCAGGGAAGCCCGAGTTTGTTCGTTTTTTAACAACTCTGTTCTCCCCAAGTTAGTCCTGGGTCCCAGGAAATTAGGAAGCTGTTGGTGCTTTTGTAATCCTTGATGTTTCTTACATTTCCTTGCTACAAACTTTCCTTTTTGAGTTTCTAAAGCTAAATAAATTAGACTTGAGTCCTTTTCTAGCTCCTAATAGATTTACTATGTAAAAGAAATGAAGCTAAATCAGCATGTGGTGGGTGTGTTAGTCAGGTCTGGGGTTGTAAGGAGAGTGATTTATTAGTGCATATGAACAAACTGCAAGGAAAGGTAGAGATGGAGCTGGCTTTAGGGACCGCTGGTCCAAGGACTAGATCATTGCGAATTCTCTCTTCCCTACTCTGCTTCTCTCTTTGAATTGGTTCCATTGTCCCCTGTCTCAGACAGGTTTTCTCTCACTGGTTGCACTTCTCTTAGGACTCAGATCCTTCCACCTTAGTGACCCTAGAGGGAAAAAAAGATCTTCTTTGCAGACTTTGTTCAGAAAACCCCTGGGGTTTTCAGCATGAAGGCACATGCAGATCAGTAAAAAGCAGTCACTCTGACCTACTTGAACATCTTAACTCAAATTTAATGGGAATGAAATAAACTCTTGTTTTCTTCTCTCTCTTTTCCCCCCCATAGTTTTTTCTATTAGTAAATCCACCCCTTGTCAAAGCCAGAGAATAAGGAGTCCTACTCGATTTTCTGTAAGGAATAGCCCTCTTCTTCCATATCCAGACCATCACCCTTGCTTGCTGCTCTGTAACCACACTGCTATTTCCCCAGTTTCTCCATGTGCCAAGCTCTTTCTCTTCTTGAGACCTTTGCACATGTTGTTTGTTCCTTCTGCATGCAGTGACTTACCCCTCTAGGGGTATAGCTTCTTCTCTACCATTAGACCTCTGCTTAAGTGTCACCACCTCAGAGGTTCTCTTTCTAAGGAGTGTAGCTCCTTCTTCATTCCCATCTCTTTCCAAACTCCTTATTTATTTGCTTCATAGTACTACTTATAACAGCTGAGAGTCGTTTGATCCATCTCTTTGCTTGGATTTTGTCTTTTTACCACTAGACTCTAAATTGCTTGAATTTAGGGACTATCTTGTTTACCTTTGTATCGCCAGTTCTAGTGTAGTGAGGGGCATGTGGTAGGATGTAAAGGTTTTTGAATGAATGAATCAGAATGCCTTTTTACAGTTGGCCCAACCTGGGTTTAGTGCCCATTTAGGGTGGGGGTTGGTGGATAGACAGAAACACAGTAGCCACCGCAGTAGGCTCCAAGTTAACCTATGAGGAGACGCCACATTTCTTTTAGTTTTTTAAAGAAAAATAATAGTGATTAATTCTGGTATTAGTCATTGTATTTACTAGTATAATTATTTGAATAGAAATAATCTCTAAGAGTTATCTGCAGGCATTGGTCTAAACTAAGTTTAAAATCTTGATTTAAAACAATAGCCAATAGAGTCTGATTAACGCTCTTTTTCTAGTACCTAGTGTGGTGTGGCCATGTTATGGGCCAACCAGATGTTTTAAAGCATCAGTAATGACATTCACCTTCATGTTGCTCCATTGTGCTTACCCTAGGAGGCTTCTGTTCAGCTGCTTCTATTGTCCCTTCCTGTCACTTTCCTTTTGACTGTCCATTTATTTGCTGCTCTCTTAACCAGTGCTGGGAAGTTCAAGACAGAGAAGGATCTGGTCAAGAATGTTTGGCCATGCACTAGAGCACAAAGTTTATAACCTGTCTGGGAATGACTGTTGAATTAGTGAGGGTTAAGGTGATTATACAGTTTGTCATTCAAATGAGGTGGTTTCTGAGCTGAAAGGGAGTGCTGGGAAAACAGGTGTAAACCTGGACTGTCTCACAAATCCCAGTGATGGGGAGGTGATAATCAGTTGTTGCAGGATAGGGTGCTCTGAGCCTGAGAGCTTTGAATGGGAAACACCTTGCCTAAAAGTGTGTTAGAGGAACCCAGGCGGAGCTCTGGGCTTTCTTGAATCTTTTTGAGGACTGAATGTAAACAGCGAGCCAAGGGTTCTGTCCCATTTAGTAGATGTAATTGCCTTATGGATAAGGTTGAAATCCTAGAATCTGAACCAAATTCTCTTTTTGTTTCCCATAGGAAACTAGTATTGTGTTTTGCTGAAATACTCAGAGAATACATGGGTTGTCTGACTGCGTCTGGCCTACTGTCAGTAGAAGATTACTGCGTGTCTTTTGCACTAGTGTTTGAAGGATTTTCCCTTTACAGCCTCTTGCCAGTTTGTGCTATTGATAGTTGTAGTGCACATTTGAGAGTAGGTTGGAAAGATGGGCTTTAAGAGTAGTTTTTAAGTCTTATTTATATGAAGCAAACTTGAACTCTTAAATTAGAGGGAGGGCAGAATTTTATAGCCAAGTACATACCATAGAATTTTGGCTTCGCTTTTTAGATTCCAATCTGGGGATTGTTAATAGAAGCATGGTAATTGAGATTAATAGCTTTTACAGTATGTAGCATGATGGATTCTATAAAGGTAAACTTATCACTCAAGAATTGGGTTTATCTTCTTAAATTAGGTAAAGGTGTGCTTTTCTTTGATAAGATTTTTGTGCTTTTGACAAAGGATGCTAATATCTAACGTTTTGTGGGAAAACAGAAAAAAGCATTAAAAGTTTTGTGAGGAACGTAAAATACATACACACACAGAGTTGACTTAGGACCACCTCATATGTAACTTTTTCAATGAAGACACTTGTTATGCCTTTTCTTACAGCTTTTTAAAAAAAAAACTCCCTTGTTAAGTTACATGTACCTAGATAGAATAAATAGTACTGTATATGGTTTTTCAGTGAGAATCAGTTACTGTGAAGTTTCTTGAGATAACAACATTAAAAATAATATTTAAAATTTTATTCCTGTATAAAGTAGTGGCAATGCCTTTTTTTTTTTTTTGGCAATGCCTTTTTATGTTTTAATTCAGAGTACTTAATGGTTTCCATTTTATTTCATTTAATCAAGTCAGACAGAGCTAGTTACTGTTATCTCCATTTTATGGGGGATGAAAGAGAACCAGTATAGGTAGCTAGCTATATTTTCATCAGCCGACTAAACTAAACCCTCAGAGCATTATATTAAAGGTGAGGGATGACACATGATGTGAAGCACTTGGTATTAAAAAGTGGCCTTGCACAGGGTGCTGTGCATGTAGTCATACACTGGTGAGTTTGTCAAAAACTGTTTTTCAGGGTAAAATATTGCTGTGTAGACATTGCTGTATTCACTTTTTATAACTGTCTTATGCATCAACTTTAAAACTTTATCAGTTTTAAAATGTGATTTCCCTCTATATGGATTTTCTAGAATGGTACCCATACAGATGCCATTAGCCACATGTAGCTATTTTAATTTAAATTAATTAAAGTTAAGGGGCTTCCCTGGTGGCGCAGTGGTTGAGAGTCCGCCTGCTGATGCAGGGGACACGGGTTTGTGCCCCGGTCCGGGAAGATCCCACATGCTGCGGAGCGGCTGGGCCCGTGAGCCCTGGCCCCTGAGCCTGCGTGTCCGGAGCCTGTGCTCCGCAACGGGAGAGGCCACAACAGTGAGAGGCCCACGTACTGCAAAAGAAAAAAAAAAAGTTAAAAAAATTAACGTAGCCACATTTCAGGTACCTACTAGCCCACACGTAGCTAGTGGTTACCGTATTGGACAGCAGAGATCTAGAACATTTTCATCTTCACAGAAAGTTCATTTAAGAACAGTATTAAAGAAAGTATCATGGGAGGACAGGGTTTGCTTTTGTTTATTAAGCTTTAGGGTTTTTTGGAGTTAAAAATGTGAGCTTTGAATTATTTATCCTAATGAGATGAGCTTTGTGATTTACTATCTGTGGATCAAGCTTGTCGTGTTCACACTCGCCCTAATCTTTTTTTAGTCTCTCTGGCTCTGTATAAATCAGTCATACTAGGCTGAGGGTATTTTGGGCTAAGTAATACAAAATTTGCAAATGTGTTTTATGTTGTTAATGTTTAATATCTTTTAAGCCTTAACGCTTAATATCTTTTTCCTTATCGATAGAGGTAATGAGATAATGGCTACCTGGAATTTGAATTAATTGATTGGGGTTATGAAGTTAACAGTTCGAATCCCGATGAACCTCCTGGTCCCAGCAGAACTCTTTGCTCTATTTTGAAGTTATCTCAGCCTCAGCTTTCCTTCAGCCTCTAAAACCCTTACTTAACGTCAGGACTGTCAGCTCAGTGCCTCGCTGAATGGTCTCACACTTGTGTCACTCCTCTGGACCACTCACTCACTGTCTTACATTATTTGCTAATTCATTTATGATTACCCAATACGATTACCCTTAACTAGATTATGAGCTCCTTGAAAGTAGGAAACCCTGTTTTGTATTTAACCTGTAATTTTAGAAATTAAGAACTGAAAGAGGCTTTAGAGATAATCGTGTCAAATATTTTCATTTTACAAATGAAGAACATGACAGGCTAAGTTGCCCATTACTGGAGAACTAGGACTAGAGAACTTGGATAGCTTCCTGGCAAGCTGTCTCCTTAATTAGCTGATTTTAAAGTTTAAACTGAAGCAAGTCCTAAGCACAACTGTTGGTTGAATCTATTTTGTGTGTAAACTATGTCAGTGTGCAACAAAGTTATTTATAACTACTGATTTCAACACACGATATTTCCTGTTTGTTTCTTATGACACATTCTTAGGGGCAGATTGTATTCTATTTTTGGAGATACAGCATTTGATCTTGAAAAGGCATTTTTGGTTTTAGACTGAAATAGATTGGTTTCTCAGGTTAAATAAATACTCAGGGTTTTTATTTTCATGTATTGCGTTTGGTAATAGTGACTCATGCAATGTGTCATGGGGTTGCAGTATTCATTTATTGAAACTAATAGTGTTGAGTTTCTATGAGCTATGAATTCTGATCTCTACTTTCATATTCCAGTTCCAGTTTCAATATTATTATTGTGTACACACACATGCATGCCGGCACACACACACACACACACACACACACACACAGGAATACTAAGAACAGCATACTTCCCTACATATAGACAAGACTTTCTAGAGTATATGAACTGTTCCTTGAAATTCATTTTTATTCTCTGTAGTCATTGGCAAAGTGTACATTAGGTATTTATAAGGTAATTGTTATTAGACAGGATGCTTTTGCTTCTCAGAAGTATTACTGGTTTATTTCTGTGGTAGCATATGCTTGTAGTGGGCATGGACCAGACCAGCTGAGGCTTTTTTGCGGACTGTGTTGTTTCCCCACAGGGTCAGAATACCTCCCCTCCTCCTTCCTTCTTCCAAGAACTGACATCAGTTTCAGAAGGGAGTCATTGCTTGTGAATCAAGACTTTAAGTATAGGCTTTCTTCTTTCCACGGGCAGCTCTGTCCTCTGCAGTTGCTCTTGGGTGGAGTGCGCGTGTGTGTGCATGTGCGCGTGCGTGTGCACCGTGTGTTTGCTTGCAGCGTTTGGATCTGTGCAGCGGCGGCACACTGGCTTTCTACACATCCTTTGTAGAGTGACAGCACGTGTGGAGGGGCTGGCAGCCTGTGAAACAGTTTTTTTGGTCTTCCTCCTCCTCTCAACCTCACTCCCTCCCTAGATCTGGTGACATTACAGAGATAAATGTGCTGGCTAGGAAAACAGCAGAAGGAATTGACTGTCTGCCAAAAATGTGCAGCATGAAGCCAAGCTGGCTGCTCAGGCTTGCTTCCTTGATCTCTTATTGTGTGTGCAGTCTGTGAGCCCAGGGCTTTCCTTGTGGAGCATTACGTCACTGTGTTCTCCACCCTCAGGACACTGCCTTTTCTTTTGACAAGCTACTGTCCTCAGGCTTCAAACTTGTTAAACACTTAAGGCTTTATTTATACTGTTACGGAGGTAATATTGAAGATGAAATATATTAGTGTCTGAAAGAGACATTTTATTTTATTTTTTTTAACATCTTCATTGGAGTATAATTGCTTTGCAATTGTGTGTCAGTTTCTGCTTTATAACAAAGTGAATCAGCTATAACATACATATATCCCCATATCTCCTCCCTCTTGTGTCTCCCTCCCATCCGCCCTATCCCACCCCTCTAGGTGGTCACAAAGCACTGAGCTGATCTCCCTGTGCTATGCAGCTGCTTCCCACTAGCTATCTGTTTTACATTTGGTAGTGTATATATGTCCATGCCACTCGCTCACTTTGTCCCAGGTTACCCTTCCCACTCCCTGTGTCCTCAAGTCCATTCTCTACATCTGCTTCTTTATTCCTGTCCTGCCCCTAGGTTCTTCAGAACCTTTTTTTTTTTTTAGATTCCATATATATGTGTTAGCATACAGTATTTGTTTTTCTCTTTCTGACTTACTTCACTCTATTTGACAGACTCTAGGTCCATCCACCTCACTACAAATGACTCAGTTTCATTCCCTTTTATGGCTGAGTAATATTCCATTGTATATATGTGCCACATCTTTATCCATTCATCTTTCGATGGATGCTTAGGTTGCTTTCATGTCCTGGCTATTGTAAATAGAGCTGCAGTGAACATTGTGGTACATGACTCTTCTTGAATTATGGTTGAAAGAGACATTTTAATTTGATGTAATATCCACTTGGGCATGTGTGGGCATGTGCTCATGTGTTCTGGACAACCTTAGGGTGGTGTAGAGAAGTAAGGTCCTGGTAACTACCTGAAATTATTACATCACTTTAAAAAATCTGTTCTTCAGGGCTTCCCTGGTGGCGCAGTGGTTGAGAGTCTGCCTGCCGATGCAGGGGACACGGGTTCGTGCCCCGGTCTGGGAAGATCCCACATGCCACGGAGCGGCTGGGCCCGTGAGCCCTGGCCCCTGAGCCTGCGCGTCCGGAGCCTGTGCTCTGCAACAGGAGAGGCCACAACAGTGAGAGGCCTGCGTACTGCAAAAAAAAAAAAAAAAAAAAAAAATCTATTCTTCAGGAAGAGGCATATCGTCTCAAATGACTTCGAAGACAGTTCAGAGACGTACTCATTTTTAACTGTTGATCTTCATTGCAGATAGACATTTCTAGGACAAGTGATTTCATTTACTTTGTTGAATTAAAGAAGATAATATGAGATCTGGAAGTTTGGGGTTCTTATTTTCAAGACTACTAATGAAATTGAGTATCTAGATTGTGTAAAATGTGTCAGTGATTTTAGAGAAAAAAATTAGCTTTTTGTTCTTTTCCATAGTTTGGTGAGACTGTTTAAATCCATGTCTAAAGAAAATGGTTTTAGCTATTAATTAAAGATTTATATAGTCCTTTAAAAAATAAGATGATGTCCTACTTTTTATCATTTTAGAAAAGCATTATTTTAAATAGGTTCATTTGGGTGCCTTTAACCATAGTATTTTCATTGTATTTGTTCCTTATCATGTGTTACCCTGTATTGTAATGTATTTTTAATGTGTATGTTCTGGTTTTACAACTAGATTGTGAGACCCAGAAGCAGGGAACTAGTTTTGTTACACCTTGTTTCTCCAGCATCGAATTTGGTGTCCTTATGCATAATAGATGGTACGGACAATAGTATGTAGAGGTAACATTGAAGATGAGAATTGTGTGAGGTGATTTTACTAGCTGACTGTCTAAGTCAGCTAAGGCTTCCATTGAAGAATACCATAGACTGGGTGGCTTAAAAAATAGAAATTTCTTTTCTCACAGTTCTGGAGGCTGAAGTCTGAGATCAAGGTGCCAGCAGGGTTGGTTTCTCCTGAGGCCTCTCTCCCTGGCTTGCAGATGGCCACCTTCTTGCTGTGTCTCACATGGCCTTTCCTCTGGGCACACCGCCCTGGTGTCTCTTCCTGCTCTTACAACACACCAGACCTCTATGATTAGGGACCCACTCTTGTAACCTTACTTAACTTTACCTCCTTAAGAGTCCTATCTCCAGATACAGGTGTCCCATTGAGGGTTAGAGTTTAACATATGAATCCTGGAGGGATACAGTTCAGTCCAGAACACTGGCCTGAAGATAGATATGCCAAGTTATTAAGGTATGAGATAACACACTTTGCTGTACACCTGTAACTAACACATCATTGTTAGTCAACTATACTCCAGTATAAAATAAAAACTAAAAAAAAAAAGGTATGAGATAACATACCAAGTCAAGATGTAGTCAGAAAAACAGAAACCCTGAGAGAATGCAGGATAGGGCATTGATAAAGCAGATGTTGGAGAACTGAAAAGCACAGTGGGAACACTGAAGATGATGACTTCCATAAGCAGCTACCACTCCTAAGGCTGGGATAACAAAACAAAAGGAAGAGATTTGGATTATTAGAACCTAGAAACTTGGAGGAGGGGCCCCATGGAGCTGGAGTTCAGACCTATGAGGAGGGCCCACTGCTTGGTTGCTTTTAAAAGCTTGGAGAGGGCTTCCCTGCTGGTGCAGTGGTTAAGAATCTGCCTGCCAGTGCAGGGGACACGGGTTCGAGCCCTAGTCCAGGAAGATCCCCCATGCCTCGGAGCAGCTAAGCCTGTGCGCCACAACTACTGAGCCTGTGCTCTAGACCCCGTGAGCCACAGCTCCTGAAGCTCACTTGCCTAGACCCCTGCAACAAAAGCAGCCACCACAATGAAAAGCCTGCACACCACAACAAAGAGTAGCCCCCGCTCGCCCCAACTAGAGAAAGCCCGCACAGAGCAATGAAGACCCAACACAGCCAAAAATAAATAAATAAAATAAATTTATAAAAAATAAAAGCTTGGAGAGGTGCCCGACAGAGTTGGGGTGCAGACCTCCCAAGAGGATAGAGGATATACATTGTCCTGCTGCTCATGAGGCTGATCCTGAGAGAGCTGGAAGAAGCTGAAGACGGCAGATGACTGTTGCTGCTGGGAAAGGACCAATGCTAGGATGGCATTGGCAGGAACAGGAGACAGACCAGAAGGAGCAAGTCCACTCTTTTGTCTTTACCTTCTGGTCTCCCTCTAGCACCCTGACTGGTGGAGCCTAATGGGAAGGCAGCTGAGCAAGGAGAAACGAAGTGTGCATTCTGAGCGCAGCATCACAAAGCAGCCTAAGGGTGAGATTGGAATTGAGAGACAACAGCTTTCTAGCTGGCACAGGTACTACTGGTGGGAGTCAGCTTCTCTCAAATTCAGTTGGCAGCATGTGTCAGAAATCTTAGAAATGTGCACCCCTTTGACCCAGCAATTCCAGTTCAAGAAATATATCCTAAAATATATATATATATATATATATATCCTAAGGAAGTAATCCCAAAGGTGAGCAAAGATGTATGTACAAGGATATTTGATTACAGTATTGGATATAATAAAATATTAGAAGCATTAGATGTTCATGTATATGGGATTGGTTAAATTATCTTAAAACATGTAATGAATGTTATATAGGCATTAGAAAGATGATGTTGATTTAGATTTATTGTGGAAATAAATTTAACAAAAAGCAGATTGTACGTCATATGTAATATGAGCCTATTTATGTCTTTTGTTTAAAAAAAACCTGTATATATAGGGAAAGCTGAGAACAATGTACATGAAAAGAGGCAGCACAGTGTCAGGTTGAAGAGTGTGGGCCCTGAAGCCAGTATGCCTGGGGTTTGTATAGTATCTGGCTCTGCCCCTTTTTATGACCGAGGATACGTTAATCTTTCTAGGGATCTGTTTTCTCATCTGGAAAATGGTGATAATAGTACCTACCCCATAGGGTGGTTGTTAGGTGTAAAAGTGTTAGTACTATAAAGTATATATGACAGTGTTTTGGTTGCTCAGTAAATGGTAGGTATTGTAGGGGAGGAAGAGAAAGACTAGGGAGAATTTAACTGTCTCTTCTCTCTTTCTTAGCTAATTTTTAAAATGAGAATATAATGATTTTATTATTAGGGTAAACAATAAAGTTTTCTATTAAAACTTTATTATTTATTATTTCTATTAAAAGTTTTCTAGTTTCTATTAAAACTAAAAATGAGGAAGCTGACAAATATATAATAAGTATTCTTGTTTACTTCTGGAAGTCCTAGAACCCCAGGGTGCTTTGTATGTAGGAGAGCATTTCCCACTGCAGCCTCCATGCTGAGGCTGGTCTCCTAACAGCCTCCTTCCTCCTGTGGGGCAGGTTTACTCAGATACCCAGGGACAACCTTCTGACTGGCCTCCTTGAGTGGGCTCTCTTACCTCTGCCCTGCTCTGTGAAGAAACAAACTGAAGTTCCCTCACTTTTTTTTTTTAATTACTGAAAAATCGCTCACTTCTGTTTTTCATGTGGAGTACAAGTTTCAACATCTTTATTGTAGCATGGAAACAGTCTTAGAACTGAGTGTTACACAGTTCTTCAAAGTTCTTTTACCAGCCACCTCTTTATCCACATTCCAGCCGCCTTCCACATTTCTTTTTTTTTTTTGCGGTACGCAGGCCTCTCACTGCTGTGGCCTCTCCCCTTGCGGAGCACAGGCTCCGGATGCGCAGGCTCAGTGGCCAGGGCTCACGGGCCCAGCCGCTCCGTGGCATGTGGGATGCTCCCGGACCGGGGCACGAACCCGTGTCCCCTGCATCGGCAGGCGGACTCTCAACCACTGTGTCACCAGGGAAGCCCCCTCCACATTTCTTGACCCTCTCTCAATACCCTCTCTTGGTTTTTTAGGCAGACAGTTTGCCTTCCTCGTTTACCAAGACCCTAATGTGCTGTGCTGAAACAGAAGGGCTCTTTAGCCTTTTAGTTACAATTAAGAACCTGCTGTGGCTTCTACATTTTTGTTTTCCTTACCCCCTCCTTAATCATTCCCTCAGAGTAGGAAAAAGGGGTAAAAGATCGATTCCTTTTTTTTTTTAACTTAGTTATTTTTGGCCGCACCAGGTGGTTTGCGGGATCTTAGTTCCCTGACCAGGGATTGAACGCAGGCCCACGTCAGTGAAAGCGCCGTGTCTTAACCACTGGACTGCCAGGGAATTCCCAAAGATTGATTTCTTACTGCTGCGAATAATGCTTCTCTTTGAAGAAGGCAGGAGAGGATGACTGGTCAGCTTTAGTTTTAAGTATGTAAGTTTAAATCCTGCCACACCATATTATTAGTGAATGGTATCACTGTTTACCAATAATGGAAACTCAACCTTTCCCATCTGTAAGGTCTTTCTTTCTTTTAAAAAATTATTTTATTTTTAGGTTGTTTACTTGAGTGACTTAGTTGAAGCTGTTGACTAGAGTTAATACTCTAATGAATAGATTCAGACTTATCTACCTGACTGAATAACTTAATTACTTTACTAGTCATGTATAGCCTTTGACAATGTTTTTTATCTTTGGTAAAATTAGTATATAATGTTTTTTTGAAGATCCCTTCCAATTCCAAACACCGTGATTCTGGTAGTAGCAGAGCACTACCTGTTCTGTCAGATATGTGTCAGTTATTATTTTTGGTAAGGACTTGAGGAAATGATGCTTTTTGCCAATTTGTTTAAGTGCTACTTGTTTTAGACCTTAGTTTGGCCAGAATAAATGCCTATAATTGCAGTCTCTTAAAAATGTAAGGGAACACAAAAGTCTTGTTGAACATCTTGCGTCGTGTAAACCATCACTTTTGTATATTTTTAGCATAGAAAATATTCTTTTGCTAATACTGTTATACTCAGGTACCACTAAAGTTTTTTTTAAGTGCTAAATGTGTGTGTGCAGAAAGACTTAAAAACTTAATGCAGTCTTGCAAATAAATAACATATATAGAAAATCTGTAAGCCCATGGAAAATTTTTATCACCATGCCTTTTTGGGGGTGTCAAAACAAAACAAACATTTGCCCTGACTTAAAAAGTGGTGGTCATTTAACAAAGGTAAACTTTGAAGGATAGATACAGTTTTGAAAAGGAATATAAGAAGTCAGAGTTTTTAGGTGCTTCTTATGTTTGAGTTACACACCCAATAACTTTATCTCATTTTATCTTCGTGATAACTTGAAAGGTAGGTATGTTGTACCGTTTTACACCAAAATGTTAAGTAACTTGGCGAAAGTGATGCCGTAGTAGGAGCCCAGTCTGTCCCTAAGCTGTACTGAGTTGATTCTTAGAGGCAGGGATACAAAAGACTTTGAGGGATGGGGTAAAATAACCTGGAGAAAGAGCATTAAGTATGATCTTTGAAGACAAGTGAGTAATTGGAAGTAGAGGAAGATAGTGTGAGGAAGGTAGTTTGGTGTATGGTGGAGGGAATGGAATACCAGCCGGCAGGAGTTGGTATGTGTTGTGTAAGTTTTGAGCCAGGCGAGTAACTGGATGAAAAAAAGTATTTTAGGGGGATTAATCTGGTAGTAGTGTGCAGAAACAAAGAGTAGAGAGAGTCAGTCCGTGTAGAAGATTGTATATGGTGATATGACTGTGAATTAGGGGAGAGCCATAGGTATAGAAAAGAAACTGAAATAGGAAGGAAAGGCCCACAAAGGAAAGGAGAGGCAGTAATAACTTGGCAGTATCATATTTGGATGAATGAGGAAATTGATACATAGTGATATATCTGACAAACTGAAAGTGGAGCTTTCAAATAACTGATGAATATGTGAAAGAAAGACAACTCTTTACTGTTTCTTAGCATAGAATTTAAATCCAGCAAATAAGCATATTATCATTTTTGATGTCACCTCTGATTAAGAAATAGAAAATTGTTATAGTATCTTGACAGATGATTACTTTCTCATCTAAATGTACAGTAATCTGTATACATAGTAAAAGTGTAAATTGAAATTGATTGTTACTGATCTCATTATATCAGTAATGTATTTTCTTTCACCAGTGATCTTGTTATGGTATCTAAGTGTAGAAGTTATTGAATGAACTCATAATAATAAAAGAACTCAATTTAGTACCCCTATTAAAGCTTTGTAATGGCTAATGGATTATGTTGGAACTGATTAAAATTATGCAAGGTTACCTTATTGTAGACTGTAAATAGTAGAAAATGGACTCTTTTCCAGGCCATTCATGTTGTTTTATTATTATATATCTTTTATGACTGTATGCTGTTGAGGAAAAGATTATCCTAAAAGAATGTTTAATAAGCAGCCACAGAGTACTTAATAGCCTATGAGGTGCTGAAGAATTTAAAGAGATTAAATCCTACCCAAGTTATGTCTCCCCTGAAGGTTATCGATTCTTGGAGGAAAGGCTTTGAGGAAGTAGCTAATAAACCTATTTGGAGCTAAGCATGATTTTGTTGTATTTTAATTTCAGCAAGTGCTTAGTACATGCTGTGTACAGGCACTTAACGAGATGAATTAAGAGGTCTAGGGTGATTTCTGCTTACCTAGGGTTGTCTTTCTGGAAAAGATGAAGGCAGATTGGATTCTAAGCTGTTGGAAAGGATTTGGAAGGAGCATGAGTTCACCCAAGGCCGTTGGTAGTGAAGGAATGAAGAACTGGGTGAAACCGAGAGGAGGACTTGCCTGACTGGAAGAGGGACAGTGTATGTTAGAATGTCCAGCTTTTTCAACAGTGTATAAATGCCTTCCAACAACGCATTGATTTCCTAAAGTGAACTGTTATGGGCAGTTTGCTTCTCTTCTAATATTGGAAAAAACGAATCGTGCAAACATCCTCTCAAAAGGCTTGCTTTTGAATTTTTTTTTGTGTGTGTGTAAGTGGTTAATGTGAAAAGTGAAACCAATTTAATTGGTTTCTAATTATTTTGTGTGGATTTTTTGTATTTACTGACATTTATAAGTGCTTTAAAAATGTGAGTCCTGATTCTTTTTTTGTCTTCTCAAATTTTTATGTTACATTACAGTGCTTACCAAACAGTAGTATTTACCAGACTTCTTATGCTTTGGATAGTATTTTGAAAAGGTAGCAATATTTGCTTTCCGTGTGCTCTGTCACTGAGCAACATTTTGGTTTCCTTCACTATACCATACCTAAGAATAGTTCAGTTTTCGTCTTTTCTAAGCTAAGACTTACCTCCTCTTTATCCTTTGGGTACTTATTATATATAATAGAGCCATTTTTTTAGCTTTATTATATATAACAGTACTTCAGCAGTAGATATTATCAACTAATAAATGATATCTCTGCTGAAAGTTATTTAAATTTCAAGTTGTGTGAAATAAATATCCATTGAAGAAAGTTAATTTGCAGTTAAATTTATTTTACTTGATTATAATTGCAGTAGAAGAAACAGGATAAACAAATAGATCTGAACCACTAGAAAAATTCAAAGAGGTAGGTGAGGGCTGTGGTTTTAGGAAAAGTTAAATGTAAGGAAGAGAAATTCAGTGGGTAGATTTGAGAGGAGCTTATGGTGGTTCAGAAACTGGCTGGATCACACAGTGGTCAGAAAGAGGTTTCAGCTTGAGACTGGTGCTTGATTGATAGACTTTTATTCTTAGACTTGTTTTACAAGAAAATTGTTAAGGCATAAGGGTGAGCTATTTTTATGTAATTGGATTAAAAGGTAACCAACTTCGGTGTAGGTACAGTGAGAATAAAATGCCTAATGGTTAAATTTAATAACCATAATTTGTTATTAGTAATTAAAAACGTTTTCATTTTGGGGAGAGTTAAAACTATATTTCTAAGTCTTAATTACTGCACTCAAAGTTAACATAATAAGGGGTTCCACAGGAACAGTTAAAAGATACAGGTTTTCAAGATGAGGACAAATTATAGTAGTTGCTTCTCACCTTTATCAATTTTGACCTTATTACTTCAATCATCTGACTTGTGAGAATATGAAAAATCATAGCACTTAATTTTTTTGTTTATTTTTTATTGTAAAATTTACATAAAATTTATTTTAAACATTTTTTAGTGTACAATTCAGTGGCATTGAGTATATTAACAGTGTTTTATTTTAAAAAATGTTTATTTATTTATGGCTGCGTTGGGTCTTTGTTGCTGCTCATGGGCTTTCTTTAGTTGCAGCGAGCGGGGGCTGCTCTTTGTTGCGGTGCATGGGGTTCTCATTGTGGTGGCTTCTCTTGTTGTGGAGCATGGGCTCTAGGCACGTGGGCTTCAGTAGTTGTGCCATGCGGGCTCAGTAGTTGTGGCTCGCGGGCTCTAGAGTGCAGGCTCAGTAGTTGTGGCGCACGGGCTTAGTTGCTCTACGGCATGCGGGATCTTCCCGGACCAGGGATTGAACCCGTGTCCCCTGAATTGGCAGGCGGATTCTTAACCACTGCGCCACCAGGGAATTCCCTTCACAGTGTTTTAAAGCCATCACCACTATCCATTTCCAGAACTTTTTCATCATCTTAAGTATGTACTCATTAAACAGTGACTCCCCATTCTCCCCTTCTTCCCAGCTTCTGGTAACCTCTGTTCTACTTTCTGTATGAATTTAACCACTCTAGGTACCCCATATAAGTAGAATCATACAATATTTTTCCTTTTTGTGATTTGCCACTTGATTTTTTAAAAAATGAGTTGCAACAATTATAGTTGAACATTAAGTTTTTTATATAATGTTTTTATAGTGCTTTATAGATATTTCGTATTTAAGTCTAAGAACGATATGACCATTATTATTGCTTAATGCATGTTTGAGTATTATAGGGAGTCTTATATGAATTACGTACTTCTTTCATACTCTTAACATTGGCTCTGCTAACTTGTCTCAATCATTTCTAGTGGTCATAAAACGAGAATTTGTAGCTTTTAAGAAGTCACAAATCTTTATTGCCTGATAGTCTGTGACAGGATCTCTTAGAGGTTTCTGAAATCATAAGTCTAAGTGCAGGGTTTTTTTCCTTGAAAATTCGGGTGGTCACAATTCCAGAATTTATCATTCAGGTCAGTCTTGAAAGAAATAATTGCAACAAAACAGATTCTTGATTATCCTTTATGTCAGTGTTTAAGAACAGAGACAACATAAAGGTGGATTTGAGGTCCTCAGAAGATATTAGAAGATGAAGACAGTGACAGGTATATAGTGGATTAAAAAATTAACGTCAAGTCTGGGAAAAATTAAAATTGGACTTTAATAAAGATGGGAATATCTCAGATAATGTGTCTCAGCATTTAGAAAATGTCATTATATTTAAGATTGTCTAAATGATTGTGTCCAAAGTTTATTTTCTTTCATGGCGTAACCTCATGTAATAGAGATCATTGGGCAAAATTTTTGCTGTTCTTTTTTTAATCAAAGTTATTTCCAAAAACTCAAGTCAGAATGCTACTCAACCATCTGTCTACTAATGGGAGCATCTACTGTGTATTTGGCTCAGTGCTGCCATCCAGTGATTATTGTGGAGATCTCAACGTGGTGCTTAAGGCAGCCTAGGGCAACCCATGACACAGGGTACAATTTAAGTGCCTCCTGCCACAAATCTCCCCCTACTTTTGAGAAATTGAATGGCAGTAGGTTGCTGTGACCGAAATCTTACTTAGTTATTGAGGCCATGAAATCGCTTGGTGAGATTACTTTGAAACAGTAGAGCATTTTTATATTATTAAGATTATTATTGAGCTGTGCATAGCTTCATCAGGCTCATAACCAACTCATAGTTCTTTCTGAGATACTGTTTTTCTTATTATTACCAGTTTTTCAAGGTACTTTGATTAATGTATTGAACACTTCTCAAATGCATATTACATGCTAGGCACTGTTCTTAGTACTAGGAATACAGTCCTCAACAAACAGAAGTCAGAGCCTTCATGGAGTTTACATTTAGTGGGGGACAAATGATAAGATACACATACACACACAATATTTTAATTAGTGAAAAGAGTTAAGAAGAAAAAATAAAGGCAGGGGTTTATGAATTATTGTAGCTGGTGAGTTGCTTTGAATTGTTGGAGTGGCCACAGAAAGCCTTACTGAGAAGGTGACTTTTGCGTAGAGGAAGGATCTAGGGAAGAGCATTCCAGATAGAAGGAAAGCAAATGCAAAGGCCTGGAACAGTTGACTTGTAAAGAAAGAGCAAGCAAGGGGGCTGGAGTAGAAAGTGAGAGGGAGAGAGCAATAAGAGATTAGGTCAGAGAGGCCACTGTGGGCTTGTGTGCGGGGGTACAGATCACATGGGGCCTTTAAGCTGGAAGTGCTTGGGCTGGATGGAGAGTTTGGGGCACCAAGCGACTGTTCTGATTTACCTTCTAACAGGCTCACTCTGGCTTCTGTGTTCAATGGTGTGTAAAGTCATTTGCTACAATTTTTTTTCTTGTTTTATTAGCTGTAGGAGTAGGTTTACTTTATATAGATATGAGAACAATCAGATATAAGGACTACGTTTGGACAGTTCTGGGAACAAGTGATTATATTGCATATTGTGTATCTCTATACATATTTTAAAAGACTTTACTCATGGATTATCAATTGTTCTTATTTTATCTTTGTGATACAGGATAATTGAAATCAGCTGGTAAGAGTTTTACTTGGAAAATGTTATGAATATCACTACCCCAGTACATTTCAGGTTCAAATCTTACAGTGAGCACAATGTAGTGTTAGCTTTTCTCACTGATTTTCATGCTCAGTGATATTTTGGGAATGAGAATGATCTGGAGTTGTAAGTTTTTACGCACTTCACGATATGGTTAGGCATATGCTAAAACAAATCACACAGTTAACTGATTAGCAGTTCTATTTGATCAACACAGAAAACCTCAGATTTATTTTGTAACCTAGATGATTTATTTAAACCACTTTTTTGCTTCTAGTTCATCAGCTAAAATGACTCATCCTCAAAGTACTGTTACTCTTTCCCAAATTGCACTTAAAAAATGCCCTGAAAATAATTTTTTTTTAAAACCCTGAAATTATCAATTAGTTAAAATATCACGATCACTGTTGGTAATAGTATTTCTTTATGGATTCAGTTTTGTTTTGGTAGCTGAAATATTTATTATTTTTATGCTTGGTCCTATGATGTCAAAGAATAAACATCTTCATTGTACAGTGTTTAGTTCAAGGAAATTATGGCTGTACTGCCATGTGTTACTGAAAAGTATCTGTCTGTATAAAATTTGAGTCTGTTTGGACCAATGTCTTTAATTGACTAAACAAATTGCTTTCCAGCCTGTCGTATTTTCACACTGTAAATACCAATACTGTTTAAACTTTTTATTGCTGATAATAATCGAATTGTTTTGTGTAGGGAGTAGGCAAGGTCTAAGACTATTGTTGTTTGATAAGTACCAGAATAACTGAGTTACACTGCCTGCACAGCTCCAAGTTAACCATGCAGCCAGTGTGTCTAAATCACTGCCCACCCCTTTCCCCCAACTTTAATGAAAGACTTGAATGAACTCAATTATTTTGTTTGAGGTAGACAAAATCTAGTAATATGGAGCAGTGATCATATATTAAAAATATTAACGGCAGAAATATTACAGGGAACATACAGGAACATATGGGGATAGTTTTGGTAAAGATTTCTTAGGTATGATTTTAAATAACATTTCTGCCATTAAGAACTTTATTGTCTGGTTCTAGATGACAAAGATATATGCTTGAAGACACAGATTACTGCATAGTTTTACTTTTTTAAGACTATATTTCCTATACTGAAGAATAGCAATTTGTTTTTCAGACTTCCTCTTTTCTTCATCCTTGCATGTTTGCTTCCTTAAGTATGATCTAATCTATCCCTCAGAAGTAGCAGCAGATTAACTTAATATCTGTTAATTATGTTAACTAAATTTGAGTTATGATACTGTTACTGCTCTGCCCTGTAGCTTCTTATTGTAACATAGGTTTCTCCAGCTCCACGATTGCAGGTTATACAGGATTCTTTATCTGAACCCAGCTTTGTTTCTTTTTTAGCCAGACTGCTGAAGAGATACACTGCACTTTATGTGAAAGTGGAACCACTAGTCTGCCAGTAGCAGATCCTTACATTGGACTGTGTCCATATCTTCCTAGTGGAGCTACTTTTCCATACTCTTATCCCTATTTTAAAAAGAGGGTGGGTAGGGAGAGACCCAGGAAGACAAGTTGATACACAATCCTTGATCTTTACCACTTCTCAGATGATTGTTGTTCTCTTATGGAACAAGTTCTGACATGAAGTTCTTCCCACCATGAGCTCTGATTGTGTGTGTGTGCGGGTGGGTGGTGGGGAGAGCTGTCATTTACCAATATTCTTTTCTCTAAAACTTAAAGTTTTTGCAGAACTTTCCTATCTTGGGCACAGTCGTCATTTTCACTTAGTTGAACACATGTATATGATTCTTCTAAGATCATGCTTTCCTAGCTTTTTGACTTCTTTTATTGTCTTCAGTTTTACTTTCTTCTGCTTTCAACTGGAATGTAAAACTCTTTGAAAGTGGGAGCTTTGTCTTTCTCACCATTGTATCCTCAATTGTCTAGAATAGTGTTTACTAAATGTTAAAGAATACATGCACATTTGCCATTTGGGGTTTTCTTTATTAGCAAGAACTTCATACGTAGGAAATCAGAAACTCTAACACTCCTCTGCTAACCACAATCTTTAGTTTTTCTACTTTTCTGTTTCTTTTACTTTCTGCTGGACTTTTATTTCCATTTGATCAGGATTCCTATTGGTCCTTAACTCAGACTTTCAGTTTGTCAGGCCCTGTTCTGCTTATGATGTCCAGCCTTAACTTTGTGGCCCACTGTTGTAGAAATATTTGCATTTGTATTCTGGGGAATTCCCACCCTTTAGCTTATCTTGTCTATCTACAGTTCTCTGATTTTGTGAGTCCAAGGCTTCAGAGGTGTTAAGGAAAGTTGTACAACCTTTTTGATTGGAAATACTACACATTGATTCTCTCCTATCTTAGCTTTGTGGTTAGGGCTGATTGACAGTTTTATTTTCCATCACGAAGTGATTCCCTGTCACTTTCCACACAGATTTTCAGACTTTTCTGCTCTGTAAATGCCCAAACCCATACCTATCTACTTCTCTAAGCAAAAACATAGCCTTCTATTTTAGTGAAAATATAGAGGCCACTTTGTAGGGATTTCATCAGCTTTTCTCTTCTGTATTTCAAATTTATTCTATGTTAATACATACTTTGCTGATTCTGTCTTGCCTGAGGAATGTGTGTCCATTTCCATTTTGATAGGAGGTTTTTCTGTTGTTGCTGTTATCTCTGTTCTTAAACCCAGCCAGTCTCACCTCTCAGTTTTCTCTGTCAGTTATCACTTTCTCATGGTCTGTCTAGCCAATCGCTGTCCCACTTATAGCAGGTGATTTTATTTCCTATTTTCCAGAAATAATGAGGCTATTGAAAGTGAACATCCTCGACTTTTCCCTGTTCCCACCATCCCACCTGCAAGCAGTATGCATCTACACCATTCTGTCTGCGAAGGCCAGTCCCTTTACCTGTGCTTACAAATCCATCCTCTTTTCTAAGCCAGTGTTTTCCAATAGAACTTTGTGTAATGATGAAATAGTTCTGTATTTTTGCTGTCCAAAACTGTAGTCAGTAGCCACATGTGACTCTTGGGCAATTTAAATGTAGCTGGTATGACTGAGGGATTAAATTAGTTTTATTTTAAATTTAAATAGCCACATGTTGTAGTGCCTGCCATGTTGAACAGTGTAGCCTAATCCTTACTACATAATATGTTCCTGTTATTTCTTGTTTCTTGAATCTCTTGGACCATGTGTGTCTTCTCTTCCACATTTAAATAGGTTTAGTCTTTCTCATTTGAAATAACTAGAACACATCAAAACCCTTTGTCATTTCCTTTTAGCTATCTCCTGTCTACTCTCCGTCCCTGCATGGCAGCTTGTTGGTTCCTATGACTTCAGTTCTTATCCTGTCACTGAGAAGGGCTCTGTCTTAGTGAGGTCTCCAGCTATTTCTCAGTTGTAGAATCCAGTAGTTACTTTATCTTCCCAACATTGATTTTTGATTGCTCTCTGCTTCTTGAAATTCTTGTGTCATCACTTCTCTTGGTTCTGTTTTGTCTTGGTCCTTTCTGGCCTGCTTTTCCTCTGATGCTTCTAAATGTTGCTGCTCTTCTATCCCGACTTTGTCTCACTTCTCTACTCCCCTCCCTTTACTGTCTACCCCTTCCACCTACTCCACTTACCTCCACCCTCTCACTGGGCATTGTCAGTTATCACCTGCACACTCATGTCTTTTGAATCTATCTCTAGCCTCTTTTCTAAGTTCCAAACTTCACTGTCTAAATCACCATCGGTATTTCTTTCAGAATATTCCAGAGGTACCACAGTCCTCCTCAATAGATGTTCATAATTAAATTTAACTTTCTAATTAAAATATATATTCAGAAAAGTACACAGATTGTAAGTGTATGCCTTAATTCCTAATTAAGATCCATGAAACCATCATCCAGGTCAAGAAAAGTAACATTATTTATACCTCAGAAGCCCCTCTCCAATTCATTACCTCTTTCTTTCTCCCTAAAGGTATAATCACTATCCTGACTTACAATAATATAGAACTATTTTTGAACTTTATATAAATAAAATGATATATTATGTATTCTTCTGGATCTGTTCTTTCATTTGCTGTTGTTTGTGATATGTTGACTGTAATTTATTTTCATTACTGTTTAATGTTCTACTGTAGCAGGATATAACATAATTTATTTGTGTAACCATTCATTGATAGTTATTTGGGTAGTTTTTATTTGAGTAGATTTTGGTGTTATGAATAATGCTGCTCTGCTCATTTTTGTGTATGCTTTATTATATATTGTCTGTATGTACTTCGTTTGGGTATATAGCCAGGAGTGGAAGTGCAGGATCATATGGTATGCTGTGTTTATTTTTAGTAGTTTTCAGAGTGGTTTTGTCAATTTATATTCCTATCAGCAGGGTAAGAGAGTTTCTTTTGTTCCATTTTCTTACCAATACTTACTATTGCCAGTCTTCATAATTTTAGCCATCCTTGAAGATCTGCTTCCTTGATGGCTAGTGAGGTTGAGCATCTTTTCTTATGTTTATTGGCCACTTGTATATTACATATGTATTTTCTGTTGTAAAGTACCTGTTGAAGTCTTCTGTCTGTCTTTTCCTTATTGACATGTAAGAGTTCTTTGTATATACAGTACTGGATATGAACATTTGTTGGTTAAATGTGAGTTAATATCTTCCATTCTGTGGCTTTGCCTCTTCACTTCTTTAATGGTGTCTTTCTAGTCTTGCGTCCTTCTTACTGTGTTTCCTAACCCAAATCAGTTAGCCAGCAGTTCCTGCCAGTTATACCTTTAAATACCTCTTTTGTCTCTTCTCCAGTCCTTTCATCAGTGCCTTAATGCAGGCCCTTGGTACTCAGGGCCTGGATCATAGATCATATCCCTTCCCATCCATTTCCAACCACGTACAGAGTGACTTTTCTAAACTTCAAATCTTACTCATACCATTCCTCTGTTAAAATCTTCTTGTGGTGCTTAGAGGCTACAGCATAAAGCTTAAGCCTCATGACCTTGCTTCTACCTTCTTTAGAGGTTACTTCAAGTTTCTACTCCTGGATGAAGTCTTTCCCGACGTTAGTCCCTGGTTCCTTTTCATATTTCTTTTTAAAGAAAGGCTGTGGTTGTCTTTACCACAGGCCCAGTTGTTACGACAGCTTCCTGCTGTTCATCTCTCATTTCACCGCTTGGCTGAGCAGTACTGTTAGTTTGCTTGTGTTGGACATTTTTACGTTGATGTACCATCCAACTCTCTGACTAGTCTATTTCCTTTTCAGGCTTTTTCCTCTGCCAGTCCCTTAAATTTTGATGTTTTGACCTTGGCTTTCTTCTTTCCACCTGTTCTCCATGGGAGAACTCATCAACTGTGATGGCCTTACTGCCATTTTGTACGTGCAGTCAGCCCTCAAGGTATCTGCAGGGTCTGGGTTCCAGATTCAACTGATTAGGATCCACGGTTGGTTGAATTCAAGGATGTGGAACCTGCGGATATGGAGGGCTGACGGTCTGTGACTTCCAGATTTTTATTTCCAGACCACCTTTTCTCTTGAACTCCAGATCCATGGGCATTGCCCCTTTGATGTTTCTTAGGCATTTTAACCTCATTAAGTCCCAGACTAAGCTCATACCTCCCATCTCCCAAATCCATTTCTGTATGATTCTATATTTTCTTTGAACATCCCCTTCAGGTATGCCTGCCTGTCAGATACCTCTGTGAAGCCCTTCCCTGATACCACTTTTCCCTACTTGGTCACTTCTTCCTTTGTTTCCCTATCATAGTACCTGCAAACATCTGTTCTCCCCTGTAGACTAAAAGCATCTTGAGGGGTTTGTATCACTGTCCTGCACAATGCTTAGCATATGTAGTTGAGAGGTGAATGAGAGTACCTCCAACTAAACACACCTGAAATCAGATTCATCATCCCTTTGCTTTCCTCCTGGTTTTCTTCTTTAAAATGACTCACCTTTCACAGTTGATGACATTCCCATCTTTTCAGTTAAGTTAGTCATGTTTAATTCCTATTCTATCACTTCCACAACTAGCTGGTTTCTGAGTCCATAGCTATGTTTTCCTATTCCTTTCCCTTAGCTTTGGTTCAGCTTCTTATCTTGTCTTCACCAGACTGTTGCAATCACTGTTTAATTGTTCTACTTATCTTTAGGTTTTCCCCAGTTTGTCTTCGTTATTGCTACTGGAATTATTTTTGTCAAATACAGTTGATCATCTTTTGGTTCAGTAACCTGTTCGTCTTTTCTTCAGGATAAAGTCCAACTTCTTTATAAGACATTCAGTGGCAATCTTAAAGAAGTGGTCTAGTCTTCCTCCCTCCACTCATCACGGAAGCCATATCCTTTAAGCACTAGCCTTGGCAGACTGCAAACCGAAGTTCACCTTGTTTACACTACGTGTATTGCCTTTCTCTCCATCCAGTGCTGTGGAGGAACCTAGAGACCTAGGTTTAAACCTGCTTTTAACAATTACTATCTGTTGTCCTTGGACAAGCTTCTTAAGATACCATAGCAACATGTATTAAGTACTGGCACTTAATATGTGTTATCTTCCTCGTTCAACCCTTCTCCTCCAAACCAAAGTCGCAATTTATCTTTCCCATTTGTACAGAGCTCTTACTGTTACCTTTCATTATTCTTATTAAACATCTTATTTTTCTCCTACATCACATGCCTTTTAAGGGCTGATACTATGATTTCTTGTGCTTAATTCAGTTGACGTTTTCAGTCTTAGGTAATGGATTTGCTTTGCCTAATCCACACTGTATCATTTAGTTTCTAAGTGACCAACATGATTGGGATATGATTTTTTGGACCAAACTTGTCACTATGGGGACTGTTTGTAAAGGCCCAGCCAAAGCAGCTTGGTAAAAACTCACCTACTTTGTTGGAAATTCAGGAGGGGGATACATTTGTCCTAAAATTATATGTAACTCTCGAAGGAATTTACAACTGTAATTGTAATGTCTTTATACTAAAAAAAAAGCCCAGTACCTGAGTGAATTGTGTTTTTCTTTACAGCCAGTTGCTGAACCAATCCCCATCTGTAGTTTCTGTCTTGGTACAAAAGACCAAAACCGAGAAAAGAAGCCAGAGGAACTAATCTCCTGTGCAGACTGCGGCAACAGTGGTATGTAGCCCTTGTGTCCTTGTGACAGGTGCCCTCAGGCGAGAGGATGTTTGACTGGAGTTTGTACCCTTGGTCCTTAAGAAAGGAACATTTTAATTTGATTCTGGTTTTAGGTACCTGAGATGAGCTTCTAGATGAGGGAGGGATTTAAATGTATAGTTGAAATGCTTTATTCAGTTAAGTTAAATCAGGCCTCAGCTGTTATTGTTGTTTTTATAAAAAGCTTTCCATAGACTTATTTTTTTCTGTTGATCTTTATATTTCACTATCAAACATCTGTTCAAATCACAGCAATCAGTTAGAAGTTATTGCTGGTTTCTTTAATAATCACTACTTATCTTTCTTGATTTATGCCTCAGGCTTCATGAATAGAACCAGGATGATAACAGATTTGTTTTTCTTGATAGAAACTTACATATGTCACATTGGGAAATAGAGCGTTGACACTGCAATTTAGTGAGCTGTGTGAAACTCTGGGCTCTAAAAAAGGTTTTGCAAAGAGTCTCCTAATTTGTCAATTCCAGAGATAGTCTTGGTCTGCATTTTAAGAACTTAAGAGGCTTTGCAGTATCTTTAATCATTGGCTTAATAGTCAGTGTTTTATACCAGTGACAAATAGGATTTAGTCCAGAAAGCAGAAAACACACTACATACTTCAACGGGAGAGGAATTTAATACTAGAATCAGGTTTTTGTGAGATCGTTGGAAGGGCTGAAGAGGCAAGCTCTGGACTGGGCCTCAAGGACTGATTCCTGGGACGTTGCAGAACTGGCCCACCAGGGAGCCACTGCATCTGCCTCCATCTGGAAGAGGTGGAAGTGGGAAGTACTGCCGAACCGTTGAGTTCTGTAGCTGGTGCTGAAATACTGAATTCGGCCGTCGTCACAACTGCTTCTGGATAGCTATGAAGGTGGAGAGTAGACACTGGCGTTTTCATAACTTTTCATTAGAAAACAGTATCAGGAAGAAGATGGTCTTTGCTTCATTACTGCCTTTCAGAAATCACTCAAACACATCCCATTGGTAGAATTTAATTCGTATCTAGAGCCTAACTGCAAGAGAGTCTGGGAAGTATAGTCTTCAGCTTTTCGGTTTTTATGTATAGAAGGCATTAGAAGGAGGTGGGAAGAGATCTTGAGTAGTGGTGACCATATCCAGCATAATACCACAAACCAAAATGAATTCTGGGTGGTTTCACAGTTAATATAAACCATAAAATCATAAAAGGTTAGACAAAAATATAGTGATATGTCATACAATACAGTGATTTCCAAACTATTTTAGTAATGGAACCCTTCAGAAATCTTATGAGAACTCAAATATATAAAACAGATAAAAATGAATCTGCTTTAGGTGAGGTAGGAATGAAATGGGAGCAGGGAGAGGGTTGTGTTGTAGCCCTGCCTTCCAAGAAGCATTATATTTGAGGTGGTCTCGGAGTTTCTGTAAGATAGGGAAGAGCGTACTTTGAAAATCTTACTATAGAGGGGACTTTTAAAGAACTAGTAAGATAACTATTAGTTACCATTGCTATAGAAATAAATTACTACAAAACTTAGCAGCTAAAAGCAACAACAAACAGTGTTTATTTCATGGTGTTTCTTTGGGTCAGGAATTAGGGAGTGGCTTATCTGGGTGGTTTTGGTTTGGGATCTTTCATGAGGTTGCAATTAAGATTGCAGGTCCTGTGCTTGTGTCATCTGAAGGCTTTCATGGTGACTCATTTACCTGGCTGGCAAGTTAATGCTGCCTGTTGACAGGAAGCCTCAGCTCTTTGCCCTGTGGACCTTCCCATAGGGCTGCATGAGTGTCCACAGGTGGCGGCTGATTCCCCCAAGCGGGTATCTGAGAGAAAGAGCAAGGTGGAATTGGCAGCATGTCTTATACTTACCTTAGAAGTCATGCTGTCATCTCAGCAGTATCCTGTTTGCTGTGGGAGAGAACTACACAAGGGCGTGAACTGGTGGTGTTGCCAGGAGGGCTGCTTGGAGCTTGGCTATCAGAATAACCAAGGAAGAAAGTATGGACATGGTCAAGTATACGAAATTTGGTATTTTTCAAATTGAGAACTAAAATACCCCAAATTTTTAAAAGCAAGAATTGTTTGAGAAAAATAATTGCATTAAATATGGCAAGGGGCCAAAAGCTCTAAAGTATAGAGCGTGTGCTTACATTCTAAACGTGAAGTCTGGGGCAGAGCCTATGAATAGGCAGTTCACACGAGAGAAATTTAAGAGTTGAGCGTGTGAAAAACGTTCTACCCAAATAATAATAGGAGCGCACACCAAAGCAGCAGCGAAGTGTTACTTTATAGCTTTTATAGAGCTCAAAAGATAAGAGAGCCCAAACTGGAGCTGATAAAATTGTGGTGAAGTATTTGTGCTTTGCTGGTGGCACTGGGTATTATATCATAGGACTTGAAGCATGTTTTGGCAGAGCAAGTCTACCTCTCAAGCTATAGCAATGTTTATTTCATCTCACCAACTCCTCTTTCAGGAATTTATTCTCAGGAATTAACTTAAAAGAAGGAAAGAATCTATCATCATGAAATAATTCACTTTAGTGATCTAATAACTGTTACGGGTAATTGTCTAAATATTTGCAACAGGGAAATGGTCAGGTAGCTTATAGTGTGTCAAGTCAGTGGAATATAATCAGTTTAAGGAATGTAAATATAAAGTTTGCTTGAATAAAATAATGAAGAAAAGCAAATCAAAGCCGTATATATTCTATAATTAAAACCATGCAAGGGCTTTAGTTAGTTTACAAAGGAAGAGTAGGACACGAAAATGGCTATTGTAGGATGATGAGATTATGGGTGAGGTTTTTACACCTCTTCCATTTTCCTTGGATGTTAGTGATGTTTTGGTGATAAATTTCTTATCATCTCTTAAAAGAGAAAATTATTTAGGGATAGAAGAGAGAGGAGAGAAGATAATTTAACCAACACTTGCTCTCACTGAAGAAAAATAAACATAACGAATTTTTAGAGGAAAGGGATAAATCTTTTCAGAGTTAAGAGCAAATTGGCTACCCTAAGTTTTTGAGAATCAAACTGATACTAATTTTCGGGAGAGGAAACATTTTTTTCTGTTACTATTAATTTTGATCACAATAGAAATATTGCTTAGGTTTTAATTTTAGCTTGAGTGCCTTAAATCATGAGCACATAACTCACATTTATTTATTTATTTATTTATTTTTTGTGGTACCTGGGCCTCCCACTGTTGTGGTCTCGCTCGTTGCGGAGCACAGGCTCCGGACACGCAGACTCAGCGGCCATGGCTCACGGGCCCAGCTGCTCCACGGCATGTGGGATCTTCCCGGACCAGGGCACGAACCTGCGTCCCCTGCATCGGCAGGCTGACTCTCAACCACTGCGCCACCAGGGAAGCCCCATAACTCACTTTTAAATGATGGCATTTAAAAAATATATTTTTTAGTTGTAAAAGTAACTCATGTTATTGTTTTAAAAATGAGAGCACAGAAGGGTATAAAGTAAAATGTAAAATCCTTTTCCTGCAAAATATTCATAGCTCTATATCCTAGGATGTTACAGTTGTAAACAGTTTTTGTGTTACTCTTCCAGAAATGGCCCAGGTATGTTTTGTATTCATATGCATGGGAGCATGTGTACACACATAGTGCTTTAATTAATGCGGGCTTAATAAAAGTTTGGAGTTTGTCAAGCTTTTATTTTCAAATTGGGGAGGGTGATGTATTTAGCACGCATAAAACTGAATTGAGTGCCCAGTCCTGATGAGGCGTGTGTGGCAAGCTTCCAGGGGCTTCTTGTTTTCCTTGATGTTTTGGTTTAAGAAAATTGCCTTTTTCTACCTCATTCCTTTAATACAGTTACAAAATGATTCTTCATTGTTTTGTTTGCGAACTTTCCCCTTATTAGGTCATCCATCCTGTTTAAAGTTTTCCCCTGAGCTAACGGTTAGAGTGAAGGCCTTACGGTGGCAGTGCATCGAGTGTAAAACGTGCAGCTCCTGTCGAGATCAAGGCAAAAATGCAGTGAGTATCTTCGTCTTCCAATGTGAATATTTCATTTATAAGTAGAATGTACAACTGGCATTTTCCTCTAAGTTTGGTTGGTTATTTTCAGTCACTTGGTCCAGCAGAATTTAGAACAGTAGCTCCTTCAGTAGCTCCATCATTAGTTTAGAATAGTTGCTCATTGACACTTGGATGATATCTAGGTAGTTTCTAAAGCACCTTAATTGTATGTTTGCAGAGAGACTAGCTACTTTAAAGAAATACTGGTGAAATTTGTTTGAGTGATATGGAGGTATTCATTTAGGGATGGTCAGTTATATTAATTACAGTCATCCATTTCTCTTCTTTTATTAAAACAGACCAAAGTTAGCTTGTATCTGGCTACTGGATAAACTTAAAAATAATAAAACTTTAGTTCTTTATTAAAGATGGATGAAGCAAAACTTTTTGCTAACTCAGGCTGTCCGTTTACTCAACTAATACAAATTAAGGGAACTTTCATTATTATGGTAACTCATCTTCTTTACGGAAAGGAGCTTCCTAGGTTTCATGAAGTCATGATCCTGACATGTTTCACAAGGTTGAACCGAACTGTTCTTTCTCTCCTTTAGGATAACATGCTCTTTTGTGATTCCTGTGACCGAGGTTTTCACATGGAGTGTTGTGATCCGCCACTCACCCGGATGCCAAAAGGTAAGACATACTTTCTGAAATCAGTCTGGCAATATAAAAGGGCAGGTTAGTGAAAGCGCTTTTTAATCTGCTTTGTTAGGATGAGAGAATAGTTTGCATCTTTCTATTTGGTGTTGTATAAGTAGGAAGAGAGTGGGCAGTCACCTTAAAGGTGGGGATAGTCTTTCTGTTTAGGCATCCTAACATTCTTATGTGGTGTGGATTTATTATTAGTTTCCTCTGTTTTCATTATTTAAGTATCCATGGAGGGTGAAGGTGTTCATTTATAATTTTTTGCCAGCTCTATAGCTAGAGGGCAAAATACTTGCCTCCTTATGTAATAGTTTGAAATATCTATTTCTTGAAAGGAAGAAGTGAAATTGTATTAGGTCATGTTGATTATATCACAGCTCATCACTTTTGAGGGGCTTAAAGCTATTAGGGCCTCTGATTTATCGAAAACCTTAAAAATTTTATAACATTTTGCAAACAAACAGGTGCCCAAATCAGAAGAATACAGCTTAATAATGTTATTCTATTCTTTTGACTCCTGTTCCTTGAAAGGTATTTAGTTGGGATACAGTTGCCTGTTGGTTGGATTTCCATCTTATCCTATGCTTATAGTTTCTTAAAAAAAAAAAATCATTAGTCTTCCCTGCTTTGTCTTACCATAAATTCCATTCTCAACTCGGATTTTGTGATTTATAGGTTTCTTAAGTAAAACGCTTATGGGATACTTGATGTGTCTGTTTGAAGAACTTTTTCCTGTTGATGGAAAGGGACTCAACCTTAGTTACAGCCAAGTTATTCCACTTTAGGATTTTACTTGAGTCCCTCTGTGCCACTATTGATTGTCACCTTTTGAAGAGCCTACACTTATATGTACTGGAAGAATAAGTATCCCCCATTTCCTACCTCTTCCATTTACTTGAAATGTGGACAAAAGGCCTTCTGAGAATCCTTCAAGATAGTAAAGATTTTCTTAGGACTTCATTCCTGTGTATTTAATGCCTACAAAAGAAGTTTTATGGAAGCTTAAAGCAGGCAACATTTTATTTTGAAATAATTTCAGATTTACAGAAACGTAGTACAAATAGTATAGAGAGTTCTCATTGTACCCTTTACTCAGCTTCCCCTAATGTTAATAGCTTACAGTTATTGAAACCAGGAAACTAACATTGATCTGATGTGATTAATCTACAGACCTTATTTGAATTTCTGGTCCTGAGAATCCAATCCAGGATGTCACATTACATTTAGTTGTCATATTTCCTTACTCTCTTCCAGTCAGTTCCTCAGATTTTGTCTTTCCTGACCTTGACACTTTTGAAGAATACTGGCCAAGTATTTTGTAGAAAGTCCTTCGTTTTGGGTTTGTCTCTTGCTTTATCGTGATTAGATTGAGGCTATGCAGTTTGACAGGAATACTAGAGAAGTGATGTTGTGCCCTCTTAGTGTATCATAACAGGGGTATATTATACTGGTGTGTCTTATTACTAGTGGTGTTAACTTGGATCACATGATTATAATGGAGAAACTTGACAGACACCTTAAAGTTACTCCTTTTCTGCTTTGTATCTCCTTTAGCATCAGTCATTGATTCGTGCATGCACCACTTTTTACTGTGGTGTTTGTCTACATAGTGATGAGTTTTCTATTTCCATCATTTCTTCTACATTTACTAACTGCAATTCTGCTATAAGAAAGAGTGATCCCCAGCTGTGGGATGATCTGAGGTGATGCCTGTTTGGCAGACTTTGGTTTTTGCTGTCAGAGCTCCCATCCTGGCTTCTGAAGCTGATATGGATGCCCTGGGGTGGGCACCACCTGGCTCCCACGGGCTCCCAGGTTTGACTCTATCCATTTGGAGTGGCTTGGGGACCCCAAAGCCTTTGCTCCTGTTGGTTTGTCCCTGGCAGCAGACAAAGCCTCGTGCTACCCTCAGTTTTCCCCCTTTATTTCTTTTGAAGAACCAGTTTTTCACGGTACTTGTCCTGATTGTTTTCATAGTGTTCAAATCTGTATTTTTGTATGTAGGGGGAAATAATTTTCTCAACAGTAATTGTTAATAAATACTGTATTAAATTGTCATGAAGGAGTTCTTGTTTAATAAATGGACATGTAAAAACAACAAAACCCACCCAAAAAAAAAAAAGTAAGAGTGATCCCTTTCTCCCACTTATTTATTTATTCAGCTATTCAAATCATTATGGACTCATGGATATTTATTTTATTCTATGGCTTATAGTCCATTGCTGTGATTATTCCTTTTTTTCTGGATTGACCCAGATCTGGCTGTTGGGAGTTCCTTCACGTTGGCTTCTGGGTCCTTTTCACATGCCTTCATCATCTGTTGAGCTCTTCTTTATTTCCTGGCACCACAAGCTGTTCCAGGTTATCTTGTATTTTCCCAGCTCCAGTCCTGGACTCAGCCATTCCTCTATGGGAACCTGGCTTCTTTTCTTGCAGAACAGTAATTAGAAGCCCGTATGTGGGTTCTGGGTATAAAGTGAGGATCAGTGGACTTCAGCCATGTGTGGCCTTCAGGATATTTGTGAGTCTCTTCCAGTTGTTTGTAGAATTTTGTGTGTGTATGTTTTCATGTTTATTTTTCTGGGGGGCTTTTATCAGATTTTCAAATTAGAGTCCTTGACCTGAAAGAGGTTAAGAACTCCTGGCTTAGAGTATCTGAACTCTTTCATTGTATTTATGTTCATTATGCTTTTATGTGGAATTTTCTTTCTTTATAGGCATGTGGATATGTCAGATATGTCGACCTAGGAAAAAAGGACGAAAACTTCTACAGAAGAAGGCGGCACAGATAAAACGGCGCTATGCTAATCCAATAGGACGTCCAAAAAACAGGTTAAAGAAACAAAACACGGTGTAAGTTGTACTTGTGGCAAGGTGAGGGGAGAAGAGCGTAGGGTCTTCTCTGTAGCACAGGATTCACTTGTTTGCTCTGCGAAAAGACACGCAGTTGTCACAGCTGCCACTTTTATGTAATAATAATGGCTAACTCTTCCTGAGCCCTTAATAAAGTACCAAGGCATTCACTGTTCTAAGTGCTTGACATGTGTTAAATCATTTAATTCTCCCACCAGCCCAGTGAAGTAGGTACTGCTGGTACTCTCCTTTTTCAAAGGAGGAAACTGCAGTCTAGAACGATTAACTTGCATAGTTTATAGTAAGTGTTCAACTGAGGTTAAAACCCCAGTAGGCTGGCCCCAAGGTCTGGCTCTAAACCGTTACCTTAGATTGCTTCTTTTACCTAAAAAACAAGGAAGAAAAAAATTACGTTATGGAAGCATTTCACAGATTCTTCTCTTGATGTAATCTCAGTAGTTTATTTCTGTCATATGTACAGATTGCTGGATAGCTTCTCCTATTGAGGTCATAGCTAAGTCCCATTTCTGTGTCCTGAAGTAAAATAATGTGAATTTTCATCTGTTAGCAGAAATCAGGGATATAATTATCTCTTGTGGACTAGAAAACTGGGCTAGGTTTGGAGGAGGTGGGGCAAGATTAAGTAGCTAATTTTCTCTTTTCTTTGGAGTATCTTTACAGTAATTCACCTTTGATGATATATAAACTGTCTTTAGGCCTGTCGACCTCTCACAGAATTTACCCACCCTTTGTACACTTAAGACGAAGGTGGTATAGCTGAAATGAGTGGGCATTAGCAGCTTGAAATACATAGAACCAGTATTGTAGTTCATATTTTAAATCTTAAATCAAGCTTTAACTTTCCTGTAAAAAGATCTTTTGATTCCTGACTTGCAGAGAGTAACCCATCCTTATGTTTAGAGGTAAGAGTATAACTCTGAGTTGGTGCAGAGATCCTTGGACTTCATACCTGGAAAGGTCTTAGTTTTTCTCTGGTACAACTCTCATTGTATAGATGAAGACACTGTTGTTTAAAGAGAATGTGATTTGTCCAAGATGTGCAGCTAGTAAGTGGTAGAATTATGACTCAGATATGCCCTCTGACTCCTGACCTAGGATTCTTTTCTCTATAAAATGAAAAGGCTTCCCAGAAATAGATGTTTCTAATAACATTACTTTTTAGTCATATAATATTTACAGTTTATGGAATATTCTTAACAATATAGATTTTTAAAATATAGTTTTAGGTTATTTACTGTGTGTTATATATTAAATAGAAACCATATAAAGATTTCTTTTTAATAGTTTCCCTTTTCCCTGTCTGATTCTTTAGGTCAAAAGGTCCCTTCAGCAAAGTTCGAACAGGCCCTGGAAGGGGTCGGAAACGTAAAATCACTCTCTCCAGCCAGTCAGCGTCGTCATCAGAAGACGGATATCTAGAGCAAATAGATGGCTTGGACTTCTGCAGAGATGGCAGCGTCCCCTTGAAGTTCAATAAGAAAACCAAAGGGCTCATCGATGGCCTTACCAAATTCTTTACCCCTTCCCCTGATGGGCGGAAACCTCGAGGGGAGGTGGTGGACTACTCTGAGCAATATAGAGTCAGGAAAAAGGGCAACAGAAAATCAAGCACTTCAGATTGGCCCACAGGTAAAAGCTGTTCACTTAGAGACAAAAAGTGTTCCGAAGTGTGTTATTTGGAATAACAATAGTTATCTGGAGTAGATTCATATTTGATTATTAAAAATTGGTCTTGGACTATAAGAATGTGCTAAAGATATGTATGTAGGTGATACTCAGGTGATAACTGTGGCAGGAACTTAGAGGCTAGAGATGAAGTTGGAGAATGGGCAAGTAGGAGTTTTAGACAAAAGAAGATGCTTTTTGGGTGGAACCACAAAGAATCTGCCTACAGAAATTTGGTGTATAACCTTGACTCAAGGATAACTTTATGTAATATTTCATAAATTACAAAATAAATGATGTGATGAACATCAAGATGCTTACTTTATTCCTGGAAGGAAATTGCAGAGTATAGGTAAATATTGGGTTGGCCCAGAAGTTCGTTTGGGTTTTTCCAAGCCTGAACGAAGTTTTGGGCCAACCCAATAAAATGCTGATGATATGAGCATAAGTGAAAGACCAAATTATATGCAAATATGATGAGGTCATTGATTTTTCTACTTCAGATCTTGGCAAATACAGTTGTAATTTTTCATGGAGTATACTTAAAAAGAGAGAAAGAGAACCACAGCTTCACACCATTTGCTTATGTGTCAGGCTCAGGTCCCTAGTTTTCAAAGTAGAAAACATCTGTGGAGAAGAGTTAAAAGTATAGCAGATAATTCAAGTCAGAGGAGAACATTTTGATGAGCTGTCCAGATAATTAGAGCTGGTCTTACTGAGTTGCGAGAGCCTAACCTGTGAAGAAAGTTAGAAAGGGCTCTTGGATCACAGGGCCGAATCTGTAGTGTCTCATGTGCTGCAAGGACTTCCTTAACTTTTATTTCCTTCCCCGCAGTGTCCCATTGGTGATTGTATTCACTTCTTCATCATTCCTGCTTATATCAATGATTGATTGGTCCACTGCAGGAGAGAAAAATCCTCATCCTTGTCAGGTCCCCCCTTTTATGCTGTATTGATTGGCTTTTCACCTGAGTGGCAATCAACTAACTACAGTTTAAGCATTTAAGTACTTTTCATGTCTTTATCAGCCATGTAGACTGTAGATAAGCTCCACGCTGAGTACATTTATCTAAGAAAATATGCAAGCCATTTAGGTTGGATTTAGGAAGGAATCTCTTAAAGCAGATCGTGATAAAAGACATTTTTGAATTAACCATTTCACTGGTGGTGGATTATTAGAAGAATCTACTGGAAAGTGTTAGAAATTATTAGAGCAAATGTATAAAGTGTATGGAGAACCAGTATTGAGCTTTAGGCATTGGTATGAGCTTTTGCTTTAATTGGCTCTGTCATTTTCTTTATGAATTGTAGAGTGTAAGAAGCAATCTGCACCATCTGACACAATGCTACGGAATACTGTGCTAGATCTGTGCCTGCATCGTCTGTGTCATGCACTAGGGGGCATTAAAGGCACAGAATATCTTCAGATTAGATATGTATTTTTCAGTTTAGGAATATTGTCAAGAGTGAGTCCTTGTCCTTCTTCTTCTTACACTAAATGAGTAACTGTATGTGCAATTGATTTTTAAAAGAGAACTGTCTGTCACTAATGGGGTTTTTTCAGCCATACTCATACAGAGAGGAAGTGAGACCACATCAGTGTCATCTTCAAATGCAAAGGATAGTGATCTAACTTAATCCCTCAATGCTCCTTTCACTCATTTCTTTACCCATTTGAGGAAGGTGCATCATTTAGTGTATGCTTATTATAATTTGTCATACTTACCCAGAGGATTACCACCTGTGATACTCAGGCTTTGGAGTTTGTGCTTTAAAAGGGTACCCAGAATGTGAGGGGAGTTGGTAGTACTTGGCATCAGTTAAAGTAGCTATTTGAAATACATCTTTTTGTTGAGATAAGAATGTATTGGCCTTATGAAGATTGCGGAATCATTGAGCATTTTAAAAGGAGCAAAATTTCCTTGTTTTGCTCTGAAGTGATAAAAATTATGTCTTGCTATAACATAAACTTCATCCAGACTACCAAAGAATGAAGAAGCAATATTTGCATGTTGACATGTTAAACTCATATTAAAAGTTTTATATTCATGTTATTTCAAAATAGACTTCATACTTCTTAGACCCTTTCCCTGTTCTACTTTTATATGTATGTATGTATATACTGAAATATAATCTCTTTTAATGAAGTTTAAGTTTAGTTATTTAGCTAGTATTTTTAAGCAGCTTTAAGTCAATTCAGGGTTTTCATTATAAGGCAAGATATAATATGTACATATTGTTTATTGACTGGTATCTTTCTGGGAGTCAGTTTAATGTTATCCTCTTCTCTTTTATATAAATAATATTAAGACTTTTGAAATTTGTTCTAGTTCATGTACTAAACTGAAGGTAGCATTAATAACGTGAGCCCTTTCTTAATGTGCAGACAATCAGGATGGCTGGGACGGCAAACAAGAAACTGAGGAACGGCTTTTTGGGAGCCAGGAAATCATGACTGAGAAAGATATGGAATTATTTCGTGATATCCAAGAACAAGCACTGCAGGTAAAGTTGAATATTCAGATGGGACAAACAGTTTGTTCATGGATGAGAAACAGAGGATTAATTATATTGTGGGTAAAGCAGTAATAGCAATTTATTTATCCATCTGATCTGCAAATAGATGTGGTTTGTGCGTGTGCATAGTTTGCTGGTGTTCTTTTCAAACCCATGATAACTGCTTTGGTTTTGCAGATAAACACATTGCTTTGACTACCAGTATCAAATGAGCTTGGTTTATTTATCAATATTTTCTGTCTTATGTATGAAGAAGAGTTTAGGATTTTACCAACAAACAAAAACCAAGCCTCTCTCAAGTGATAAAACACATATTCATTAATTCAGGAAATATTTATTAAATGCTTCTGCCTTAATCCTTTGTTAACACGTAGCAAGATACAAATGTACAGACACAGAACCTACTTCTGTGCCAGATGCTAGAGATGCCAAGGTAAATGACAGGATTCCTTCTCTAGCCAGGAGAGACTTGTAAATAGATAATTTCCTTAATGTGAAAGTTTAATTATAGAATACATGGAATTTGGGGAGTATGGGAGGCAAGTATGTACTTCTTTCTTTCTGGGGAGGTCAGAGGAGGATTCATTGAGGGGAAATAATACTTGAGGTGGTCTTAAGAATGTATAGGAGTTTATCAGGATGACAAGGAATGGGGTCCCGTATAATTAGAAGGAACAGAAGTGTGAAGATTTGAAAATGGGGGGAAATGTGACGAACATAGGGTGTAGATAATGGCAGAAGAACAGATTGGAAGAGTGCAGGGGTAGATCATAAAGGCTCCTTTGGATTGTGTTTATTTATCTTTTGTCTTTTCCTCCTTTGCCACCAACTCACTGTGTAAGCCAAGTTGAGTTCTGTCTCTTTTCTTGAAATTAAGAATTTATGAGGCTGATGCTGGGGATTCCTGTTGCATAGGTGAAACTCTTTGGATTAAGAGACCCATTAGTGAATAGACTGTTTATGTAGAGTATTTTTGAAAAATAAAGACAACAGTATAAATATTCAGCAAACATTTACTCGGCATTTCACCGTCTTATGATTTAACCAGGTATGGCTTTGAGTCAGGTAGATCTGAGGTCAAGCCTTGGTCTGTCATTTACTAACTTCTACTTCAGGCAAGTTGCTTAACCTCGGAAGGCATATTCTTTTCCGGACAATAAGTAAAAAAAAAAAAAAAAAAAGTGTTATAGGTACTGTAGTAGAAAGTTACATGATGTTCAGTGGGAATTCAAAGGAGTTCTTCACTTTTTAAGAACCTTTTTTTTTTCCCTGAATAAGTTGCAGACATATGCTAATGCCTTTTATTCCTGCTTATTTGTGTGTATTTCCTAAAAACAAGGACGTTCTTATACTTGACCACAGTACAGTCATCGCATCAGGAATTTAACACCAATGAAGCATGTTACCTAATCTGGAGATTTTAATCAAATTTCACCAGCCGTACCACTAATGTTCTTTATAGCAAAAGGAAAAATAAGCCATGTCCTGGTCCACTGTCCAGTCTAGGATCATGTGTTTCGTTTATTTGTTGTGTCTCCTTAGTCTCCTTTAACTTGAAACAGTTTCTCAGTCTTTATCTTTCACGCCCTCGACATTTTTGACGTGTGCAGGTCATTTATTTTGTTAAACGTCTTACAGAGGTGACGTGTCCTCGTCAGTGTGTCATACCAGGAGGCACGTAGTAGGTGTTCGTCCTGTTACAAGTGATGTTAACTTGATCACTTGGTTACAGTGGTATCGTGCCTTGTTTCTTCTCTGTGAAATCATTTGGCCTCTGTAATTATTAATATGTATCTTGTGGGAATACACTTTCTGTAAATATCCTGTTTCTTCTCAAATTTTACCTGCTAGACTTTGCAGGTTGCTTTAGATGGAATTAGATGATTTTCTAATTCCATCATTTATTTTACGTTTATTAATTGGCGTACTGCTGTAAGGAAGAGCTTTTCCTTCTTCCTGTCTATCAGTCTATCTATCCATCCATCCATCCCTCCATCCATATGTCTATCTGTCTATCTATGACTTGTAGATTCTTATTTTATGAGTTATCTTATCATTTGTTGCTATTGATATTTATTTTGATGCTCAGATTGTTCCAGATTTGGGCAGGGGGAACCTCAAGCCAGCCCCTGTGTCATTCTGACGTGTCTCTGTCATTTTTCCCCCCACACAGATTGAGAACATTTATTGTGATTTTAATCTCTACCTCACCCTTAACTTTGGTTTTTGTGTGTGTGTTACTTTCTCCAGTTTATTCATTTGGTGATTTTTAAAATTGAGGTATAATTGACATATAACATTGTATTAGTTTCAGGTGTACAACAAAATGATTCGATATTTGTACAGTCCATATTCATATTTACTTTTGGCCACAGCAGTATATCCTAGGCTCTTGTTGTTCTAGTTGTAGATTCAGCCATTTCTCTAAGAATCCCTGGTTCCTTTTATTGGAGAACAGGAGTCAGTGGTAGTTCTGTTCTTTTACTTGCTCAGGCCCAAAGAGGTCCTTGATTTTTTTTCTGTCTCATGCTCTGTACATATTCAGTTCATCAGCAAATCCTGTTGGTTCTGCCTTCACAATATATCCAGAATATGACTCCTTCTTTTCCCTTCCACCTCTGTCTTAGCCTAAGCTGCCGGCACCTGCTTGGGCTGTTGTAACGTCTCCAGACCCAGCTACTTGCTTCCACTCCTGTTCCTCACCCCAGTCCTTAGTCTGTATTCTTTATACAGGGCCCGCAGTAAATGTTTTGAAACATACCACTCCTCTGCTCAGAAGCCCTCCAGTGTCTTTCAGTCTTGCTTAGAATGTTTAAAAAGGCCCACCGTGACCTTGTGCCTGCTCTCCTCTTCCACGTTGTCCTCCCACTCTTGCCCTTGTTTGCTCTGCTCCAGCCACAGGCCTCCTCCTCTTCCTCAGACACACCAGGCACCCTTCTGCCTTGGAGCCTTTGCACTTACTGCTCCCCGTCTGGATTGCCCTTCCTCTGGCCCAGACGTCTAGTTGGCTCACTCTGTTTAGGTCTCTGCTCCTGTCACCCGTCAGAGAGGCCCTTCCTAAATCCCAAACTGAAATAGCGTACATTTATCCCCACTGTATCACTCTTGTCCCCCTACCTGCTTGCTTGTCCTATATAGTACTTATCACTTCCTGAATGTAAATATTTATTTCTAGAATGTAAGTGCCTTGAGAACAGGCACTTTCTTTTTGGTCACTGCTTTATACCAAGTACCTGGAATATAGTAAAGGCTCAGTAAATATTTGTTTAATGAATGGATGTTTAAATGAAATTTTCTGCTGGGAGAAATGGGCCAGGAGTTGGAATAATAGGAGTGTGAAGAGAAAGATGACTAGAGAGAGTTAAAAGGGGTGCTGAGCCTTGCTGAGACCCAGTGGAGACAATATAAATTTGTATTGACAATAATCTGGCTAATTGTGTGTTTCTTCCAGCATTTTATTAAACTTGTGATTGTCCATGTACGTTATCTGGCACCAAAGAAATAACTAGATATTTGAATTCTAATCTGTGCTTATTTTCATTGGCAGTGCACTGAAATTCTGACGATGGTGGTATTTCTGCATGAGGTTCATTCATTTGGAATTCATGTGCCCGGCATGGAACTAGAGCTATAGGCTGAACAAAAAGTCATAGCTTCTGCCTTCATGAAACTTTGCCTCATGAGTGAGACAGATAGTAAACAATCATACAAATAAATCTGTTATTACAAACTGATAAGTAACAGGAAGAAAATAAGAATGCAATGAGAGGTTATAGTAGACACTTCCTGGTCCAGGTGTCTGGGATTCCTCTTTTAGGGCAGTGATAATTTACACAGGGACCTAAAGGTTGAGTGGAAAAGTCAGCAAGGCACAAAACAGTTAAGAAGGATGTTCCAGACATAGGGGCTGCCTGTGTAAACGTCTTGAGGCATAAAGGATCTTGGTAAATTTGAGAAACTAAAAGAAGGCCAGTATAACTAGAGTACAGTGAATAAAATTCACAAAAGATAAAGCTGAAGAGATAAGCTGATGACATAAGTTAGGATTGGGGTTTTTATTGTAACTGTAGTGGGAAACCATTGAATGCTTTTTTTTAGAAAATTCTTTTCCATTATGGTTTATTATAAGATATTGAATATAGTTCCCTATGCTATACAGTAGGTCCTTGTTGTTTATCTCTTTTGTATATAGTAGTGTGTATCTGTTATCCCGAACTCCTAATTTATCCCTCCCTGTCCCTTTCCCCGTTGGTAACCATTAGTTTGTTTTCTATGTTTGTGAGTCTATTTCTGTTTCTTAAATAAGTTTCATTTGTATCATATTTTTTAGACTCTGCATATAAGTGATGTCATATGATATTCGTCTTTCTCTGACTTACTTCACTTAGTATGATAATCTCTAGGTCCATCCATGTTGCTACAAATGGCATTATTTCATTCTTTTTTATGGCTGAGTAGTATTCCATTGTATACATCCACCACATCTTCTTTAATCATTGAATGATTTTAGAAAGGAAATAGATCAGATTTGCATTAATTTTTTTTTTTTTTTTGGCCACTCTATGAGGAATGGATTGGAATTAGGCAAGAGTCAAAGCTGGGAAACCAATTTAGAGGCTTTTTCAGTGATCCAGATGGAAGAAGATGGTGACTTAGACTAGAGAGGTGGCAGTGGAAATGGGAGAGAAGTGGATGGATTTAGAATGCATTTCAGAGACGGAGTCAGCAGAACTTGGTGGTAGGTTCAGTGTGCAGTGTAAAGGGGCAGGAGGTTGTCAAGGACAGCTCCCAGACTCTCTGACCTAATGTAACAGAGAAAGTGGGTTGAAGCCAGTGGGGAGAGTCACTATTGATTAGATTAGATGATGTTTTTAAATAATAGAAGCATTCATAAACATACAAAGTCATTTTTGAGAGCCTAGATATTCTTTAGTAGAAACTGCTTCAACCTTTGTTCCACAAATTTTGCAGGAAGATTTTATTACAGGGTCTTATGCAGTCTTCATAAGAGATAAATAAATGATAAAGGATACATCCAAGCAAAAACCCATCATTTATTAAGTACCTGCTTTGTTCTAGAAACTATGCTAGGTGCAGGGGCTATGAATGAGACATTGTTTTTATTTTCATAGAGCTTTTACCATTTAGTAGGAAACGAACTCACAAAAGCAAATCCAATAGTGATGGCTCATAGTGATGATCTTGAACAATTAAATTTTGTGTGATACATTATCTAATTAAGTTGAGCATTATTGAAACGTTTAGCAAGTGCCACCCCCCCAAAAAAAGTCATCTGTTAATTGGTTTTGTTTTGTTTTTGTTTTTGTTTTTGTTTTAATTTCAGGAGAAGGATATAGTTTGCCTGGTACTATGTTCCATCATTACTAGCTAGTCAGTGAACACTTCATAAAAAAGAGCCACCTCTAAAAAGAAAAACAGAAGTATAAGAAATTAGTAGTATAGGCTTTTGTTTGGAATTATATTTCAACAGTGATCTTGTGAGCTTGGAAGAAATGGTTTTTCTTAAAAGATGCATTACCAGAAAGAAGCATTTGTATTCAACTCATTACATTGAAGAGCATAACAGCCTCCTCGAAATATATAGAATGATATTTACATAAAATATCACCAAATAGCACATTATATTTCTATAGTAATTTTAGTGCTTTCTAATTTTGAAGGATTTGATTGTTTTTTTTTTGTGGTTCTAGAAAGTTAACAGCATTTTTGAAATCTGTGTGGGCCACTAAAATAATTTTCTTCTTTGCATAAAGAATTGAACAGTTAATTAGAAATGGAATAAACTAGGTTCAACAACTCTCTTCACCCTATGAGGTAAGGATTGTTATCCCTATTTAATTTAATTAAGTAATTAATTTTTTTCCTAGAAAAATGTTTATCTTAGAATTAACAAAACATGCATGTAAAAGCATTAACATTATATGCCTAATGTCGCAGCTACCTAAACAGTCATTCTCAAGCCAGGATGTACTTCAAAACCACCTTAACCTGCCTAGGCTCTGTTAAAATATTCAGAAACTCCAGGGACTGAGGAGAAGGGGCCCAGGTACAGTATTTAGGAAACACTTGCCAGATGATCTTGTAGTTGGGAACTGCTCTAAGATATATGAGCCTGTTAGCTACAACTAGAATAGGAAAGTCAAGATGCAAAGGCGGTTCTATAACTTTAAGCAGTTAGTTCTCATCCACATTAACTGTCTGAGATTTTTGAAAGTGGTGACAGGTACATAGGTAACCAATGTATAGAGATTGTTTGGCGAATCTTCGTCTTCGTTACGTTTTCTGGACAACTGCACACGGATACGGTATGTGACATTCCTTATTCTTTTGGCCCAGCAGCTTTGTTGAGCCTGTTGTCAACGCGCACATCTGGAGTTCCCATCTCCTTCATGGCAAATTTCCGGATTTCTTTGAGTGCCCAAAGGGCATGCTTCTTGAAACCCACTCCACTTTACACAAGGAAACCGAGACTTTTAGTTGAGTGACTTTCCTGAAGTTATGTAACTAGTAATGGTAGAGGTGGATTAGAGCTGGAGCCTGTGTGACTTCCATTTTTGTGCCCCTGATCACAGTAACATCCTGCATTACCTTGTAAAAGACGTTACAGAGGCATCAAAATCATAAAGCCTGTACTGAATGCAAGTAGGGAAAGGTAAGATAAACAGCAAACAGTGGCCCAGAGTACCAGTTGATGTAATTTGTTGCTGTATTAAATGATATGGACTGTTTCATATGTTCACAGTATATTCTAGGATTAGTAAGAGTTGGTATGATCTGAGATGGTCACAGAAGAAGCAGGATTTAGGTAAATGAAGAGGATGAGGGCTTACCAGGTAGAGTAAACCGCATTAACTTCAGCTTTGAGGAATATAGTGTATATATTATATTAATACAAGAGACATTGTGATTATTGGTCCATCAGGTCAACAGATATTTGAGGGCCTACTATGTGCAGGTCATACTGTGGCGATGATGTAGAAACACAATAGCTGCCTGTGAAGGTGTTATAACACGGGCAGTCCTTGCTTTGCATGGCGCTGTGCTGATGGGGACACATGCATATCAGAATTGTGTTCGTGCTTCACGCACTCTGTAGCGACTGAGATTGGATCTCAGTTTTGATATGCATAAGTTTCAGTTAACATGGTAGCATGCAAAGCAAGGACCGCCTGTAGTTTAGTCTGAGAGGTAAAACTGCATGGAACATTGTTGGGTAATGGTAAAAAATACATTGAATTACTGGTATAGGGCTGGATTTTAGAGGACTTTGAAAGCTAGTAAGAGGATGTTAGTTTTAGCATGCTAGGGTTTTAAGGTATCTCCATGACTGTTTTTTTTTTTTTTTGCGGTACGCGGGCCTCTCACTGTTGTGGCCTCTCCCGTTGCGGAGCACAGGCTCCGGACGCGCAGGCTCAGCGGCCATGGCTCACGGGCCCAGCCACTCCGCGGCATGTGGGATCTTTCTGGACCTGGGCACGAACCCGTGTCCCCTGCATCGGCAGGCGGACTCTCAACCACTGTGCCACCAGGGAAGCCCCATGACTGCTTTTTTGTTGCTGGAGTGGACTCCTTGGTACTGCTGAAATTAGGGATGGGAGCAGAGGGCTGTTTTAGTGTCTGAAGGCATTTACCCATTAATTATGAGTCACATATTAAAGGCTGTTTAGATGTATTTTGAGTTCATTCATTTGATGATTTAGCAAAATTGTATTGAGTATTTATTAAGATAGTGGTTAAGAGCCTAGGTATTAGAGATAGCCTGCACGGGTTCAAATCCTGTCTCTGCTGAGTGACCTTGGTCAACCAAGTTACTTAATAGGTTTCTTGAAAGGATTAAATGAATTGATATTTGCAAAGCGCTTAGTATGTTATTCACATCATTTGGGGCATTGACCTTAGGTAGGAGCCTAGACCATTTATCCATAGCCTTAAGGAAGGGCAGGGTGTATGGCCACAAGGGTAGACATACAGATGTGCCGTGGAAAGCTGTGGAAGCTCTCTTCTGATTGCTTCTTAGAAAGCAAAGGCATTGCTTGAATGTGAAGATGGGGTACAAGGTATTGGAGGCTTGAGAGACAGGAGAAAGTAATGAAATAATCTAGAAGAGTAGGAGAGTGAATGGAGTAGGGAAGCATCAAGCGCCCATTGAGGTTAGTGGGTATGAATTATAAATTGAGACTAGTGAGCATGGTTCTGTGTTTTTCTCTAATAGTGTTCAGATATGAGGGTAATAACTTGGATTGTGTTGGAATATTGAATTTAACCAGAGTTGGGATTTTGGTGAATCAGGAGAAAAGCAAGGAAGTTAAGGATGTATGTAAAGATGAGGTACAGTAAAAGACCTTGGAATCTAAGCTGGATAAGAAGAAAAAGAAAGTCTAAGTCCCCATTTCTCCCTCCCCCAGCCCCTAGCAACCACCATTCTACTTTCTGTCTATGAATTTAACTACTCTAGGTAGACCTCATATGAGTGCAGTTGTAAAATATTTGTCCTTTTGTGTCGGCCTTATTTTACTTAGCATAATGTCTTCAAGGTTCATCCATGTTGTAATATGTGTTAGAATTTTCTTCCTTTTTAAAGTCTAAATAGTATTCCATTGTGTGTTTGTACCACATCTTTTTTATCCCTTTATCCGTCAATGGACACTTGGGTTGCTTCTGCCTTTTCGACTTATGAATAAGGCTGCTATGAACATGGTGTACAAATAATTGTTTGAGTCCTGGCTTTCAATTCTTTTGGCTGTATTCCCAGAAGTGCAGTTGCTGGTTCATATGATAATTCTGTGTTTAATTTTTTGAGGAACTGCCATACTATTTTTTTCCGCAGTGGCCGTACCATTTTACATTCCCACCAGCAATGCTCAAGGGTTCCAGTTTCTCCAGATGCTCGCCAACACTTGTTATTTTCTGGTGTTTTGTTTTGTTTTTTATAGTAGCAATCCTAATGGGTGTGAAGTGGTATCTCATTGTGGTTCACATTTGCATTTTCCTGATGATTAGTGATGTTGAACATCTTTTCATGTACATATTGGCCATCTGTATGTATATATTCTTTAGAGTGAAAAAAAATTATAACTCATTTTATAGTAAGATCTTAGTTACCCTAATTCAATTGTTGGCAAAACATGATCTGAACTGAGTTTAGACTATATATATTCTTTACTTATCCCATTTAATGTGACTATTCATATGCTTTGCTAAAAAAATATTAATGTATCTGATTATGGAGCATTGTCCCAAATCCTACTGAGGCTGTTGATTTAAGATACATATAGGTACTGTAGAACTTCTCTAACAAGAGAAAAATTCAGTATTCCAAAGTACATTCTATTCCAAGGGTTTTGGATAAGAGACTCTGGACATATAGTAGCTTCATTTCTTTGGAAAACTAAGTTCCAGTTCAAAGAAACTTACACACAAACTTTTGGAATTCAGAAATTAATTAGTTGAGGGCTACCCATATTTTCTATCTCACCTTGTATCTGGTTGGTTCTTTTCTTTCTTTGTGCTTCACTCTTGATATTCCTGTCCTGGAGTTCTTTACCTCTTAACTTTTCTGATCCTTGGCTTCTCTCCCCTCCCCCCATCTATAAAGCAGGCATGTTGTTTCCTACTTTGAGGAATGGATTGTGGGGAATAAATGAGATGACAGTGCGAGGTGCAGAGACTGCACAGTAGGTGCCCCACACATGCTGAGTCTCTTTACTCCTTAAGGTCATGCTCTCTCCACTTTGCAGCATGTGAACTCATTCTTATGCATCTCTTTCATCAGGTAACTTTTAATCCCTAAGGAACAGAATTATTTTTTATCATAGTTTTTATGGGAAAATGTTCAAATACCAGAAAGATATGTCCTCTCCCCACATTTCACATTCTCATACTGATACTAAGGGTACAGTCCTACCCTCCACTCCCACCCCAAAATGTCATTTCCCACAGGGAATGGGAAAGGAAGGTCCGGCAGAGGGAGGGAACAGGGCTGTATTTACATCAGTTGTAATTTTCATTCTGTACCAGATCTAGACTTGGGGGTCTCTGTGTGCAAGAGTGGTCTCTGTATTGGAAAATATAAATTAGTCATTTGACAGAAGTGGAGTTTTTGCAGAAGAGTAACAGTCTTTTCTCAAATTGCTGGTAATAAAAGTTTCATTATCTAGAATCGGTATATTTAAAGTTACCTTTTGATTTAGCCCAATTACTAGTGCATTTAGTGCCCCCCCTTACTTTCTTAGATTAAAAAGTCCATTCTGGCCCAGAATATATGTTATGTTTTAAAGATTTTGGCGTATTCAAATGAGAAGGAGGGCACAGAGTGGCAGAACCTGAGTTAAAAGTTTAAAAAAATGTTGTGCCCTTGATTATATTAGATATCTGCTACTTTGAAAGCTGCATGTTTAATGAAATTTTGACTGAAATTTAAAAATAAAATGATTTAGTAAAGATAACCTTGTAATTCAGATTTGACAATTTGAATTTGGCAAGGACTAGGTTAATGAGTGGTGTAGATGCAGCTGTTACTTCCTCACTGCACAGAGCCTTTGTTAATTTCCAGACCTTGGTAAAGGGAAACACACTGGCTCAGAGGCTTCTTTCCCAAGGGAGCTGGAGGTCGTGGAGCCCTGTGGCTGTGCGCATCTCACAGTGCGGGAAGGCGAGAGCTGCGAAGGCAGAGGAGGTCTGCTCTGAGTCTGGTTTTACATAGACTCTCCTAGTGACGGCAATGTGCAGACAGTTGTACTGGGGCTGGGTATCCACGTTTGCGTTGGGCATCCACCTGGAGGAGCACCGGGCAGCGGATGGGAAAGCTCTCACACAACAGGCGGTGCCGGAGCAGGTGCATGGTCTCACCTTTCGTGCTTCCTGCTTGATCCTTGGCTCAGGAAGTTAGATTTGGTTTCTGATATTGGTTATTCTGATATTTTCTATACTACTATTCTTGTTGTTTTGAGCTGTGAAGATAGGCTAAAAGATACTACTTTATGAATTAGAATACATGATTCTGGAATGTAGTTTAAAGAACAGTGTGTTTAAAACCTTTTGCAGAGTTCTATTTTGGTTTTCAGAAATGAAAAAAATCTTATTTTAACCCTGTCTTGTGTTTTTCTTTTTGATTTTTGCCTTTGGAAGAGCCTCAGTACTCCTTGGTGTCATAACACAGTTTATCCAACTAATAGATGTTTGTCTTTTGTTTTGAGGTGTCTGAGGAAGAGGTGAGGTTTCACCTGGCTGTGTTCCAGCATGAAACCTGAGATAAGTCCCTTGGCCTTTTATAAAAGAGAATGGTTAGAAAGACCAGAGAGTTCTCAAATGAGTTGTGGTGAAAAGGCTTCTTAAATGAATTTATATGAAAAGTGAATAAAAGCCTCTGAATTTTTTTTAGTTTTGTTAGAAGGGGTGTGTGTGTGTGTATGTGTGTGTTTGTGTTTGTCACGAGCTCCAACAAGGGACTTTAGTAATCTCTCAGTGATTTTTAAAGCATAAAGTTGAAGGATAATTTTGGTTGCTCGTTTGAAGAGTTATTAATACTCGTGTTTGCTTAGGCTAAATTCTAGCTCCTTTTTTAAAAAAAAGTCATTTAATAGACTATCCATAATAAATATACATGCATATATATTACATGTTATATGCATAACACACACAGGGGCATACCTTGTTTTATTGCACTTCACTTTATTGTGCTTCATAGATAGTTAGGTTTTTACAGATTGAAGGCTGTGGCAGCTCTGAGTTGAGCAAGTGTATCAGCACCACTTTTCCAGCAGCATTTGTTCACTTTGTGCCTCTGTCACATTTTGGTAATTTTTGCAATATTTCAGACTTTTTCATTATTATGTTTGTTCTCATGATCTGTTATGGTGACTTGCTGAAGGCTCAGATAATGGTTAGCATTTTTTAGCAGTGAAGTATTTTTTACTTAAGGTATGTCCGTTGTTTTTTTTTTAGACATAATGCTATTGCAAACTTAATAGACTAGAGTATAGTGTAAATAGCTTTTATATGCACTGGGAGACCAAAAAATTCGTGTGACTTGCGATATTCACTTTGTTGCTGTGGTCTGGAGCCGAATCCACAGTATCTCCGAGGTATGCCTATATACATGTATGAATCTTGCTGTAGTGGATGCAGGGCAGATCAGATTCCCCTTGAATTTAAGGTTTTAAAACCCGATCCTTGTAGTCAATAGCAGTGGCTTATATTTGAGCTGCTGCTGTGGAAGTCCTCAACGCTTTACAAGTTATTCTTTTTTTAAGATAGTGTAGTTCAGGTTATTGCAGGGATGGGGGTATAGAAATTATTTTAATTATATACAGAAGATAGATAAAAAGGGATAAAAGTGTGTGTTTAACAGAGTATTACTTTCTTTGGTTAAACCTATGAAAAACCACTAAGAAGGGAATTTTAGGGGCAGTGTAAAATGAAGACTCTTACTTGTTTTGTCATATTCCTTAATATCTGTTTTCACAAACCGGAAGATGATTCCTTTCTGTACGTGCTCACATGTTGAGTAGGTGGTTGCTGTTGCTGTCACTTGGGACACTGTACATGTGATCTCGGCCAGTGGGCAGCAAGCACTCCTCCCCACCCCTGACTTTATATCCCCAAGTGCTGGCAGGGTCTCTTTAACAACTAAGTGATTAAGGAGTGAGTTTAGTTGAGGATATTCACAGTATTATTAAATGTGGAAACTGCAACGTTACCAACTGCATTTGGTTCTAAGAGATTTATTAGCATTTTTATTCTTCATTTGGATGCTCTATTTAAAGGATAATACAGCTTATTTCAAAACTTACTAGCTTGTTCCTGGCTTTTTAACTTTTCCTGTGGAATCCTGAGAAGGCGACACTTAGATTCAGATGGGTTTTTTTTGTTTTATTGGTTTTGTTATCTGTCTCAGTGTATTTAATTTAACTAACTTATGTAATTGATGTATTTTCTCACTGCACAGAAAGTTGGAGTGACTGGTCCCCCTGATCCACAAGTCCGCTGTCCCTCTGTTATTGAGTTTGGGAAGTATGAAATCCACACCTGGTACTCTTCTCCATATCCTCAAGAATACTCAAGGTATGTTTTAAGAGACCATTTACTTTCTGTTCTTAGATTCATAGAACTTCAGCACTAGAAGGGATCTTGGAGACACTGTAGTGCAGTTCATGTTTTTACATTTGAAAAAACTGGTTGGTTTTAAATGTCCATAATAGCAGCATACTTTGGCAGCTGCTTAATCTCAGTTGGCTTTAGATTTTCTTTGCTGTAACCTGTCCAAAGCTGTTACTTAAGATTGGAAACCCGACACATGGTCAGAATGAAAGGGGAACATTTTTTGTTTATGAGAAATTTGCCTTCATACTTCACACTAAGAATATTTTTAAAGGGAGATTCTTATTTTTAACTATAAATAAAGTTTCACTGAGTAGCCTTTTATTTAAATTTTTATAATTTAACGAACTTAGTAAATAATTTGTTTTCCCAGGAGTAATTGGACAAATATTACATATAAATGGCTTGGGTTTCTAGATATAAAAACTGGTCAATCACCAGCTTTTTGGGGTAAGGCAGCATGCCAGATTTGTTTCATGACTCAACTCTGACATTTATAAGCTACGTAACCTTAGGAGTTACCCAGCTACTTGTTACCTCAGTTTCCTCATCTGTAAAATAGAGCTAACAGTAGTTCTTACTTCATGAGGTTTATTGTGAACATTAAATGAGTTGAAATATGTAAATCACTTCAAAATGGTGAGTGCCCAGTAATGTCAGTTATTATTCCTTTTTTCTTTTAGGGTTGAAATTGAAAGAGTTAAAGTAAGATTTGGTCAAAAAATTAAATACTGGCCTACCATTTGAAGTACAGCAGTCATATTAATTCTTTCTTTAATCCCTAAGCTACATATGCCTCAGTTTCCCATTTAGCAGAGTGTTATAAGAAATAATAAATTACGGTGCTCTGTGGGTTAAACACGTATTCAGAGTACTCATTATATAACTTCTTACCTATCTAGTAACATGGTTTGTCTAAAATGTTAGCCAAAATAATTATACTGACAGTGATTTATTTAGTGCTTTATAGTATACACAGTGCTTTAATAGGGGTTATTTCTGAGAAGCTGGGAATAGGCCAGTATAATTTGTTAAAAAACTAGACCTCAGTATTTTTTTAAACTTTCCATGTAACTTAATAACTTGCTTGTGGTTTCCAAGTCTAACAGAAATAGAAAAATAAGAATGAGAATGTTCTTACAGACCTAGATCTCAGTGACCAAAAGAAAAAGAGAGAGAGAGAGAGAGAGAGAGAGAGAGAGAGAGAAAGCAAAACTCCAGGAAACTAACATAAAGCTTATGAAACACAGCAAACTGAGACCCATTTATTGTAGGGTCAGTTAGCCCCAAACTCTGTGGTAGATCTTTAAGGCAGCATTCTGTTTATTTCATGGAAGAACAACAATCTGAGTTTATTAAAAAGATTAAATTATATTTATATATTATTTTATGTATATATGTTAAAAGAGGGAAGGAAATTCCTCAACTACCTACAGAACACAGGTATTCAGTGCAATTTCCTCCTCAGGAGTTCTGGGTAGCCAGGATATTGTATGATCAAGAACAGCAAAGTTGAGGAATTAATTCCTTAATTAAAATAAATTATTTAAATAAATAAATTATTATTTAAAGTAATAGTTTTTGTTTTTTGGTTTTTTTTTGCGGTATGTGGGCCTCTCACTGTTGTGGCCTCTCCCGTTGCGGAGCACAGGCTCCAGACGCGCAGGCTCAACGACCATGGCTCATGGGCCCAGCTGCTCCGCGGCATGTGGGGGATCTTCCCGGACCGGGGCACGAACCCGTGTCCTCTGCTTCGGCAGGCGGACTCTCAACCACTGTGCCACCAGGAAAGCCCAGTTAATAGTAATTTAAAATAAATTATTGCCGTTTTTAAGTGAGCTGTCCAAATCACAAGAGTGCTTCACTTAGAAAAGAAAGCTTGTCCAACACATGTGTCACCTGTTCCAGGGATTGTAGTGCAGAGATTAGAACCACAGGCACCTTCTCTCTTCCTCTCAGGGGGAGGAGAGGAACTCCATTTACTAAGGAATGGAGATAGAAGATGAGAATGGACCCAACCATGAGGCTGTTGACTTTAAGATATTAAGCCTCATCAAAAATGTGCTTTTTGTTCTGATGAGGTTGTCACTAGAACGTGACTTCTTAATCAGCTTTGAGGGAATTAGTTATCAGTGAAAGAATGAACAAACATTGCCAGCAGAAAAATACATAACCAAAAAAGTATAATAGGAATTGTAATAGAAAGCAGCAATAGGGTAAGAACTGTAAAATTCATCAACTTTCTTAAGTAGAATTTTAGACATTTTCTATTCATTTTCTTATCCACCACTGTGGAGGGTTCCCTGAATTTTGCATCAGAAAATATTCTGTAATTTAATAAGCTCTTTAGTATGGATAATTGTGATCTTTTTCTATCTATTCATAATTTTAAGTACATTGTTAGAAAACCACATAATCTATTTAAAATGAGTTTAGGTTTGTTTCACTTCTGAGTTCTTTTAAACTTGAGTTGACTAAAATGTTTAGAGATCTTATGTTTTCCAAATAATAAACCTGTATTTTTACTTTGTTAATGACTATTATTCTCTGCTAAATTACTTCAAATTATTTTCTTGTTGTTAAAGGTTTTAAACACTTTAAAAAAAATTCCAAATCCTAAAGCATGCAAAATAGGACAATTGGAGCAAAAACAAAAACGATCACAGGAGGAAAAATCTTTTGGGAAGTGGGATTATGCATTGTCTCCCATAATATTCAGATATTTGTGTGTGTAGTGTATGTTAAGTAATCTTGCATCCATGACTTAAAAAAAAAAACAAAGCAAAATGAAACAACAGCAATGAAGCAATAATGCTGCTTCATTTGGAGCAGTATGATTAAGTCTCAGATGTTGAAAAATAGAAACCAGAGTTTTAACCCTAGGTTTCTCCAACAGGGCCATGTTATGCACACACATGGAAGACAGGTCCATAGAGGGCCCTGCTCTGCCTTTAAAAACATGACATTGATGGGCTAGAGGCAAGAGGAACTGTGATCATGGGATAGCCTCTACTCCTGAGCTGCTTAGAGCCTAGCTTCTTAATGACCTCTTTGCTGCAAGATCATATTAAGATCCTAAGAAGGCAGATTCCCACATTATTGAGTAGCTTAGGAACCTTGCTCTACCTTTTGATCCTGTTCCTGACTTGATTTGATGCGTAGATTATGTACAGCCCCAGTTACTAAAGAACAGCATCCTTGAAGTCCTTGAATGCCCATTAAATGATGATGTAAAATGGATGAAAGGAGAATAAAAATATTCATAGTATTAATTATAAATAATAGCAGCTATAGTTACCATTCACTGAGCTTGCTACTGGACTAAACATCTCTGGAATAATTCTGTGAGGTGGATATTGCTTTCTTCGTTTTACAGCCTAGGGCCCCCAGCAAACATATTTAAGACCATACAGTTTATAAGTGGCAGAACCAGGATTTAATCCCACTTTTCTCTTACCATATAGCCATAACCTTTAACCTCTCTGCTTCACTACTCCATATAGCATTGATATCTAGATTGATCTTAGATGGCTTGTACCATAGTCTTTGACTCAAGTAGTATTTGATACAATTTTTATTGTATTAAAATTTTACTACAAGTTGACCTGTTATAAAAGTCACACAAACTGCTACTATCTTGGGCAATGTTCAAAAGCCAAGAAGGTATTGTAGGGACTTCTAGGAAGAATATTTGCATCATCCTAGAAGTAAGGGAAACAATAAGCAGCAGCCCAGTCCTGACTTCATAGACTGTGGTGTCCATATAATGGGTGACTTTAAAATTGAATGTCAAGTATGGGGGCTATACCCCATGATGCAGCTAATCACAGTGACCATACACCAACTTGATGGTCAAGGCCGAGGTGCTCTCAGGAAGAAGATGACAGAAAGCAGCACCCAGCAGTATTCTTTAGGGCAGGGAGTATTCATAATCTCAATAACTGCATTTCATTTCATGTGAGCTAATGTTTTTCCTATATGATGATATCTTTTCAGTGAGAGAACTGCAGCCGTTTGTACTATTACAAGAAGAAATATTTTGTTTTTTCCTGGAGTTTTATTGGATGATTCCCTTTAGACTAACAGTGTCATCCCAGTAGGCTTGGTTTTAATAAAGTAAGAGGCTTTTAAAATACAAAGGATCATAAGAGACTATGACAAACAACTGTATGCCAGTCAAATGGGCAACCTAGAAAAAATGGAAAAATTCCTAGAAATTTAGAATCTCCCAAGGCTGAAGCAGGAAGAAATAGAAGATATGAACAGATCAATTCCCAGTAATGAAATTGAATCAGTAATAAAACAACTCCCAATAAACAAAACCCTAAGACCAGATGGCTTTATAGATGAATTCCACCAAACATTTAGTGAAGAGTTAACACCTGTCCTTCTCAAACTATTCCAAAAAACTGCAGAGGAAAGAATGCTTCTGAACTCATTCTATGAGGCCAGCATCACCCTGATACCAAAACCAGATAAAAATAACCACAAGAAAAGAAAATTACAGGCCAATATCACTGATGAACATAGATACAAAAATCCTCAACAAAATACTAGCAAACCAAATACAACAATACATTAAAATGATCATAAACAATTGTAAGCAGTAATCAAGTGAGATTTATCCCAGGGATTCAGAGATTTTTCAGTATCTGCAAATCAGTCGGTGTGATATATACCACATTAGCAAATTGAAGAAGAAAAACGATATAATCATCTCAGTAGATGCATTAAAAGCTTTTGACAAAATTCAACATCCATTTATGATAAAAACTCTCCAGAAAGTGGGCATAGAAGGAACATACCTCAACATAATAAAGGCCATATATGATAAGCCCACAGCTAATGTCATACTCAGTTATGGAAAGCCAAAAGCATTTCCTCTCAGATCAGGAACAAGACAGGGGTGCTCACTCACCACTTTTATTCAACATAGTGTTGGAAGTCCAAGCTGCAGCAGTCAGACAAGCAAAAGAAATAAAAGGAATTCCGACTGGAAAGGAAGAATCAAAACTGTCACTGTTTGCAGATAACATGATACTATACATAGAAAATCCTAAAGATGCCACAAAAAACTTCTAGAGCTCATCAATGAATTTGGTAAAGTTGCAGGATACAAAATTAATATGCAGAAATTTGTTGCATTTCTGTACACTAACAGTGAACTATCAGAAAGAGAAATTAAGGAAACAATCCCATTTACAGTCGCATCAAAAAGAATAAAATACCCAGGAATAAACCTACCTAAGGAGGTAAAAGACATGTACTCAGAAAACTATTAAGACATTGATGAAAGAAATTGAAGATGACACAAACAAATGGAAAGATATATACTGTGTTCATGGATTAGAAGAATTATTATTGTTAAAAATGACCATATTACGCAAGGCAATCTACCGATTCAGTGCAGTCCCTATCAAATTACTAATGACATTTTTCATAGAACTGGAACAAAAATTTTAAACTTTGTGTAGAAACACAAAAGATCCTGAATAGCTAAAACAATCTTGAGAAAGTAAAACAGAGCTGGAGGCATCATGCTCCCTGACTTCAGACTATACTACAAAGCCACAGTAATCAAAACAGTATGGTACTGGCACAGAAACAGACACACAGATCAGTGGAACAGGATAGAAAGCCCAGAAATAAACCCACACACTTACGGTGAATTAATCTATGACAAAGAAAGCAAGAATGTACAATGGAGAAAAGACAGTCTCTTCAGTAAATGATGGTGGGATGACTGGACAGCTACATGCAACAGAATGAAATTAGACAATTTTCTTAAACCAGGTACAAAAGTAAACTCAAAATGGTTTAAAGACCTAAAGATAAGACCTGAAACCATAAAACTTCTAGAAGAAAATATAGGTGGAACACTCTTTGACATAAATCGCAGCAGTGTTTTGGGGGGATCTGTCTCCTAAAGCAAAGGAAGTAAAAGCAAAAATAAACAAATGGAACCTAATTAAACTTAAAAGCTTTTGCCCAGCAAAGGAAACCACTGACAAAATGAAAAGACAACCTACTACTGAATGGGAGAAAATACTTGCAAATGATATGACCAATAAGAGGTTAATATCCAAAATATATAAACAGCTCATACAACTCAACATCAAACAAACAAAAAAACCCCCCAAAACCAGCTGATTAAAAAATGGGTAGAAGACCTGAATAGATATTTTTCCAAAGAAGACATGCAGATGGCCAACAGGCATGTGAAAAGATGCTCAACGTTGTTGATCATTAGAGAAATGCAAATTAAAACCACAATGAGATATTACCTCACGCCTGTCAGAATGGCTGTCATCAAAAAAAATCTACAAATAACATGTTGGCGAGGATGTGGAGAATAGAGAACCATTGTACACTTGGTGGGAATTTAAATTGATGCAGTTACTGTGCAGAACAGTGTGGAGGTTCCTCAAAAAACTAAAAGTAGAACTACCATATGATCCAACAATTCCACTTCTGGGTATATATCCAAAGAAAACAAAAACATTAAATCGAAAAGATATATGCACCTCAATGTTCATAGCAGCATTGTTTACAATAGCAAAGACATAGAAGCAACCTAAGTGTCCATCAACAAATGAATGGATAAAGAAGATGTTATGTATATATAACATCTTCTTTATCTATGTATGTGGTGTGTATCTGTATATATGTACATATGACAAAGGAATACCACTCAGCCATAAAAAGGAACGAAATAATGCCATTTGCAGCAACATAGATGGACTTGGAGGGTATTATGGTTACTAAATAAGTCAGACAAAGAAAAATACTATATGATGTCGCTTATGTGTGGAATCTAAAAAATAAACTAGTGGATGTAACAAAAAAGAAATAGACACACAGATACAGGGAACAAACTAGGGGTTACCAGTGGGGAGAGGGAAGGGGGAGGGGCAAGATAGTGGTGCAGATGAAGAGGTGCAAACTACTATGTATAAAATAAATAAGCTAAAATGACATATTTTACAGCACAGGGAACATAGCCAATATTTTAATAATAACTATAAATGGAGTATAACTCAAAAATTGTGAATCACTATGTTGTACACCTGGGACTTATTGTTCATCAGCCATACCTCAATAAAAAAAAAGAAAGAAAAATAAGTAGGAGGCTTTAAAAATGTTTTCAGCAGGAACTGATTTAGAATAAACTAGATCATATTATGCTTGCTTCTGTTTTATTAGTTTTCACATAATAAGGCCCAGTGAAGTTTTCAAAAAAATAATCAGTAAAATGCCATACGTCTTGCTATTCCAAGTAAACAGCTTGAAGTTGGCATTTGTCATTATTGTAACCTGGAAAAGTCACTGGTTCTTCCTCTCTTCCCTTCTCCCTCCTCTCCCCCCTTCCCTTCCCCCTCCTCCTCTCTTCTCTTCCTTCCCTCCCTCCCTCCCTCCCTCCCTCCCTCCATCTCTCTGTCTCTTTCTTTCTTATTTCAAAAAGCTCAGAATTTTGTTTAGGTTTTTTAGATTCACATTTGTAGGAAATATTTATTTGTAATATTTAGCTGTCACACAGAACCTATACTCAAGGATTCTTCTCTGTCTTCATGTTGTAACAAGTTAAAATTGGTCGTTGAGAATTTATTTATTTATTTTATTAAAGTACAGTTGGTTTACAATATTGTGTTAGTTTCAGGTGTATAGCAAAGTGATTCTGTTATATATATTTATATATATTATAAATAATTTGATATATATTAGATTATTTTCCATTATATCAATAGGTTATTACAAGATAATGAATATAGTTCCCTGTGCTACACAGTAGATTCTTGTTGCTTATCTGTTTTATGTATAGTTTATATCTGTTAATCCCATACTCCTAATTTATCCCTTCCGCCCTCCCTTTCCCCTTCGGTAACCATAAGTTTGTTTTCTGTGTTTGTGAATCTGTTTCTGTTTTGTATGTAGATTCATTTGTATTCGTTTTTAGACTCCACATAGAAGTGATACCATAAAGTGTTTGTCTTTCCCTGTCTGACTTCACTTAGTATGATATTCTCTAGGTCCATGCATGTTGCTGCAGATGACAATAGTTCGTTCTTCTTCATGGCTGAGTAATATTCCATTGTATGTATATGGGTGTATATGTACCACATCTTCTGTTGATGTGCGCTTGGGTTGCTTGCACGTCTGGGCTATTGTAAATAGTGCTGCTATGAACATTGAGGTTCATGTATCTTTTCAAAGAGTTTTTGTCTTTTCTAGATATAGCCCATTGAGAATTTAGAACAGGTAAAGAATAGGTAAGTAGTAGAGTAGTTGCAGGGAGGAGGATGCCATTAAGTACATTTATAGGGAGAACCTCATTCTTCCACCTTCCTTTGAAGAAGAAATCGTTCAAAATCCAAGATATTCAGGAAGACAGGCTGGCAGTTGTGGGTCATCTTTGAGACTCAGTTAATACAATTAGTGCCCACATTAGATGATGAAGTATACAACTGGGGCCACTTCATTTTGAGTTTTTTTTAGTTCTGGTGGTAAAGAAGGAAAAAGCTATTTATCCTGTTGTCGTTGCTTCTCTGAGTAGTTTGAGGCAACGTGCAAAGGAAATAAGCAGAGTGGCCTAGGAAGCCTTTCTTTTCTGTGCTCTTGGCGCCTGCTGCTTTTATTTGTAATGTCAGTCATTATTTGGTTCACTCAGTACTTTATTTTGGAATGGCTTATTTTTGTACTAATGATATAATTTTGGGTTGTTTGAGTTTGACTAATATTAGACATTATTTTTGTGTTACATATTGTAGACATTTAGAAATATTATATACCACAGCAGTTCCATGGAAGCTTTTAGTGTGCTGAATGGCAGTTTTAAAAATAAGATGTGGGATTGTAGAGAAGGAATTAATACACATTGTGAATCCCCAAGGGAGAAGAAAAAAATTAATCACATGCCTTTTCCCACTTTACTTGAGCATGAAACACTTAAGTGTATACAGAACTAGTGTTCCATAATACACCTGGGAAAGGCTTTAGTTGAATGTTAGATGTTTTCAGGTAAATATGCTTCAAAAGCTGCTTCTAAAGTAGAACTTGAAAAACTAGTTATGGTCTTCACACGTTAACAAAGGAAACATTTTTGTACATTAATCTACTTTTTCTTTAATTCCAGATTAATCTTTTTAAAGCATAGCTATCTAAACTGATGGCAACTAAATTAATGAGGTTTTTTAAAAATTTCCTTCCGCCTCAGTACTTATTTATATGAGGGAAGATACCGTATTTTATTTGGATTATATTTTTTGTCATATCATCCAGTATTTTCACATATGCAGTTTTCATTGTAGGATCAGATCTTAGCTTACCAAGGCATGCTTACCAGTTTTGGACACAGTTCAGGACGCAGGGAAGCCTCTGTGCTGAGGATACATGGGGTGTATATTTTATAATAGAGAGCCGTTGGGGGTCTTCTCAGTTCAGACTAAAGTACATATAAAGGCCACTGGGTTTTAGTTTAGGTTATGTTCCTTCTGTTACTTCATGAACTGATCTCATCACTTTGTTGCCTAGCTCCTCATAAAAGGGACATTATAAGGAAGAAATCCTGTTAAACTACGGCTAAAATAGCAAGACAGTTGAATAAATATAAATGATATGACTATAACAGAGAATATGTGAATGAATAAATTGAAATTTTATTTCACCTTGAAAAATAGACTTTTGAGTTGCAGGATTTAATGTGATATTTAACTAGAGAGGAAGCCAGAATTTCAGGGGTGGAAGGAAGGAGGTAGTGTAGTATGTCCTGACTTGAAAAAAACATACTATAATTTTATACTTAAAAAGATATACAAAATCTGCTTTTATAATACCTACTATATGTCCATCCTACTCAGCACTCTGTACCTAGTGTACCTAGCACAGGGGCCTGATAGTATTCAATAAATGTTCATTTTCTGAAATTAATGACTGAATGATCAAATAAAGGAAGAAAGAATATAGCGTAACAAAATCTTCACTTATTGGTGTGTTCTCAAGGTAGACTTTACTTTTTACTTAATGGAGATTATCAAGGAATAGAGAAGGTGAGATTTTCATATCTGTCCCGTGGGTAACTTAAAAAGACTGCAAAATATTAGTCTAATAGGAAGAGCACTGAATTGGGTGAATTGATTCTCACCCCTGCCTTCTTGCCGTTAATTAGTTGGATCCTGTTATTCAACTTAGTTTTATCTTTAGTTTTTGTTTTTCCTTTTTTTCATTTGGTTAATGGGGATAATGATACATTCTTTACCTTTTTACCTGGGTAGTAATGAGAATCAAAAAAGAATAGTGATGAAAGTTTAAAGTCTTATAAAATATAAAGCCCTCTTATTTGTGTAATTATTTTTTACAGGCTGCCTAAGTTGTATCTCTGTGAATTCTGTCTAAAATATATGAAAAGTAGAACTATTCTACAGCAGCACATGAAGAAATGTGGTTGGTTCCATCCTCCTGCTAATGAGATTTATAGAAAGAATAACATTTCTGTCTTTGAGGTAAAGTAGAAGATGTTTAGTAGTTGTCTTCCTACCCATTTCAAATACAGTGCCACCTGTACTTTAATTGCACAACTTGATTTTTTTTTGGAAATGTTATTTTACTGTTGTTCATTCACTGTTGAGTCAGTAATTCAGCTGTATGAGGGAGAAGCAGAATTAGGCCAATCTAAGTGGTACCCAGTTCACAAGCTTGATCTCTGAATAAACTATTTTGTATTTCACTGAATCAAAGACATCAGTTGTAATATATCTTATTTTATGTACTACTGAGAAGGTAAAGGTACTGCTAATTATGATCAAACTCCATTTGATTATTAAATGCCAACGGATTTTACTTATGTTTAGATGTGATAAGATTGTGTCTTAGAATCTATGAAATATGACACTTAATTGAAAAGATTTCTACTGCTCTATTTAAAGGAATATTGTGTAGAGGTATGTGTAATAGCTGTATATTGAATAAATCTTAATATATTTCCTGACTGCATCATGTTTGTATGACTTATGCTACATCTGTGATTCTGTGTTGTTAGTAGTGGTTTTTAATTTCTTGATCTCAGTTCTGTGGTTTAATTGCCAAGTATTAATTGAGTACCTGCCATGTGCTCAGTTCTGTTAATTACTATGATGATAGAATTTCAGATTGTCAGGAACTATTCCATCCCTCACTTTCTTCATCTTCCCAAAGCCTTTATTTTAGGTGAGGAATAGAGGAGCTCTTGACCTCGTGGGGAGGGAAAGGGTGTGGTGTACAATAAATTACTTAAATTGCTAAAGAAATTGCAGTCTTGAAATGTCAATGTCTTTGGGTCTGATGTAGGCAGTTGTTGGCATTTTCATAAAAGAACTGGCTCCAGCAGTGCCAAGAATTACAGGGGTATTGGGAGCGTGTAGCCTAGTCCTCCTGATCTTGGCCAACCGGAGTCCAAGAAATAACCTCACTTGCCAGGTTGCTGCCTAGGGAACCTGCTTGGTGCTTCTGACAATAGATAATAATCCCTTGAGTAGCTTTATTTGGGGGAAATCTCATCATGGCAGTCAGATTACATTGCTTTTAGCTGCTGGCACAGATTAAACTATCGTTTTACCTTGCTTTACTTATATGTATTTTAGAAGAGAGGTTGCATTTAGATCTTTTGTTGAATTAAATACTTTAAAAAATACATCAGATCAGCTTGCCATCTGAAGGATTCCTGTAGTCAATCTTGTTATAAAAGCAAAAAGTGCTGTTTTTAAAACTGGCCATCACCTCCTTGTCTAGACTTTTCATGCTTTGTTGAAGTGCAGTGTTTTATATATTTAGGTGTTTTAAAATAGCAGGCACTGTACTCTGCCGTTTCAAGGGACCGCTTCCAGGTCCATTTTGTTCTGATAGCTGCCAGCTCATCTTAGGCTGGACTGTGGGTACTCACAGGTGCTTGTTTCTGATGTGTGTTATTCTAGAACTAAAGAGATACCCTGCTGACCATTTTGTCTATTTTTTTCCTCTAGGTTGACGGGAATGTGAGTACCATTTATTGTCAGAACCTGTGTCTTTTGGCAAAATTGTTTCTTGACCACAAAACACTCTATTATGACGTGGAGCCATTTCTTTTTTATGTACTAACCCAGAATGATGTCAAGGGCTGCCACCTTGTTGGCTATTTTTCTAAAGTAAGTATATCAGCTTAAATTTGTTTTGAATTCATATGGAAATCTGAAACAGTCTTTGCTGGTTCTCACTAGGAGACACTACAGGATGCAGCACCTCTGGGTGCCATCTAGCTTTCTGGAAAGGGAAACAGAAGGAACATTGAGAAACTTACCTGGTACCAGCAGGTGCCTAGTAATGTTCAACAGACTGTACTCTGCTGGGAACATAAACTGCTGCTTACCCAGAGGGAAAGCTTTAATATGACTTCTACTCCCATGGTGATGATAGATAGAACTCATGAAATAAACAGAGTCATTACCTCTCTGAGTTCTTTCTCATTTTAAATCTCTTCCTAATTTGCATTTTAGGCATAGAAGTAAGAATTTTTAGGAAGCCATTTTTATTAAAGGGTATTTTCTCTCCTTCAATTTTTCATTCTCTTGGGGTGAAAAAATAGTTTCTTTTGTAGTCAAACAATGTAGAAGATGTACTTTCATTTAAGCAAGCCCATGGTAAAATCTAAGTGTATAAAGATAGTTAAGTGAAAAGTCCTAGTTCTGTTATTAGGCTATTTCAGTAGTTAAATATAATTTTAAATATATTGCTTGATTTATAAAAGTGTACTTATTCCCACCCTATGTAGCACCAAAAAGGGAAATAAAGGAAACTTTGGTGATGAATCGTCCCACTTCTAGGGTGCCACACTGACACACCATTTGTAGCTTTGCAGATCCGTTGGGACTCGGATTCCTCTGCTCACCTCAGGCATTGACATACTGTTTTTGAGTTGCACATGGTGTTGGGTGGCGTCATTTCATTTTATATTTTTATTCTCCTGGTATGGTTGCTTTGTGGGTAATGGCAGTGACTTAACCGTGTCCTTTCTCCTCCCAGAGGGGTGTTTTTTTCTTGATGTGCATTGCTATTCCCAAAGGACCAGGGCTGTGGTTTTGACTATTAGTATTTGTTTCTTAAAAATTAGCATCAGTGTTTAGTCTTACCAGCCAAACACTTGGCTTTTGTTTTCTCCACCAGGAAAAGCACTGCCAACAGAAGTACAACGTTTCCTGTATAATGATTCTTCCCCAGTACCAACGCAAGGGCTATGGCAGGTTTCTCATCGATTTCAGTAAGGATTATAGTAACATAATTGCTCATTGTCTCTTCCTGTGGAGGGGGGTGTGTGTGTGTGTGTGTGTGTATTTTTAAAGATTTGCAGATGATTTATTGGTTGCTTGTATCTTTTGTCATACTGCTGAGTGGAACTTATTTTATCCTTTAAAATTAAGGGTACTTTAATTAATTTATTTATTTTTGTCTGTGTTGGATCTTCATTTCTGTGTAAGGGCTTTCCCTAGTTGTGGCAAGTGGGGGTCACTCTTCATCGCAGTGCGTGGGCCTCTCACTGTCGTGGCCTCTCTTGTTGTGGAGCACAGGCTCCAGACGCGCAGGCTCAGTAGCTGTGGCTCACGGGCCTAGTTGCTCCGCGGCATGTGGGATCTTCCCAGACCAGGGCTCGAACCCGTGTCCCCTGCATTAGCAGGCAGATTCTCAACCACTGTGCCACCAGGGAAGCCCTGCTGAGTGGAACTTTAAAGCCTAAGGCCATGAACATTCTTTTTCTTTTGGTTGCATGTGAATATTTCCAAAATAGCTAATATTGGATATGAGCTTCTGTGTGATCTATAGCAAATAGTTTTAATTTGCAGCTATTAATTTACAACAGAACTTAGTTCTGTTTTATGCAGTTAATTCTCACAACAATATTAAAAACACTGTAGAACTACTTAAATTAGTACTAATAAAGAAGTGCAGCACCTGCCCTCTTTTGATTACCCAGTTATCTGAGAAAATGTGTGTGTGCATCGTTTTTTTAGTTACAGGCTCTATCTACCTCGTGGTTAAAAATATGCACCTTTAAAAATTTTAGAAGTAAATGATACAGTAAAAAATTTGAGTTAAACTTGAAAGCTAACAGTTCTTAAAAAAGGTTATTGTGGAACTTGCAATTTGTTGTTGTTGTTTTTATAAATTTATTTATTTATTTTTGGCTGTGTTGGGTCTTCGTTGCTGCACGCAGGCTTTCTCCTAGTTGCAGTGAGCGGGGGCTACTCTTTGTTGCGGTGCGCGGGCTTCTCATTGCGGTGGCTTCTCTTGTTGCGGAGCATGGGATCTAGGCGCGTGGGCTTCAGTAGTTGTGGCTCACGGACTCTAGAGCGCAGGCTCAGTAGTTGTGGCACATGGGCTTAGTTGCTCTGTGGCATGTGGGATCTTCCCGGACCAGGGCTCAAACCTGTGTCCCCTGCATTGGCAGGCGGATTCTTAACCACTGCGCCACCAGGGAAGCCCTGCATTTTGTTTTATACATTGATAATCTTGCTTAGAAAGTAAATGTATGTTTGAGGTAAATTTTATACTGATTATAAAATAGTGGTATTTGAGGGCATATTTTCCCTCAGATAATTGGGCTAAAAATAATATTTAAAGGAATAATATTTAAATAATAATATTTAAATAATATTTAAAGAAGTAATTGTTAAACTGAGGATTTTGATACAGGAAATTCTTCTAAATATCAGATGATTACATCACTAGTATTAATTCTCATGCAGACCAATGAAGCTTATTCTACTTGGCCTTAGACTGTGTTCCTGACTATATTTTATTGGAAATATGTGCCATTGGTTATTTTTTACATTTTCTTGGTGTTTTTTTTTCCGACTAATAGTAGAGGGTAAAACTCAGATTATTTCCTTTAATATCAGTATACTGTTTTGAAATAGGACTCATGATTGGACATGTATGCCATTAAGTAGCAGAGTTAGGGGAAAATATTTTATTATGCATTTATTAGTCATTTTTTTGAGATATACAAATAATTGTATGATTACAGTATTTTTTATTATAAAACATTATTTTAATGTAATGTATTTTCCCACACTACCATTCTTAGACTGATTTCCCTTAGAATTTATGCCTTTCTTTTCCTGTTCTTGAGACTCACGCACTGGACAAGAGGACAAAGTAATACCACCACGCACAGTGACACTCGCACACTGACATTCTTGTTCACCAGAAATTAGGGTGATAGGTAATTGTGAGGAGAGCTTTGGTTGAAGTTAGAAATCGTCATCTAAATCATTCACAGAAGAACTGCAATCTTCATAGATAGGGTTATGTAAAAACTAAAGGCGGGGCTTCCCTGGTGGCGCAGTGGTTGAGAGTCCGCCTGCCGATGCAGGGGACGCGGGTTCGGGCCCCGGTCCGGGAGGATCCCACATGCCGCGGAGCGGCTGGGCCCGTGAGCCATGGCCGCTGAGCCTGCGCGTCCGGAGCCTGTGCTCCGCAACGGGAGAGGCCCGCGTACAGCAAAAAAAAAAAAAAAAACTAAAGGCGTTCTTTTGTATTGTGCAGTTCGTGTGGATCTCTTGCCATCTAGTGGTCTAAATAAAACATGCAAGGGTGGTTTCCCCTCCTTGTACATTCGAATAAAAAGCATTCTTGCCTATTAATGTGAAGTCCTGATTCTAACAGTGTGATTTATATTAACTATAGACAAAGTAATACTAACTTAATGTTCGGTGTGTACAAATTATGTAATCTTCCTGCAAATTTGTTTTCAAGTGATTTTGTAATTTTGTTCTTTTTCTTGAAGGAATTTACCTTTGAAATTATAGCGTATGACACTTGGATTGATTGTGGAAGAGGGGCTTGTTATTTTTGTAAACCGCCCTCTTTTAGGCTCTCTGACATATTTGTGATTTGGGGGTTTCTTTAGGTTATTTGTTATCAAAGCGTGAAGGCCAAGCAGGGTCTCCAGAGAAACCGTTATCCGATCTAGGTCGTCTTTCCTACATGGCTTATTGGAAAAGTGTAATATTGGAGTGCCTTTATCACCAAAACGACAAGCAAATCAGCATTAAGAAGTTAAGTAAGTTGACTGGAATCTGCCCTCAAGACATTACTTCCACACTCCACCACCTGCGAATGCTGGACTTCCGGAGTGACCAGTGAGTATCACATCCCTTTGTATAACCTTTGAAAGATAATTAGGTAGAAGGTTTTGGATCGGACAGCCAAATTATCAATTAAAGGACATAAACTAATACAAATGGTGTACTTGGTGATACTGAGACATCATTTTCCCTTCTGTATTTTATACTATTGACCATATTTTTTTTTACAACTTTTTTTCTGGTCTTCCTTCTAACTTTTGTACCTAAGCTACTGAATCTTTTATTTATTGGGAGCTCCTTCACAATACAAGAGGTAACAACTGTAGAAATAGTGTCAAATAAAATACACCCTTGATTAATTTCCATACAAATGGGACAAAAGAAATACAGGTCGAAGGAAAGACAGCTTATTACCCTTTTCTAGTGTGGTTGAGAAAAGGTCACAAAGAAAGGAGGCATTTGGGCTAGAAAGATGGAGAGTAAAAGAGTACAGGAGAGTAGCAGAAGTTTCAGAGGTGGGAAATGTGAGAATGGGAAGTGGCTGAAACAACTTCATCCCTCACTCTAGTTGAGTGTGAAGTGTTTGTCCAGTTCATATTCTGAGCCATCTCAGTGGTGGTGTCTTCCCAGGCAGGCTTTTTGTGAAGCGTTTTTATCTCCAGGGCTTTCTGAGGGCGTAGCTCCATATTCATTGTTTGGTGCTCCTTGTGCGTCGTTGATCGCTATAAACTTTTCTCTGGTTTCAGATTTGTGATTATCCGCCGGGAAAAACTGATCCAAGATCACATGGCAAAGCTTCAGCTGAATCTGCGGCCTGTGGATGTAGATCCAGAGTGTTTGCGCTGGACTCCTGTCATAGTCTCCAATTCCGTCGTCTCGGAGGAGGAGGAAGAGGAGGAGGAAGAGGAGGAGGAGGAAGAGGAGGAGGAGGAGGAGGAGGAGGAGGAGGGAGAACAGGAAGAGCCTCAGAGCCAGGAAGGAGAATTAGAGCCGAGTGTAAGGGCACGAATGGTCCCTGTTGTTGATGATACAAGAGCATGTTTTGGTTTTCATGAGTGTTTGTGATGTACCTATAATGATATCTTAAACCAACACCATAAATTCACATTAGAATTTCTGAGTTTATTTCAATGATAGAAATTTCAGGAAGACTGGGTTTTGTTTACTTCTTTCTATATTTTTAAGCCTTCTATCATTAGGAAACCTTCAAATTTGTTATAATATGTTACTTATGAGTAAATATTTCTTATCACAGTGCCAATAAGCAGCTAAATTTGAAGCTGTTTAGGAATTGAGGAATCTGAATTGAATCTAAATCTGACCATTGTTTAAAATAAAATGAAGATGCATTTTCCTTAAAACATTAAGGAAATAAACAGATGCATGTTTTCTAACAGAGCACCAAATAGTTCAGTGTCTCTAGCCATTAAAGGGTTAATGAGGGACTGTACTCCATTACATCATTTTCAGTATTTTTCTTCATGTGATGTGTACTTGTCTCTGTTCTTTTCTTATTTATTTATTTATTTTTAATTTAATTTTTTTTTTTTTCGCGGTACTCGGGCCTCTCACTGTTGTGGCCCCTCCCGTTGCAGAGCACAGGCTCCAGACGCGCAGGCTCAGTGGCCATGGCTCACGGGCCCAGCCGCTCCGCGGCATGTGGGATCTTCCCAGACCGGGGCACGAACCCGTGTCCCCTGCATCGGCAGGCGGACTCTCAACCACTGCGCCACCAGGGAAGCCCCTGTTCTTTTTTTTAAAGCAGTGCTTTTCATCCTTTAAAAATCTGTGTCCTCCTTTGATAAACATAAAGTTTCATACCCCTGTTTAGTGTAATTTTCAAAATAAAATAAAATATTCAGAATAAAATAAGTCAAAATAATTACAGAAATTTTCTTTCATTTTTTGAGCATCCTCTTTCTCTTGCCCATGCCCCAGAGTCCGTCTCCTCTGTTTATAAATTTGTTTCTGAGAAATTTCATAAACTATCTCTTTTAACATTTACCAGATTATAAGAATAATAATATTCACTTTGTTTATTGAATATGGTATTGTATAGCAGTTAAGAGCACTGACTCTTGGGTCAGACTGTCTGGGTTTATATCCCAGTTTCTTCATTTGCCATTGCATGACCTGGGGCAAGTTACTTACATTTCTTTGTGCCTCAGTTAACGTCATTTGTAAAATGGGGATATAATAATAATAATACTTCATGTAATTGGTGTGAATTATACCCATATAGTATTTAAAACAGTCCCTAACACATAAGAGATATTTGTTAGCCATTAAATAATAACTTCCTCTTTAAAGCTCTGTTTTCTTTTTTTATCTCAGTATTTAAAAGGTCAGAATAGGAGATATAACCAAATAAGACTGAAAATTAACCAGCATGGTTTTATTTTCTAACATCAGGTGGGGAAGTCTGCATCGCGTGAGAACAAAGAACAAGATTCTTATTCTTCAATAGAAAGTGAAAAGAAACCAGAAGTTACAGCACCAGCCAGTTCTACGCGTTTGAACAAACAGGTCCTTCCCCGTGACAGTCTTCCTGCCAATAATCAGCCATCTCGGAGAGGCCGCTGGAGGAGGAAGAACAGAAAAGCCCAGGAGCGCTTTGGTGATGAGGATTCAAAACTGCTTTTGGAGGAGACATCAGCTCCTCCGGAGCAGTATGGAGACTGTGAGGAAAAATCAGAAACCTGCCAAGAAGAGTACACGGAAGGCCAGGAGCAGTCGGCAGCCTCGCAGGAGCAGCCGAGCCAGGACGCGAAGCCAGACGGTCCCAAAAGAAGACCGAGTGAGGGGCTCGAGCTCTGGCGAGGACCGCTCAAGAAAAGCCCCGAGCCTCTGAAGTGTGGGCTGCCAGAAAGCCACGACAGGCTGCCCCGTCGCTACAGTGAAGGTCGCTACAGCGATGGGGACAGGGCCCTCCTGCGGGGCTGCAGCGAGAGCAGCGAGGAGGAGGGGGAGCCCGAGAGCCCGCGGTCCAGCTCGCCCCCGGTCCTCACCAAGCCCACGCTGAAGCGGAAGGTGGGGCCCGTCTCTGTGCTGTCCTGGAGTTAACCCATAGTGTGTTAGCCTTTCAGCTTCAAGCCTCAGTATGTTGCAGCATGTGATGTTCCCAGTGAGCATTTGAAATGTGCACATGACTTCTTTGGTTCGTGGGAGTTCACTTAGAAGTCACAAACTTATTTAAGGGCTGACAGACTGTTTTCAGCTTGCTAGTTTGATTTCAAAGTATGACTTTTCAGGGATTTAAAAAAAACATACAGGGACTTCCCTGGTGGTCCAGTGGTTAAGATGCTGCGCTTCCACTGCAGGGGGCACGGGTTTGATCCGTGGTTGGGGAACTAAGATCCCGCATGCCACGTAGTGTGGCCAAACACAAACAAACAAAACGTACAGATTAGAAATGTTTCTATTAGAAAAGGAGAGGAAACCACTACACAGTTCGATGGAAAGTGGGCGTAACGGTGCCCTGCATTGCGATGCTCGGAGTGAAGCCATTCTTCTCACCCCTGGTGGTACTGTCTCTCCTGTCCTCTGTCCTCCCTTCTCGCTCTCCTCTCCAACCCTCCAGTGGTTTGACTTAACTTTGTTTTAAAAGTATTTTCTAAACTACATTTCATCATCTTGCAAAGGTTGAATGATAGCCAGATCGTTAGTAAACGCTGTGTGATGATGACAATGAATTCTGTTAATCTGTATACCAGAAATCTCCCAGGCTATGGGGTGAACTTTAAACATTGCTGCAGACCAGCCAGACTGAAGTGTGTCAGCTCTGGATGAGCCATTCTGTGCTAGTGAGGTACAGCTTTCATCCAGAGCAATAAAATCATTCTTTTCCTTAGCAGAACCTTTAAAAAAAAAAAGAAGATAGGGCTGTTTATTAAAGAATGAGCTTTCCATTTTAGAAGAGTTTTAGATTTACAAATTTATTGCAAAGAAAGTACAAAGAGTTCCTATATTCCCCAGTTTCCCCTATTATTAACCTTTTACCTTGGTATGGTACATTTGTCACAGTGAACCAGTACTGATGCCTTTCTAGCTAGAGTCCATACTTCATTCAGCTTTCCTCTGTTTTCCCTAATGTCCTCTCCTGCCCCAGCACACCACCTTACGTTTAGTCGTCATGTCTCTTTAGGCCCCCTTCTTGTTGTTGACAGTTTCTCAGACTACTTGTTTTTGAAGGCCTTGCCAGGTTTGAGGAGTACTGGCTAGATTCTGTAGAACGCCCCTTATGATAGTAAAATGGGGTGATGGGTTTTGGGGAAGAAGGCCCCAGAGGTAAAGTGCCATTCTCATCACATCATATAAGGGTATCTGCCGTCAGTCCATACCGATTACCAAATACAAGGGTATTTGCTGTCAGTGTGACTTCTCACTGTTCACGTTCACATTAACCCCGGTCGCCTGGCTCCAGGTATCAGGTTTGTCAGGTTTCTCTACTGTAAAGTTACTCCTTTTTTCAAACTCTTTTCCATACTGTATTCTTTGGAAGGAAGTTACTGCCTACAGCCCACACTTAAGGTACAGGGAGTTATGCTCTACTCCCTAAGAGCAGAATATCGTGTTAATTATTTGGAATTCTGTTTGGGGGATTTATCCATTTTCCCCCATCTATTTCTTGATTCAGGCATTTATTTATATCAGTATGGACTCATAGATATTTACTTTATACTTCAAGTTATAATCCAGTTCTACCATCTTACTAATTTGTTGCTCAAATTGTTCCAGCCTTGGCCATGAGGAACTCTTTCAGTTTTGCTCCTGTGTCTCTTCAACATACATACCGTCAACATTGTGAAGTGTTTTTGGTTTGTTTTGTTTTGAGCACTTCGTTACATTCTGGTTCTACAAAATGTTCCAGGTTCATCTTGTGTATTTCATGCCCCAGTCCTAGGATCAGCCATTTCTCCTCAGAGCAAGTCCATGTTTAACCTAGTTTGAAAATTGTGTTCTCAACTAGAAAACTAGTAAATTTGAAGTGAAGAAAAAATGATTAACCTGCTGTTCGTTACGTGACCATGAAGAATATATCTTTGCCATCCTAGGCTTGTATTGCCTTTTTATAAAATAAAATTGTGCTATTTGCCTGTGTAAAAAGAGAATATTATAACAGGCAGTGAGATCATGTACAGGATACTTTTGAAGTTTTTGAAGAGATTCACTTGACTAGGAGTCAGAAACTGTTTTACAGCCATTTCTCTACTGACTGGATATGACCTTAAAGCAAGTTCTGTAAATTCTCTGGCCTCTCTAGAATGAGGGGATTGAATTAGATCAGTTTGGGTGATACAGTATTATTTTGTGATATCTTTCATGTGATTCAAGGTGTTAAATCAACCCTAGTACAAAATTGTGCCTAATGTACCAGGTCCCAGTAACAGAGTTATTTTACTTCTGAATGCTCACGGACACCAAGGAGACCGGTACCCATTCCCAGGCTCCACTGTAACTCTTTGTGGATAGCCTATGAAAATGGTGTACAGCCTTCCTGATGGTTCTGCTGACCTGCACAGTGGAGCTGTGAGACGAAGAGTGTTTTATTTCTTTTTTTCTTTTGAGGAAAAGAGAAGTTAAGGGACTAGTCACTGTGTCATTTCTGAAATAGGCAGCTTCCCTAGGGTGCTAAATTTAACTGAACTGTTAGTAAGGGAATGTTAATATCTGCTCTGTAGGCATGCCTGTCTATTCTTTTACAAAGTTGTATTCAGTGATACTTTGTATCTGTGACACTTTATGTATGTATAGTGTCTTACTATAGTATTTTTTATCTTTTACTATAGTATTTTGAAATAATATTCAAAATGTCTTTTGGCAAACGGCCTATTCATTTTGTATGTGCTAATTCTAGCAGGTTTAAAAACTATTAATCATGTTACTAATGGAAATGATAGCATTCATTACTGTAAATAAAGTGCTCCTTTCTCTTTTAAATAGAAACCAATTCTTCACCGAAGAAGGCGAGTCCGAAAGCGCAAACACCACAATAGCAGTGTGGTCACAGAAACCATTTCTGAGACCACGGAGGTCTTAGACGAGCCTTTTGAAGACTCTGACTCCGAGAGGCCGATGCCAAGATTAGAACCCACATTTGAGATTGACCAGGAGGAAGAGGAAGAGGATGAGAACGAGCTCTTCTCTCAAGGGTACTTCCGTCACTTGTCCTCACAGGACGTTCTCAGGTGTCGACCCACTTCTAAGAGGAAGTCTAAAGACAGAGACGAAGACGAAGATTCAGATGATGCTGACGGTATGTTTCGCAGAGCTGTTGCTTACTGTGGTTTTCTTGTTGTGAAAGATACAGCAGTGATAGTGGCAAACCTCCAATAGAGAGGGCTGAAAGGCAGACACGACCCACTGGGCAAGTGCAGAATGACTTGCAGCCTCTGAAGAGTTGTATCAAGTGTACTCATCCTCATTTTCTCACTTAGTCTTCTGTCCTTTTATAAAAGTGCTTTTTCATAGTTCCCCCTTCAACTCAAGACCTATTTTTGCCTCTGCAGAAAATATCTTGCTGTTAGGAAATTGTTCTTTTGCCTGCTCCTTTCTCGGCCATTATCTGAATCTTTAGTCAATGGGTATATTAGACTTAGCATCAGGAAGATATTTAATTAATAACCTTTTAATGGAATGTGCAGTCTATAGACCTGGCCTGTTTTGCTAATTGTGTATGCTCAGTGCTTAAAATAGGCACTCAGTAAATATTGTTAAATGACTAAGTGCTTAGAAGTGGTTCTCAAATAAGGTCAGATTCATGTAAATTGGACTTGCTTCAAATCTGTTCCTGAATCATATCTCTAATATGTCTTACTCAACAAGTAGTTAAATTTCTGATAAAAATGGTAACAGTACCTCAAAATAAGTTAAATTTTATGGCATAGCTAAAAATCCACTGATTAGACTTGTTGTCATTTCCTTTTTAGAGATGAAGAAAATGGGCTTATATATGACTTGGGTCCCAAACTAGCTGTTCACGTCTAGCCTAAAGTTTCTGCCCATGTGTCGTGCTGCTTCCGTCTGCAGGGCTTGCCTTGCTGGGGTCAGATTGAGCTGCTTTGCTTTGCTGGGTGAATTTGTAGGAATCTTGTCCATGCTTGGTACATAAGCCTATAGCTTTTATGTACTAACCAGTTGGGCTTTTATTCTCCTTTTAAAAATAAATTCACTCAATTTCAAATCTAGTAGACAACTTGCATTTTCTTCAGTCTCATAGTTTTGTATAATAAATACTTTTAATATAGTAATGACTAAGTTTTTTGCTTTATCGTGCATGATTTTCCAGAATTTTACTATGTTCTATTTTGAGATGTATAACTAGGAAGCTAAAAATTTATTTTGTAAAACATATGGCACTTTAGTAAAATTCTGTCTTGGATCATCATAGATTAAAATAGTATCCTATAAGTTCCTGTTGGACAAATTTTTCTCTAATGTAGACATTTCCTTTGTTTATTTTCAGGTTGTTACTGCTAACTACCTTTTCAGTCCCACCAGTGCCCCTCCCCCTCAATTCTATTAAAAAATAGGATTTGCTGGTCTTCTCTTTAAAAATTAATGGGAAATGTGGATGTACTTAATACCACACCAAACTGTACACCTAAAAATGTTAAAATGGTAAATTTTATGCTGTGCATATTTATAGTTTTTAGAAATAGAAGAAATCAATGGGGAGAAAATAATGCTAATAATCAAATTTATTTCTAATAAACCATTGTCATTGGTACATTAACTTTTGCTTCAGGTCAGGATTTGTCCAGGACTACATGCCTTGCAGCTCTTCCTATACAAACACAACATTGGCTGGGAACTGTTGGTGTAGGGTTGCTCAAACATGGCCTGGAGTAATTGGCTTGATATTACCTGAAGTAGTGATTTTGTAGAAACTAAGAAAACCAGAGCAATAATATAAATTGCGAACAGGGGTGGGGGGAAAGAAGGAGAAATGAGCTGATGTGTAATTTACACAATAAAGACAGCTTGTCTAAAGTAGCTGTAGGAACTATTTAGTATTTGCATCCTTATAAAGCTTATTTCCATTTTAAAGATGGTGAAACTGAATATTAAGAGTAACTCTCCAAAGCCATGCAGTTGGTGATGATAAACTTGAACCTAGTGGGTGGGCCAGGATCCTCTCGTTGTTCTGCCGGTTCACTGTGTGACTTTAGAGGATATCATGGAATGGGTGTCTCCTTTAGATCCTTAACTTGAAAGTGAAGATAGGAGTTCAGGATGATTATTAAAATCATTTCTGTTGCACGTGTGGTCTCAGAAAGAGGCACTAAAAAATACAAGACCCTGTAATCTGTTTTTATTTTTTATCCCTCCTGTGCAGACACTCCTATCCTAAAGCCAGTATCTCTTTTGAGAAAATGTGATGTGAAGGATTCTCCACTTGAGCCAGATACGTCCACGCCCACGAAAAAGAAGAAGGGATGGCCCAAGGGCAAGAGCCGCAAACCAGTCCACTGGAAGAAAAGACCTGGTCGCAAGCCGGGACTTAAGCTGAATCGGGAGCTGGCAGCCGTTTCTACTCGAGAATGCGTTGTTGAGCCTGTTGTCCCCCTTCCTGAGCCTGGACGTGAACCCCAAGTTCAAGAGAACCAGGAAGCTGTTGGACCACGAGAAGACTTGCCTTTAAGGGAGGAAAGGAAGGAAGGGGAGGAGCTGCCCCTGGAAGCGGAGGAGGGGGAGGAAGGGGAGGAGGAGGAGGACACCACCAGCAGTGACGTCAGGGCAGCCTCTCCGGCAGACAGTTGCAGCCCCGAGACCGGAGCCAAGGGGCCTGAGGTGGGTGAGGAGGAGGAGGAGCCCCGCGCCCCTATGGGGCAGCAGCCATCGGAGGAGGGGCCGCAGGACCTGGCTCAGCGTGCACGTGAGGAGGAGGAGGAGGAGGAAGAGGAGGAGGAGGACGCCGCCGTGGAGACCCAGCAGAGCGAAGACCGCGATGCGGATGATGAGGACGACGGCCACCTGGAGTCCACAGAGAAGAAGGGGCCGGAGGAGCAGCCGGCTGGGGGCGACGTCAAGGAGGAGCACGGTGGCCAGGAGTCTTTTTTAGATCCTGATGTGCACAGCAGTCGGGAGCACGCAAAAGACAAGGAGGAGACAGAGCCGGATTCCGAAGAGGAGCAGACTTCCCACGAAGCATCCGTGGTCTCGGAGCACATGCCAGGCTCTGAGGACGACCACGAGGAGGACTCCCACTCTAAAGAAGAGCTGCTGCAGCTGAAAGAGGAGGCGGAGATCCCTCACAGTGACCTGGATCTGGAAACCGTGCAGGCCGTGCAGTCTTTGACTCAGGAGGAGAGCAGCGAGCATGAGGGCGCCTACCAGGACTGCGAGGAAACCCTGGCGGCCTGTCAGACCCTGCAGAGCTACACCCAGGCCGACGAGGACCCGCAGCTGCCCCTGGTGGAGGACTGCCACGCCTCGGAGCACAACAGCCCGCTGTCTTCTGTCCAGTCCCACCCCAGCCAGTCGGTGCGCTCGGTCGGCAGTCCCAGCGTGCCTGCCCTCGAAGGGGGCTACACCCAGATCAGCCCGGAGCAAGGATCCCTGTCCGCGCCGTCTATGCAGAACATGGAGACCAGCCCCATGATGGATGTGCCTTCCGTATCGGACCACTCCCAGCAGGTGGTGGACAGCGGCTTCAGCGACCTGGGCAGCATCGAGAGCACCACGGAGAACTATGAGAACCCCAGCAGTTACGACTCCACTATGGGCGGCAGCATCTGCGGGAACAGCTCCTCCCAGAGCAGCTGCTCCTATGGCGGCCTGTCGTCCTCCAGCAGCCTCACCCAGAACAGCTGCGTGGTCACCCAGCAGATGGCCGGCGTGGGCAGCAGCTGCAGCCTGATGCCGCAGAGCAGCGTCCCGCCCGCCGCCGCCACCTGCAGCATCAAGTCCCCTCAGAGCTGCGCAGTGGAGCGGCCTCCCAGCACCCAGCAGCCACCGCCGCCCCAGCCGCCCCCGCAAGCGCCGCCCGCCCCGCCGCCGGCCCCGCCGCCCCCGCCACCGCCGCCGGCCCCGCAACCGCCGCCCCCGCCCCCGCAGCCCCAGCCCCCGGCCCCGCCGCCACAGCAGCAGCAGCCCCCGCTGTCCCAGTGCAGCATGAACAGCAGTTTCACCCCAGCGCCCATGATCATGGAGATCCCAGAATCTGGAAGCACGGGGAACATCAGCATCTACGAGAGGATCCCTGGGGACTTCGGGGCCGGCAGCTACTCCCAGCCGTCAGCCACCTTCAGTCTAGCCAAGTTGCAGCAGCTGACCAACACCATTATGGACCCTCATGCCATGCCTTATAGCCATTCTCCTGCTGTGACTTCCTATGCAACCAGTGTTTCTTTGTCCAACACGGGACTGGCTCAGCTGGCTCCGTCGCACCCCTTGGCTGGGACCCCTCAAGCACAAGCCACCATGACGCCGCCCCCGAACTTGGCCTCCACTACCATGAACCTCACGTCCCCTCTGCTGCAGTGCAACATGTCTGCCACCAACATTGGCATTCCCCACACTCAGAGGCTGCAAGGGCAGATGCCAGTCAAGGGGCACATCTCCATCCGCTCCAAGTCCGCGCCCCTGCCCTCCGCGGCAGCTCACCAGCAGCAGCTGTATGGCCGCAGCCCACCTGCGGTCGCCATGCAGGCTGGCCCTCGTGCGTTGGCTGTTCAGCGTGGCATGAACATGGGGGTTAATTTGATGCCAACCCCCGCCTATAATGTCAATTCCATGAATATGAACACCTTGAACGCCATGAACAGCTATCGGATGACGCAGCCCATGATGAACAGCAGTTACCATAGTAACCCTGCCTACATGAACCAGACAGCACAGTATCCTATGCAGATGCAGATGGGGATGATGGGGAGCCAGGCCTATACCCAGCAGCCTATGCAGCCAAACCCTCATGGAAACATGATGTACACGGGCCCCTCCCATCACAGCTACATGAACGCTGCTGGCGTGCCCAAGCAGTCACTCAACGGACCTTACATGAGAAGATGAGCAAGACGAACTTGCAGTTAAAAACTTAAATATATATAAATAAAGGAACCTTTTATACTGACAAACCAGAGAAAAATGGACCTTTTTTCCAGTTAAAATATTGCTGTAGATTTAGAGGAATTTTTCTTTGGTTTATTTTATTTTTTAGAAAACCTGGTCTTCTCTTTTTTGGGGGGTTCATTTTGTTCTGGGTTTTGGTTTTCTTCACAATCTTGAACATTTTACAATAGAACTCATCTAAAAATGGATTTGGGGATGGGGAAACATGCACAAAAATCTTTTCATAATTAAAAAGAGCCTTACTTTCTTTACACACCACATGGACAGACTTTGTGTAAGAGTGAATTATCTTTATTTTATTTTAAGATGTATGTTTCCCCTCAGTGTTTGCAGCTCCCAATGTTGTCATTTTTAAATGTTATATATACATCTCGAGGGTTAGCCAGACCCTTTCCTCCACACCCAGCCTTTCATTCCCTACTTCATTCCAGCAGGAGGCACTTATGGGAGACTCGGACGGGGACATGGAGAACAACCCAAGCTCCTTAAACTTATTATTATTGTTAATATTATTATTATTATTAATAAAGTGAGGCAGGAAAATGCTTCTTCTCTTAAAATCCCCTCCACTCCCTACACACACACAAACACACACACACACACACACCTCTTGAAACCTTTCCACAAGAATGTTTCTATAAGTGAACTTCATTGAAATGTTTGTTTTTCTTAAATCAAGTGTAATATAATTTTTTTTTAAACTACTCCCACTCAGCACTCAGAGACACAAAAATACTGTAAGTCTCAGTTAACAGCGGAATCTCAGAGGAAAGCTGTTTGCAGTCCTAATCCAGCCTTGGAGGAATAGATGGTCAATTAACAATCAAAAAGAGGCAGTTAACCTCTTGTTTTTTACCACCTGGTGAATCAGCCATACGCACATATTCCACGCAGCCTCTTGTTTTTAGTATGTACTTTGAGATGCCAAGGGTCTTGATTCTTGAGCCTTTGACTCTGATTAAACTCAAACAGCAGTCCCCAGTGATTAGCCTCTTACATTCTCACGTAAAGCGTTGGTGGATGACTGTACATGTCAGTGATTTGAGAAATACCTGACTAACCTTTGACACTGTTTACTTTGTGTTGGAAGAGATGACGCAGAATGTGTGTCGTGAGGGAGATCGTGGTGTGAGTTTTATAGCTACTTCAGTGATACATACCTCTAGTTTTCCTTTGTCTTTTGAGATCCTGAGTTCCTCCCCTGTGAATCAGAGTGCGCCAGCCCCTCTCCTGTGAGTGGCTGAAGAGAAGAGGGATTAAACCAACCACCAGCATAGTAGGGCAAATCTGGACAGCAGGGTTTTAGCAGGCTCCTGTGTTGCTCCCAGCTTCATTCTCTTTTCTCTTGTGCAGCCAGTTCGCCCATTCTCTTCTTGTTACTTGCTCCAGGGATAGGTAAAAAAAAAATATATATATATATATATATATGTATATGTATATATATATATACATATATACGTTCCATCATTAGAAGATGGAGACTATTATACCACTTGTTATGTGCAGTCAAATATCCAAAAGGGGGAAGTACTGCTTAAAGAAATATCTGTAAGCATTAAATTCTCTCCTTTATTTGTACATTTTATATAGATAAATTTTTGAAGTACAAATTAGGCATTAAATTTTTTCAAATGCACAGGTTTGTTGGGTTTTTTTATACACTTTAATTGACTTTCTCAATTAAACGTGTTAGGTAGAAAAAGGCAGAATTCCACATCTTACCGCTATCGATTCTGAGCATGTGCAAGGCTGTGTAGGACCCAGTTTCTCTGTATATACTGTTCCAGTTCCCAGTCCTCTGTGTAGAACGTGCACTGTGCTGCCCTCTGCCTACTCTTCGGCGCTGTCATTGCTTCCTGGTTGGGGTGGGGACGGGGTGGGTCGGGAGGGAGGGAGGTGTATTGGGAGGAGGGTGGGTCAAGGCAGAAGGAGAAGCTGTTGAAATGAGGGCCGTGAATTCAGTTTCTGTTGGTTTGCGGTTGTGTTTGGGTTTGTTTCTTTAAAAAAAAAAAAATTTCAATCAGGCAGCTCCCTTTTCCACAAGCCTTTTTGTGACTTTAGAACTATTGTAGAGAAAATGTTCTTTTCTATATTATAAAAGAAATTATCCAACACAGTAATATTGGTACCTGTCATTTTTTCACTTCTGTTTAAAAAAATGTATTTTTAGCAAGATAACTTGGGTAATCTTCTAAAAAAAGAAATTTAAAAACTCACTGTTAGTGACTTTGATGCCTTTTAAAATAAGAGCTTTTTCATTTCATTCCATCTTTAAAATTTTTTATCTTTGTTGTAGAATATTAAAAACTATTTTAAGAAAGATAAAAATTCTCTTTAAAGAGATCTCTAGAGTGTGTGAATAGAGCTCCAGATGCCTCTAAAAGCCGCATGTACAAATGAAGCTAAGTCTATTCCTGTCTGTTTATATTTGCTTTTCCTGTTTTGTAACCTCTTTGTACTTTGTTCATGGTGACTCGTAAGCTAAGGGGAAGGGGTGCCTAGATGCCTTTGTACTTCTCCATGTCACGTGCTCCTGGGCCAGCTGGTCTCCTTCCTCTCCTGTATGTAATATCACTTTTTTTCCCCCTTTCTAGCAAGTACTTTCAAAAGAACTCTGTACATTTTAACATTAAAAAAAAAATAAATTATGTTGAGCCATTTTGGATGTCTGTCTTGCATGTGGAATTTTTCTCCCAAGTGTTTCAAATTCTGATTCTTTTTCTACACACAGAGACTTAGAAATATAAGCCTTTTCATGTTCTTCTTTATGTAGCAAGTATAAGTTTATGACCTTTGAAATTTCAGTTTTCACTCATAATGTGTTTCAGTGCCAAGAATATAGATGGTTTTCCCTTTTCCAAAGAAAATGGTATTATAACCTCACTTTGGATTTTTTAGGGAAACCCATTTGAAAACCTTCTAAAGAGATTGTAATTCCTCCAACCAAAAAAAGGAAATACAGTTGCAATAACAAGTAGCTCCCACTTGGAACAAAGTGTTTTTTCTCATTTCAGTTGACTTGATTATGTAATCTAGGAAGATTTGCCAGAAATCCGGGCCCTAAATACTGATGATCTTTTCTGATGCGTTCTGAGTTAATGTGCTCGCCTCTCATCATTAACAACTTTGCATATAAGGCAGATTCCAGAATTAGATTTAGCTTTGGGAAGCTAACAGCTTCCTGGGGTACAGGGGTGAGGCAGACACAGGTTTTCATGCCCTCCTGACTTGATCTGCTGTTCCTTGCCGCTGAGTTAGGAATTTAGGAAGTGATGTGAACACTGTCTGTAGCAGGCGTTTGTTCTAAACTTTGTGCCATTGAAGTTTTAGGCCATAGAGTCATGTCATCTCCGGAAAATAAATGGCTTGTCTCCCTTGATTTCTTGCTTCATAGTCACAGTTTGAGCCCAAGACTGCCACTGCTCTACGCAGTTACTAGTGAATTGTCCCAAAGACATACTGCCTTTGCTACTGCAAACTACCTGCTTTAAGTGAGTTCAGCATAACAACAATTATGATTTTTCTACAAGGAGGTGATGTGACCAAGGAATATACTACAGATTTCATTGAAGTGCTAACAACCCTCACTATGTATTACATGTAAACTGTAACTTGAGGAATCTCATGTGTAGCCAACGCTCTCCTTTACCGTCTACATCTGGCCTTTTCACTCTCAGAAGGTACATGTTGGGGGAATCGGCAACACATTTGACTAACGTGTGTACTGCTGAGAGCCTTGGTCTACCGGTTTTCGAATCTACTGCCATGCCTTCAGTTACTAGGGTTCCGGGGATCAGTTTCCTATACGGCCTCTCTGAGCATCTCAGGTGGTGCCAACTTCTTCTGTAGTGTGGTGAGAACCGTGTGTATTCCCTGAACACCGAGTGTCAGGTTGACAGCTCTAGCTCTTTAGGTGAGAATTACTGCGTTAGCTTCTCCCTGGGACACCCTCAGCGGTGTATGGTTTTCGCCCTTCCTCTCGTCTTTTCGTAATGTACAAGATAAAGGGTCAGTGATGATGATGGAAAAGCATAGTGAAAAGAGAAAAAATGACCTTGTTGACAGAACAAAGTAAGCAGAGTTATGACAAATGGTGGGCGGGAGGGAGCTCCATATTCTTAATGTAACTTAAATCTAAAAATTCAAGTGACATATTCTATAAATGAACTCAAAACCATGAAGAGTGACATTTATTTGTGTTGTCAAATGTCTGGAATTCTTGAGCATGGTCCATCCAATTAAAAGCTGAAAATCCCCACAACAAAACCCAACTCGTTTGTTTATATATTTCTGTTAAGGGGCAGGTTGGGTTTGTTAATCTAAGTTGGTGTGGTTGTATAATGCAGCACAGACCCATGGATTTTCTCTCCAGAATGACAGCTTTACAAATTGGGCTTAACTGCAATTCCTTGCTGTATTAATAAGGAGCCTAAATATTGGTATACAGATTACATAAACCTCAAAAAGGTGGCAGGTGTAATTTTTGCCTGAAATAAGGACAGCCATGGAGTCTGATGGACTTTGGTTTTTTGAGTTCTTTTGAAACAGTAGACAGACATAGTCATAAGGAATTGTTTTCCTGTGACTATTGTGAATACTCTTTTTGAAGGTGAGAGATACATTCTTGTTAGCAAGAAAAAATATTCTAACATTTAACTCTATACTAACAGACATTTCTGAAAGCCACATTTAAGCAACATTCAAAAAAAAGTTAAGCGTTCTCTGGGGTGATGTGTTCATTTTTAACCGTTTTTAGTTTATGCACACACAAAGAGGAGAAAGCAAAGACAAGCAGGTGAACTGAGGTAAACTAATCACCTTTGCCTGCATTCGAGAGCTACAGTGCCTGGACTCACCGGGATGTCTATGAATATGCATTGAGAAACTGACATCCGGTTAATGCTGGGAGACCAGCCATTCAGATCACCTTTCAAGTTGTTTACATTGGCCTTAAAGAGCTTTCTGAGCCTCAGAATCTTCTGTTTTTGAAAATGTCACTTAAAACCCTTCAACTCTTATCCTAAGTTCAAAGTCTCTTGTGAACAAAGTAAAGAAAAATATTCATACACAAAACCTCTTTGCTAGGACTGAGGCTCTGCCCCATGTACAAACAGCTCTAATTGTTTAATTGATGTATTACATTGAATAAAATTGGTTGGTTTCATTTTCTTTTTAAAAGAAGGTTAGAAAATCATTCAAAATGACTGAATTTGATCATAGTTTTCAAGAGAAAGTGAGGACAGTTATATGTTGAATAGGAGACAGTGGCAAAGGCTTTGCTGGAGGCAAGGACCTCTTGCAAAATGGAATAATTACACAATTTTTTAAAAGTTTGTCTAGCTCCTGTTTAAGGAAAAGAACTAGAATTGACTAGGACCCCTAACTTGACGTCCCCAAAGGGTTCTTGATGGTAAGAAAGTCGTGAATCTGAAAACTGAATAATATGGAATATAGTGAGACCAACTGTAGAGGCTAAGGAAGAAATTCTATTAAAATTACAAAGGAAAACAAAACAGGTCCCAACCAGCCACTACAGCCTATCTTAATTATTTCTTTGGGGGCTCCCAGGTATTTCTTTTTTTAAAAAAAATATTTATTTATTTAATTTTTGGCTGCTTTGGGTCTTAGTTACAGCATGTGAGCTCTTTCATTGCAGTGCGCGGGCTCTCTAGTTGTGGTGCATGGGCTTATTTGCCCCGTGGCACGTGGGATCTTAGCTCCCTGACCAGGGATCGAACCCACATCCCCTGCATTGGAAGGCGGATTCTTAATCACTGGACCACCAGGGAAGTCCTGATATTTTATTCTTTTTGATGCAATTGTAAATGGGATTTTTTCCCTTAATTTATCTTTCTGATAGTTTGTTTTTAGTATAGAAATGCAACAGATTTCTGTACATTGATTTTTTATCCTGCAACTTTACCGAATTCATTGATGAGCTCTACTAGTTGTCTGGTGGTGTCTTTAGGATTTTCTGTGTATAGTATCATGTCATCTGCAAACAGTGACAATTTTACTTCTTCTTTTCCAATTTGGATTCTTTTATTTCTCTTTCTTGTCTGACTGTTTTGGCTAGGACTTCCAACACTGTGTTGAATAAAAGAGGTGAGTGGGTACCCTTGTCTTTTTCCTGATCTTAGAGGGAATGCTTTCAGCTTTTCACTGTTGAGTATGATGTTAGCTGTGGATTTGTCATATATGGCCTTTATTATGTTGAGGTATGTTCCCTCTATGCCCACTTTCTGGAGAGTTTTTATCATGAATTTTATCAAAAACTTTTACTGCAGTTATTGAGATGATCATATATGGTTTTTATTCTTCAATTTGTTAACGTAGTGTATCAAATTGATTGAATTGTGGATATTGAAAAATCCTTGCATCCCTGGGATAAATCTTAATCATGATGTATGATCCTTTTAATGGTATGGTTGGATTTGGTTTGCTAGTATTATGTTGAGGATTTTTGCGTCTGTGTTCATCAGTGATATTGGCCTGTACTTTTCTTTTTTTTAATCATATCTTTGTCTAGTTTTGGTATCAGGGTGGTGCTGGCCTCATAGAATGAGTTCTGAAGTGTTCCTTTCTCTGCAATTTTTTGGACTAGTTTGAGAAGGATAGGCTTTAACTCTTCTCCAAATGTTTGATAGAATTCACCATCTGGTCCTGGTCTTTGTTTATTGGGAATTTTAAAATTACTGATTCAATTTCGTTACTGGTAATTAGTCTTTTTGTATTTTCTTTTCCTTCCTGGTTCAGTCTTGGGATATTGTACATTTCTAAGAAGTTGTCCATTTCTCCTAGGTTGTCCATTTTATTGGCGTATAATTGCTCATAGTAGTCTCCTATGATCCTTTGTATTTCTGTGGTGTTGGTTGTAACTTTTTTTTCCATTTCTGATTTTATTGATTTGGATCCTCTCCCATTTTTTCTTGATGAGTCTGGCTAAATGTTTATCAATTTGCTTTATCTTTTCAAAGAATGAGCTTTTAGTTTCACTGATCTTTTCTTTCTTTCTTTCCTTTTTTTTTTTTTGTCTGTTTCATTTATTTCTGCCCTTACCTTTATGATTTCTTTCCTTCTGCTAACTTTGGGTTTTGTTTGTCCTTCTTTCTCTAGTTGCTTTAGGTGTAGGGTTAGGTTGTTTATTTGAGATTTTTCTTGTTTCCTGAGATAAGCTTGTATTGCTGTAAACTTCCCTCTTAAAATTGCTTTTGCTGCTTGCCATAGATTTTGGATTTTCGTGTTTCCGTTTTCATTTGTCTCCGGGTATTTTTTAAATTCCCTCTGTGATTTCTTCAGTGATCCATTTGGCTGTTTAGTAGCATTTTGTTTTGCCTCCACATGTTTGTGTTTTTTGCAGTTTTTTCTTGTAGTTGATTTCTAGTCTCATTGCCCTTTCACTTTCTTAACGGTGTCTTTTGATGAACAGAGTTCTTCCTTTACGGGTAGTGCTTTTTCTGCTTGTGTTAAGAAATCTTTTCCTACCCTGAAGTTATAATAGTATTCTCTGTAATTTCCAAAAGCTTCATTGTTTTGCTTACATAGTTAATTTTTTAATATATCTGGAACTGATTATTGTTCAAAGCATAAGGTAGGGGACCAGTTTCATTTTCTTCCCATGTGGATATACAGTTTTAACATCACTCTATCTTTCACCACTTCTCTAAATCAAGTGTCCACATATGCATAGATCTATGTATGGACTATTTATTCTGTTCCACTGATCTGTATATCCTTCCTGGCTTAATTATTGTAGCCTTATGATAAGTCTTGATATTAAGTAAAGCAAGTCTTCCTAAGTTGTTTTTCTTCTTCAGTAATGATTGACCCATCTAGGCCCTTTGTCTGCCCCTATATATATATATATATATATATATATATATATATATATTTTTTTTTTTTTTTTTTTTTTTTGGCCATGCAGCATAACTTGTAGGACTTTAGTTCCTCAGCCAGGGATCAAACCTGTGACCCGTGCAGTGGAAGCATGGAGTCCTAGCCACTGGACTTCTAGGGAATTCCTGCCCATATATTTTTAGAATTAACTTATCAGATTCCTTTAATAGTCCTAATGACATTTTATTGTGATTGCATTGATCCCTAAAATCAATTTGACAAAAATTGACAACAGTATTGACTCTCCCATTCATTTAACATGATGCATTTGTTTGACTTCTTTAATTTCTACTGAAAATTTTATTGATTTTTTGCATAGAGATTCTGTGCTTTGTTATTTTATTCTTGGATATTTAATATTTTTGAAACTATTAAAATATCTTTAAAAATTTTTATTTTTGTTTATTTTTGGTATACAGAAATTTCAGTGATTTTTGTATTTTGCCCTTGTATCCAATAACCTTTCAAAAGTCACTTAGTAACTCTAATAATTAATCTACAGATTCTTGGACTATTTACCTATATGTCATATCATCTCTAAAAATGAGAGTTTTATTTCTTATTTACAATTTTTATACCTTTTTCCTTTTTCAGGCCTTACAGCACTGTGTTCGACCTTCAGCACAATGTTGAATAGAAGTGGTAAGAGCAGGCATACCCTTAATCAGATGAAAGAAGATTCATTCAGTCCCTAGTTTTTTAAGAGTTTTTGTCATAAATGTATGTTGAATATTATCAAATGCTTTTTCTGCATCTATCGAGAAATGGTTCAATTTTTTCTCCTATAATCTGTCAATGTGGCCAAAATGTTGATTGCTTTTCTAATGTTAAACCAGTATTTGGGAGAATACGCGGGTAAATCTAAATGATTATACACACATATATGTATATAATTAACATACAAAATGACGATTTCACATGAGTTAGATGATAAATGGAGTGAAAGCGTTTTAATGTTCTTACATTGTCTTGATTAATTTTAGCTATTGATAAATTAAAAGTGCATATTTTAATTTCCAGGGGAACCACTAAGAGAATAGAAACAGAGTGTGTAACTTCCAAAATAGTATAAGGGGAAATGGGATGATAAAATATAATAATAAATCCCATAGAAGGGAGCAAGGGAGAGAAAAAACACAGACAGGTGGTGACCTGCTTAATAGCGGAAAACCCAAAATAAAAAGACTTAAACCCCAATATGTTCATTACTTAATTATTTTCTAAATGGACTAAATATTCCATCTAAAAGACAAAGATTTTTAGGAGAAAAACCTAAAAATCCTATTATGTGCTCTTTATAAGAGAAACAGCAAAAATATAAAGATACCAAAAATTTTAAAATAAAAAAGTAGAAAAAGATATGTCAGGAAATTACTATAGTCGTAAGAAAGCTCCTAAAGCTATATTAATATGAGATAAAATAGGATTTAAAGCAAAAGGGATTACTAAAAGAGAATTAATTAATAATAGTAAAGTTTTTAAGAATTCTATATACATATACACTTATTGATATGATTCTAAAATATATAAAGCAAAAATGTCAAAACTATGAAAAGAAATTTTAAAAATCTACAGTCATAGGGATTTCTTTCTGAATTAATAAACTTTATTTATTAGAGCAGTTTTAGATTCACAGCAAATTGAGCCAAATATACAGAAGGTTCCCATATACACCCTGTGCCCATGCATGCACACCTCCCCCACTAAAGAATCCTCTACCACAGTGGTACATTTGTTACAACTGATGAACCTACATAGACACATCATAATCACTGGCAGTTCATAGTTTACATTAGGGTTCACTCCTGGCATTGTACCTTCTATGGGTTTTGACAAATTTATATCATGTATCCACCATTGTAGTATCATACAGAATAGCTTCACTGCCCTGAAAACCCTCTGTGTTCCATGTATTCATCCTTCTCTCTCCCCTAAACCCTGCCAATCACTGTTTTTTTACTGTCTCCCTAGTTTTGCCTTTTCCAGAATGTCATGTAGTTGGAATGATACCTATGGAGCCTTTTCATATGGGCTCCTTTCACCTAGTAATATGCATTCAAGTTTCTTCAATGTTTTTTCATGTCTTGAAAATTCATTTCTTTTTATCATTGAATAATATCCTATTGTCTAGACATGCCACAGTTTATCTATGTTGTTTCCAAGTTTTGGCAGTTATGAATAAGTCTGCTATAAACATCCACGTGCAGGTATTTTTGTGTGGACATAAATTTTAAACTCATTTGGGTAAATCCCAAGGAGTGTGATTGCTGCATCGTGTATTAGGAGAATGTTTAGTTTTTTAAGAAAATGCCAAACTGTCTTCCAAAGTGGGGTTGTACCATTTTGCATTCCCACCAGCAGTGAATGAGAGTTCCTGTTGCTCTACATCTGCACCAGCTTTTGGTGTTATCAGTGTCTTAGATTTTGGCCATTCTGATAGTATCTCACTGTTGTATTACTTTGCAGTTCCCTAATGCCACATTGAACATCTTTTCATATGCTTACTTGCCATCTGTATGTCTTCTTTGGTGAGGTATCTGTTCAGATCTTTTGCTCATTTTTTAATTGTGTTGTTCATTTTCTTATTGTTGAGTTTTAAGAGTTCTTTGTATATTTTGGATAACAGTCCTTTGTGAATATATCTTTTCCAACTATTTTCTTCCAGTCTGACTTGTTTTCTTTTCCTCTTGGCATTGTCTTTCACAGAGCAGAAGTTTTAAATTTTAATGAAGTCCTGTTCATTAATTATGTCTTTCAAGGATCATGCCTTTGGTGCTGTCTCTGAAAAATCATAGCTATACCCAGGATCATCTAGGTTGTCTCCTAAGTTATCTTTTGGGAGTTTTATTGTTTTGTGTCTTACATTTAGGTTTATAATCCATTTTGAGTTAACTTTTGAGTTTTGCGAAGAGTGTAAGATCTGTGTCTAGATTCTTTTTTTTTTCTTGCATGTGGATGTCCAGTTGTTCCAGCATCGTCTGTTGAAAAGATTATCTTTTCTTCATTATATTGCTTTTGCTTCTTTGTCGAAGATCAGTTGACTATATATGTGAGACTATTTCTGGGCTCCCTATTCTGTTCCATTGATCTATTTCTCTCCCTTTCTCTGTCTTTCTTTGTGGGAGGGGGCAATGCCATGCTGTCTTGATTATTGTAGTTTTATAGTAAATCTTGAAGTCAGGGAGTGTCAGTCCCCTGACTTTGTTCATTAATATTGAGTTGGATATTGTGGGGGTTTTTGCCTCTCCATATACACTTTAGGATCAATTTGTTGATATCCCCAAAATAGCTCGTTGAGATTTTGATTTTGATTGGACTGAATCTATACATCGAGTTGGGAAGAACTCCCATGTTGACAGTGTTGAGTCCTCCTATCCATAAACTAGAATATCTCTTCATTTATTTAGTTCTTCTTTGATTTCTTTCATCAGGGTTTTGTAGTTTTCCTCATATAGATATTATACATATCTTGTTGGATTTGTACCTCAGTATTTAATTTGGAAGGATGCCAGTGTAAATGGTAATGTGTTTTTAATTTCAAATTCCACTTGTTCATTGCTGGTGTATAGGAAAGCACAGGGTGGGATATTTTAATGACTTTTCTAAGTAAAAAAAAAAATGACTAAGCAGGCTAGTTCTATCAGTCATGATATAAGATAATTGCACAAGAGGAACAAAACTGTCCTAATGAACACATATAAAATACAGCATGCAGGGCTTCCCTGGTGGCACAGTGGTTAAGAATCCTCCTGCCAATGCAGGAGACATGGGTTCAAGCCCTGGTCCGGGAAGATCCCACATGCTGTGGAGCAACTAAGCCCATGCGCCACAACTACTGAGCCTGTGCTCTAGAGCCCGCGAGCCACAACTACTGAGCCCACGTGCCACAGCTACTGAAGCCTGTGTGCCTAGAGCCCGTGCTCCGCAACAAGAGAAGCCACCACAATGAGAAGCCCGTGCACCGCAACAAAGAGTAGCCCCTGGGCTTCCCTGGTGGCGCAGTGGTTGAGAGTCCACCTGCCGAAGCGGGGGACGCGGGTTCGTGCCCCGGTCCGGGAAGATCCCATATGCCATGGAGCAGCTGGGTCCGTGGGCCATGGCCGCTGAGCCTGTGTGTCCAGAGCCTGTGCTCCGCAACGGGAGAGGCCACAGCAGTGAGAGGCCCACGTAGCCCCCTCCCCCCCCAAAAAAAGTAGCCCCTGCTTGCCACTGGAGAAAGCTCGTGCACAGCAACAAAGACACAACGCCGCCAAAAATAAATAAATAAATAATAAAATAAAATACAGCATGCAAAAATAGCAGAATATGCATTGTCTTTAAACATTGACTGTATACTAAGCAATAAAGCATGCTTCAACAAATACTAAAGGACTGAAATCACATAGAGTAAGTCTTCTGACTACTCTGTGATAATGCTAGAAATCTGTAACAAAAAGATAACTGGAAAATCTCCATATGTGTAGAAATTAAGAAATACACTTTGAGATAATTCATGGTCCAAAGAAAAATAAAAATTAGAAAATATTTTGAGCTGAAATTATTTGCAACCCATATGAAATAGTGGATCTAAATGAAGATCATCAAATGCTGCTAGCATCACAATAAGAGAGACATCCTGGACACATGTGCTTTGCACACCACCTATGAAAATATTCATGCCAGAAAATCAACCTGATTTGGAATCAGCCTCAATCTATCCGTTTACAGGAAATACAAGAGACAGTGGAACATGCTAAACACCACCACAGGGACGCAGTCAACAAAATCTAGAATATGAGAAACTTTATGGGATAAATGACTCAATTTCCTCAACAGGTAAATTGCAGAGAATAATAAAAGATAGGAGGTGGGGGAAGAGCAGCAGTGTGGTGGGAACTTACAAATTAAGGGATTTAAGAGACACGAATGAAATGCAACATGGGGACCTTGTCTGAATCCTGAGTCTAGGAAATTAACTTCGAAATGTTTATGATACAGGGAAATTTGAACACTGTATATTTGATCTTACCGGAGGTTTGTTATAAAGTGTGTTATATTACACCTTAAGTGTAATATAATGATATTGTGTTTCTTTTTTAAAAGATCACTTTCTTTTAGAGTTAAATGCTAAAATACATATATAGATGAGAGGATATGTGTGAATGGGACTTGCTTCAAAATAACCCAGCACTGGTGTAAATGACATAATATTAGCAATGAGCTGATAATTGATGAAAGTGCCTAATGAGAACAGGAGAGTTCATTATACTATTTTCTCCGATTTTGAATACATTAAAATTTTTTCCTGATAAAAATGGTTTTAAAAATCATGAGATGCAACCAAAGAAATATTTAGAGAGAAATGTATGGCTTAATTGAAATACAACTATTCAAAAAGAAATTCTGAAAAATGAACGGCCATTGTGTACCCAGCAGATTAGTAAAAGTGAAAAGGATAAAAAATATAAACCATTCTCACGTTGGTGAGAATGTGAAGCAAATGGAACTCATAAACTGCTGGCGGAAGTGTAAATTAGTTCACCTCCTTCTGGAAACTACCTGGAATTATCTGGTACAGTTGAAGTTATACATGTCCTATCACTCACCCAGCAATTCTATTCTGTTACAAACCTAGAGAAATACATGCACATATGTCCCAGCATATGGGTACAAGTGTGTTCATAGCAGTGAAACTTATAATGGCTGAAGGAAACCCACACATCGTCACCAATAAAATGGATAAATGTGCAGTCTGTACATGCAAGGGAATCCCATACACCAGTAACAGTGAAGGAACTACAGTACACACGATGAATGAATCTAAGGAATAACAGTGAGCAAAAGAAACCAAATATAAAAGAATCCAGAGGACACCAAATACATGAACCGTACAACGAAACAATTGATAAACTGGATTTTATCAAAATAAAAATTTTCTCTTCAAAAGACACCATTAAAAGATGAAAAGTTTGGCCACAGTCTGGGAGCTATACATACTTGCAATACGTATATCTGACAAAGGACTTGCACCCAAAATATATAAAGAGTGCTTACAATTCAATGATATAAACAATCCAATTTAAAAAAACCAGGGGCTTCCCTGGTGGCGCAGTGGTTGAGAGTCTGCCTGCCAATGCAGGGGGCATGGGTTCGTGCCCTGGTCCGGGAAGATCCCACATGCTGCAGAGCGGCTCGGCCCGTGAGCCACGGCCTCTGAGCCTGCACGTCCGGAGCCTGTGCTCTGCAACGGGAGAGGCCACAACAGTGACAGGCCCGTGTACCGCAAAAACAAAACAAAAAAAACCAGACACCTCACCCAAGATGATGTATGAATGACCAACCAATAAGTATGTGAAAAGATGTTCACACCATTAGTCATCAAGAAAATGTAAATTAAGACCACGATGAGACATCACTTCACATGGCTAGGAAGGAAGAGGCTGACCTTATGACCTGTGGATAAGGATGTGGAGCGCTCTGAACTTTCACATAGCACTGGTGGGAATGTGCATGATACCACCCCTTGGCAAAAGTTCGGCAGTTTCTTATAAAGTCAAACATAAACTGACCGCATACTTCACTGCACGTCCACTCCCTGGGTTTTACCCAAGAGCAATGGAAGCATACATCTTCCCAAAGACTGCTCTGAAAATACTCATAGCAGCTTGTTTCACAAATGCCCGACCCTGGAAAGAACCCAGTGCTGAATGGATGAACAAATGTGGTCTATCCATCCGATTGACTAACGTATTCTGCAATAAAGGAAAAACTACAGATATATAACAGCAGAGATGAATCTCAAAAACACTATGCTGGGACTTCCCTGGTGGCACAGTGGTTAAGAATCCACCTGCCAATGCAGGGGACATGGGTTCGAGCCCTGGTCCAGGAAGATCTCACAATGTGCTGAGCAACTAAGCCCATGCACCACAACTACTGAGCCTGTGCTCTAGAGCCTGTGAGCCACAACTACTGAGCCCATGCACCACAACTACTGAGCCTGTGCTCTAGAGCCCATGAGCCACAATTACTGAGCCCGTGTGCCACACTACTGAAGCCCTCGTGCCTAGAGCCCGTGCTCTGCAGCAAGAGAAGCCACCGCAGTGAGAAGCCCACGCACTGCAACGAAGAGTAGCCCCCGCTCACTGCAACTAGAGAAAGCCTGTGCGTAGCAATGAAGACCCAACATAGCCAAAAATAAATAAATAAATAAAATTTATTTAAAAAAGAACCCACTATGCCGAGCACAAGAAGTCAGATTCAAAAGAGTACTTTCTCTATCTTTCCATTTATATAAAATTCTAGAAAAGGCAAAACTAATCTCTAGTGACAGAAAGCAGATCACTTGTGGCCTAGGGGTGGGGAGAGGGATTGACTGTGAAAAGGCACAAGGGACTTTTGAGGTGATGGACATGTCTTATATCTAGTCAACGCTAATCAAACTGCACACGTAAAATGGGTAAATTTTGTTGTATATAAATTATCCCTCATTACATTTGATTTCAAAACAAAACAAAACAGGAGATAGTTGTACACCCATGTTCACAGCTGCATTATGCATTATAGCCCCAAAGTGGAAGCCACCCGAGTGTCCACTGATGGATGAATGGATAAACAAAATGTGAACTATACATACAATGGAATATCATTCAGTCTTAAAAAGGAGGGAAATTCTGACACATGCTATCATACAATGTGGATGACACTTGAAGACATTATGCTAAGTGAAATAAGCCAGACACGGAAGGACAAACACTAATGGTACTACTTAAATGAAGTATCTGGAGGAGTTAAGTTCGTAGAGAGAAGGTAGAATGTTGGTTACCAGGGGCTGGGACGGGGGAGGGATGGGGAGTGTTTGATGGGTTCAGAGTTTGGGAAGATGAAAAAGTTCTGGAGGGGAATGATGGTGATGGTTTCACAACAATGTGGATATACTTACTGCTATGGTACATTTAAAAATGCTTAAAATGCTAAAATTTATGTTATATATATGTTACAACAATTTTTAAGAGAAGAGAAGGGAAAGGCCCAACAAAGGGGAGCTAGGGACCAGTTTTTTTCTTTGTACGTCTTCTGAGAGAGCCGTGACTGCAGGTCTGGGGGGTCTCAAAGGCCCATGTACCAGCAGGGTGGGAGTCGGGGGGTCAACGCCTGGCACAGCCAGCTCAAACCGCCGATGGAGAAGAGCTGAAAGGCTGCCGACGGTGCCCACGAGAAGGGAACACACGGGAGAGACCCAGCACCGTCTTAGCTAGGCTGATGCCAGCTCAGACGTGAGTCCTTTAACGGGGCCCTGCAAAGAGGTTACTGAGACCGTCCGGGAGAGAACAACTAAAGAGGAGCCGAAAAGTGATGCTTCTGGGAGCAATCAACTAGTAGTTAGTAGTAAGTAAAGTAAGACGTACACGCGTTAGAGAAGTAAAACCGCATAGAAGTGTATGTTTGCAATGAACAGTTAATTCCTCTCTCCTCCCATCTCCTGCATTCCCTCCCCCAGGGGCAGCCTCGTTAACGATCTCCCTGGATCTTTCCAGACACCTTCTGTTTAGAGCATGCATGTAGCTCTCCGGTTTCACTCCCCAGATGCAAGCCCACCATCAACGCTGTTCTTCCTCTTCTCTGTGTCCCTGGCTCCCTCTTGGAGGGGTTCTGTGCAGCCATCACTACACATGGAATTGCCTTGTTCTTTGTAAAGGCTGCATGGTTTTCCATCATGGGGAAATGTTTCGTTATAGGTTAATGCAAACCCCTTTCCCCTTCTCCCCGGGGCCGCGCGGTCTCTCCTGGTGGCCTTGGCTGGTACTCAGGTGCCCCTGCCCCGCGGTGTCTTCTCTGCACAGGGCTGCGTGGCCCACGTGCTCGGTCAGCCCTGCAACAAATCACGTGGAACCTGGTCCATCCTCTGGCCCTAGAAACCTCTCTGTCCTGCACAGCCTTTCCCGCTCCACTCTTCCTCATTTGCTTTTCCTCCTTGTTCATTTTCTTTCCTCCCTCCTACCCGGCTTCTTGCTTCCTTCCTCCTGAGCTGCCTTTGTGGGGATGGCTCCCCACACACCTCCACCTTCACAGCCTTACCCTCTACTCTCATCCAGACGGCCTGTCCACCCAGAGGGCCTTCACCTTCTGCTCGATTAGAACAAAGCCAAACCCACAATCAAAGGTCCAACGTGCTGATATATGCATATTTCTGGACAGGTCTACATTTAAAGTGTGTTTGGGCTTAGTAGCTGAGACTTTTAACTTGTACTTCACGGGCTGTGGGCGTATCCAGGTGGCAGGGCCTTGCAGAGCAGCTCCTCACAGACATGAGGGGCCGGGCCCAGGGCGGTGAGGCTCTGGGGGCCTGCCTGCGGTCACACGACGTGATGGTCACTTTGAGGCTGTGTGTGATTGTGGTTATGGAAATGGGTCTCGCTCATTCACTCAACAAGCATTCATGGCTGGAGACTGGCCGAGGCTGCAGCTACAGCCGTGAAGGGGCAGAGAGGCCAGAAGAGCCTCGCCCCCGCCTGCTGAGGCTCAGTGTCGCTTGTCCCAGTGCGGATCCTGGCGGTCACTGCTAGGAAGAGGCCACACGGCCTGTCCCGCTCTGGACTCGGCTCCAGATGGCCTAGGCCCGGCCGCATCGTCTGCCCCCTCCCCGCGGCCCCTTCCCTCCCTCCTGCCCTCCCCCGCTGTACTTACCCTCGGGGCCCCCATGGGATGCGGGGCTCCTTTGGCCTTTCTTGCAGCCCGCGCCGCCTCTGTTTGAGGTGCGACCTCAGGCTGCAATCGCTGGGCCACGTGCACCCGGCGGGCTCACCGTGCCGCTCGCCTCGGGCCTCGCACCCCTCCGTGGGCTCCAGGGTCCCTGAACCTGGGCCCAGCACGTCTCGGGAGACCTGGCCTTCCCTCCTGACCCCTCCAAGCCACGCCCCCTCCCCACAGTGCACCTCAGTTTCTCCTCTGCAGGAGGAGGGTCGGAGGATCTTGGCGAGCCTTTGGCTGCGACATCGGGGATTCCGCCGACAGCCTGAGTCCTGGAGGCCGCCCTCCTTGGTGGCCTTGACATCCTGAGGAACGAGGGGGATGCCTGTGAAATCTTCTAAGTCCCATGCTGAGAGGTGGCTTGTCCCCGGTCACAGGTGAAATCAAAGGAAGCTGGGAGCCCCCATACCCCCGCCCCCGGGCACTGGGGAGCAGAGGACCAGCCTCCCTCCCTGACCCCTCCCTGTTACCCCAAATCACCACCCCGCGCCCTCTGCTCACTCACGCTCTTGATTCCAAAATTGGGAGCCCAGAGCAGCCATTTAGAAATTCTAGGGGGAAAAGATGAAAAGGTCAAGGAAAGGCCTTTTACCAAAGAAATGCCAGGACAGCTGTACCTAACGATGCAGTACGAGTGCTCTGTGTGGTACTGTATGAATGCAAATGCATATGTCAGGTCACATTTTAAAAGCACCAGAGGAAAACCACTATTAAGGAAATGCACACCGAATCCTTAAAGAGAAACTAATAATTTTTTTTAATTTATAATTTATTTTATTCACTTAGTACAGTAAGAACACCTTTCCATGCAATTAAATATATTTCTACAGAATTTTTTTTAACATCTTTATTGGAGTATAATTGCTTTACAATGGTGTGTTAGTTTCTGCTGTATAACAAAGTTATCAGCTGTACGTATACATATATCCCCATACCTCCTCCTTCTTGCGTCTCCCTTGCACCCTCCCTATCCCACCCCTCTAGGTGGTCACAGAGCACCGAGCTGATCTCCCTGTGCTATGCGGCTGCTTCCCACTGGCTATCGGTTTTACATTTGATAGTGTATATATGTCCATGCCACTCTCTCACTTCGTCCCAGCTTACCCTTCCCCCTCCCTGTGTCCTCAAGTCCATTCTCTACATCTGCGTCTTTATTCCAGTCCTGTCCCTAGGTTCTTCATGACCTTTTTTTTTTAGAGTCCATATATATGTGTTAGCATACGGTGTTTGTTTTTCTCTTTCTGACTTACTTCACTCTGTATGACAGACTCTAGGTCCATCCACTTCACTACAAATAACTCAATTTCATTTCTTTTTATGGCTGAGTAATATTCCATTGTATATATGTGCCACATCTTCTTTATCCATTCGTCTGTCGATGAGCATTTAGGTTGCTTCCATGTCCTGGCTATTGTAAATAGAGCTGCAATGAACATTTTGGTACATGACTCTTTTTGAAATATGGTTTTCTCAGGGTATATGCCCAGTAGTGGGATTGCTGGGTCATATGGTAGTTCTATTTGTAGTTTTTTAAGGAACCTCCATACTGTTCTCCATAGTGGCTGAACCAATTCACATTCCCACCATCAGTGCAAGAGGGTTCCCTTTTCTCCACACGCTCTCCAGAATTTATTGTTTCTTAGATTTTTTGATGATGGCCATTCTGACTGGTGTGAGATGATATCTCATTGTAGTTTTGATTTGCATTTCTCTAATGATTAGTGATGTTGAGCATTCTTTCATGTGTTTGTTGGCAATCTATATATCTTCTTTGGAGAAATGTCTGTTTAGGTCTTCGGCCCATTTTTGATTGGGGTGTTTGTTTTTTTGATATTGAGCTGCATGAGCTGCTTGTATATTTTGGAGATTAATCCTTTGTCAGTTGCTTCATTTGCAAATATTTTCTCCCATTCTGAGGGTTGTCTTTTCATATTGTTTATGGTTTCTTTTGCTGTGCAAAAGCTTTTAAGTTTCATTAGGTCCCATTTGTTTATTTTTGTTTTTATTTCCATTTCTCTAGGAGGTGGGTCAAAAAGGATCTTGCTGTGATTTATGTCATAGAGTGTTCTGCCTATGTTTTCCTCTAAGAGTTTGATGGTGTCTGGCCTTACATTTAGGTCTCTAATCCATTTTGAGTTTATTTTTGTGGATGGTGTTAGGGAGTGTTCTAATTTCATTCTTTTACATGTACCTGTCAGTTTTCCCAGCACCACTTATTGAAGAGGTGGTCTTTTCTCCATTGTATACTCTTGCCTCCTTTATCAAAGATAAGGTGACCATATGTGTGTGGGTTTATGTCTGGGCTTTCTATCCTGTTCCATTGATCTATATTTCTGGTTTTGTGCCAGTACCATACTGTCTTGATTACTGTAGCTTTGTAGTATAGTCTGAAGTCTGGGAGCCTGATTCCTCCAGCTCCGTTTTTCTTTCTTAAGATTGCTTTGGCTATTCGGGGTCTTTTGTGTTTCCATACAAATTGTGAAATTTTTTGTTCTAGTTCTGTGAAAAATGCCAGTGGTAGTTTGATAGGGATTGCATTGAATCTGTAGATTGTTAATAATTTTTAAAAAAAACATCTTACTGAAGAAATCACCCTTCCCTTTTGCCCCCTACCTTTAGCTGATGTTTTTGGCATTTTCAACTTTTTATGTATTTCAACCTTTTAAGTCTTCTTAAAGCAAGGCCCACAATTACAGAAAATTCACCTGGAGGGAGAAAAAGGCTGTATTTATGCCTCTCAGGGTGTATTTTTAAATACCAAATAGAAGGGCAGGAGGGAAAAAAATTACACGTCTTCTTGTGCCAAAAGGAGATTAAGGAACAAAAAGGCCTTTTGTAGTTGGATTGAGGGAAAGGTACCAGGGAAAAAATAGTCCGCTAATAGATGAGCCACGCCTGCCGCTTATGATGACAGCAAATGTTTTAGATGATGAGTCCGTTTTCAAAGTTCATTTAAAAAAATCTGTAATAAAAATATCCAAAGAAAGAAATATGAGCACCAGGGTGTTCTAGAGGCCTTGTAAAAATAGTTGTGTCTTTGATTAATTAATTAAACATATATGAATTATATATGTTAATGATGTTGTATTAGCCTAGCGTCTGCTGTGTCCCCGGCTCTGTTAGAGGTATGGGGGTAACGCAGTGAACACAAGAGACAAATCTCTGCTCTCACGGGGCTGACATTCAAGTGGGGAGACAGATGAGAAATAAAATACAGATTTAAAACACACAGTGTGACCAATAAGTGATGAGAGCTAAGGAGCAAAATATAAGCAGGAAAGGGAGATATGAAGTGTGTGGGGTGGAGGGGATGAAATTTTAGGGAAAATGGTTAAAGAAGACTGGGATGGGCTTGAATTGTGTCTCCCCAGATTCATATGCTGAAATCCTACTTGCCAGCACGTCCCAATGTGACTGTATTTGGAGACGGAGCCTATAAAGAGCTAATTAAGTTAAAATGAGATCATTAGGGCGGCCCTGATCCAGTGTGGCTCGTGACCTAATAAGGAGAGAAGGTTGGGACACAGACGCACACAAGGGCGATTGTGTGAGGATGCGGGGAGAAGATGACCGTCTACAAACCCAGGAGGGAGGCCTCAGAGGAAACCAGCCCTGCCGACACCTTGGCCTCAGACTTCTAGCCTCCAGATCAGCGAGACATCAATTTGTGTTCCTCAAGCCACTCGGTGTGTGGTACTTTGTTACGGCAGCTTTAGCGAACTCATACAAAGACCTCACTGAGAAAGCAAGGGGACGAGCCAGCAGGGGGGAGTGGGGAGGTGGACAAGCAGGTGCAAAGGCCCTGAGGCAGGGATATGCCCCGTGTGCCGGGACAGAGCAGCGGGGGGGCTGGGCAGAGAGGTAGCAGGGGGTCCGGGGAGGTGGGCGGGGTTGGGGGGGAGCTCTGGCTTTTACTCCGAGATGGGAAACTGCTGGAGGGTTTTGGACAGAGAAGTGAGACATGCTCTGACCTACATTTCAACAGAGGCGTTCCGGCTGCCGACTTGCAACTCAGACGTCAGGCCGGCGAGGGAGTTAGCAGGGGCACCACTCAGGAGGCGGGTCAGAGCTTTCGATGAGACATGACGGCAGCTTGCACGAGGGTGGGGTAGAGGGTTTGATAAAACGTGGCTGGATTCTGGCTGTATTTTGAAGGCAGAGCCGTTAGGCTTGGCTGATGAATCTCATGTAAAATGTGATAGAAAGAGAAGAGTGGAGAGCTCTGCAGTGTTTTTGTTCTGAGAGACTGGAAGGATGCAGCCGCCAGCACCTGGGATGGAGCCGGGTGGGGGACAGCCCGGGGTTCGGTGTTCGGTGTGTTGAAGTCCCTCGCCTTAGAGAGGTGGTTAGAAATCCAGAGGGAGACTGGTGTCCATCCAGGGGTGAGCGTGGCCTGAGGAGCGACGCGGGCGAAGCTTCAGCAAGAGGAATATTAAAATGGTCGATAAACACACAGAGGTGTGCACAGCTTCTCTAGTCATCAGCAAATGCAAAGTAGAACCACAATAGGTGAGCACGGCTCGCTCGCTGGAAGAGCTGAACTCAGAACCAAGGGCGATACCAAGTGCTGGCAAGGATGTGGAGGCCCCGGGATGCTCTTACGTTGCCGGTGGGAACACACGTCGGTACAACCACTTCGGAAAAGTGCTTGGCAGTACCCACCAAAGCAAAATACATGTATGCCCGACGATCCGGCCATTTCAGTCCTGGGTCCACACCCAGCACAGATGCATATCTGTGCTTCTGTCCCCCAAAAGGAACATACATGAGTGCTGTGTCCATAGCAGCTTTATTTATAGTGGCCTCGAAGCAGAAACAGCCCATGTCTATCAGCATGAGAATGGGTCAACTCTTGTACACTCACACTGTGGAATATACTGCACAGTAACGGCAAAGAACCCACTCCTGATATATCCTGGAAACTTTCCTCAGGTTGATCTGAGTGGTGTTACACAGGGTCGGCGGATTAAATTGTCGTGTAAGGGAGGGACAGAGAATAGGGGCCATTGTTGCAATCCATCCCTACTTGCCAACTCCAAGCCTGCATTTTAACAGATCCCTAGGTGATTTGAATGTGCATTCAAATTTGAGAACAGGTTTTGAAGAAAGACTCTGGCATCTAGTGGGCAATGGAACAGGGGGTGGAAAGGAGAGGAAGGGGGGAGCTCCATGGGACCTCAGGTTCCCAGCTTGAATGATAGGTGGATGGTGGTGCTGTTACCTGGGAATTGAGATGCCAGGAGGCGTGATGATGGATGTGACCTCTGACGATGCTGCCTAGAAGGCTTGGGTCCACTACTTGTCTCCCAAGGAGAGAGATCAAAGCTGGAGTTAGAGACCCAGGGTTGTTGGAAAGCGGGTGCAGGTTGACACCCAGACTGGGATCATGGCGGGAGGAGCACTAGACTGAAAGGGGCCAGGCAGGAGTTCTTATTAATGAGCCCTTAAAGAGCATTCAGGAGACAGGAGGGGAACCAGGCGAGAGCAGGGTCTTGGGAACTAGGGAAGTTTGCAACCAGGCCAAATGCCAACAGGGAGTTAGTTTCAAGATAGAACTGTGGCTGTAGGTTCCACGGTGCGAGGACAGAATTCAGGGTGAGGGACAAGGGATGGGGATGGAGTGACCGTGCTTTGGGGCAGCTTGGCCATGGAGGGAAGAGATGGTGGGCATGGCTTGTGGACAGGCACACTGTGGATGTCTGCTGAGGGAAGGGGTGATTGAAGCCGTGTTTTCTGAGGAGGTGAGAAGGGATGAGATCCAGAGGATAAACGAGAGGAAAAGCATTGACAAGGGGGTGGGTTTAGACAAGAGCAAATGCTGACGATGGGGAGGAAGCTGCGGATGGGCAACCTGGCGGTTTCTGTTTCTTCTGTGAAGTAGAAGACACTGGCATCTGTGGAGAGTGATGGGGAGGACAGGCCTGGGGTGGAGGAGCAGACAGGAGGGTAGCAGACGGCGTCTCCGCGTGCTCTGGGGGCCCAGTGCAGGGTGAGTGGATACATGAATTTTATTCCAGCGTTTTCGGAACGCCTTGGCTTTACGCTCCTTTACCTCTTCAAATCCCACTCTGGAAAACGCAGTGATTAAAATGGTAAGTCGCCTTCCTTTGTAAACCTTGGGCAGGAAATGAGGAATTCTTGAGCTCAATATTCACCTTTGCTATGAACTTCTGACATTATTTTGAACAAGCATAGGAGAGAAGTGAAAGCTCTCCTCAAATATTTGAAGGGACATCACATGGAAGGAGGGTTTGAAGAGTCTCTGTGTCTGGCCAGAGGGCAGCGCGGGGTCTGATGTGCACACACTCGGGGAGATGGTTTGGACTCAGGTGCAGCAGAGGATCGGCCCTCGGGGGCAGGCCGTCCAGGGAGCGATTTGGCCTGGGAACATGAGAGTGAACAGAGAAATCCAGTCCTCACGTTGGTCGGGAAATGGAAAGGCAGTTCCTTCGAATTCTGAGAGTCTCTGATTTTGAGCCCTTCCTGACTCAAACCTGAATTGCACACCTGCAGGGGTGGCACTGGTCGGATGGTGGGGACAGTCTCTGTCTCCAGAGGGCTCAGGAGCTGCTAGGGGCTTGGTGGTACCTTCTTTCCTAAAAGAGATTAGGGCACAGGGACAGAATAGGAGCGACCTTCAAAACCACTCTCCACCGAGGATGTCAGCCCTAACACCGCAGTAAAAACACAGACGCTAAAGATTGACTTTTGTTTCAACCCTAGGTCCCGTGACTTACCAGCCATCGATCTGGAGCAAGTTACTCATTCTCGGTGCCTCAGTTTCCTCACCTGTAAAATGGTGATGGTGAAATGGCACCGCCCCACATGGAGGTGTTCTTAGGGTCAAATGTGCTCAGAAGAGTGCCTGGTGCACTCGGTATAGTTTAGCTATTTATATTATTTAACGCAGGAGGCAGCTTTTATCTTGGGAAGCTTTATTAATTATTGACAATGTTTCTTTTAAGAACACAAATCGGTCCAGTTGCATAAACTCATAATAACAGAATGGGGTTGGGGGAACCAGTTGGAAATCTTAGGGAAGAAAGCAAAAATTAAAACATGGGTCCCTTTCCCTTCACTTAACAGCAAAATTCAAAGGCTCCACTGAAATATAGAATTTACTTGAGTAATAATTGTCTCTGGGGAGAAAGAAAAAGAGGGGCTTCTAGGGACTGTCTCTTATGCTGGGGTTTCAACATGCATCTCACGCCGCCCTCCTGTGCATCTGAGTGAACAGCCCGCGCTGACCGTGGGTGCACGCAGGGCCCCGGGGAGCAAGGAGAAAAGGCAAGAAGAGCGCGAAGAGGGATCACAGCCCAGCACCGCCAGCTGGACAAGAGACGTGGGAGACGGCCCCTGGCGATGCTGTGCTCTGTGGGTTCTGCTTCTACAGCTTCAGAGGGATAGGCTGGCCCTTTGGTTGCCTGCCTGGAGATAGCATCCCATGTGTCTAACTCAAGTAATTACTATTACTTCCGCACTGCGGGGGCCTGCTGAGTCACTGGCCAAACCAGTCTCCTGCTGGCTTCCTTCAGGTCAGCCTTGGAGTTAGGGAGCTTGCGTCTGAATTCTGACTCTGCCCATGAGGTGTATGACCTCGGGGGACTTAGGTGAACACGCTCGGCCTCAGTTTCCTCATGTGGGAAACAGGGATAACAAGGCTCTTGTTGCGAGAAGTAAATGTTACACAAATGACTATCAGTGCCTCAGGCGTAGCAAACCATTCATAAATGGGGACTCTTATCACTATCGTCTGTTGACATAGGAGTGTCTAGAAGGGTTATCTTCCGAACCCCATAGATGCCCGACACCGTCTGTCCTCTGACCAGGAGGGAGGAAGCCCTTCCAGCGGCCAAGGTGGCCGACATCACCGTTTTCTCCCGTCTCTTCATCTGCTGGCGGAACTCAACGAGAGCCCGGCGGTCCCCTCTTCACCCCGCCCGTGTCCAGATCATCCTGTTGGAACAGATGCCTTCAGACAGCACAATCCCATTTTCTCCTTCTGAGTTTGCAATCTTCTCAATACAGAATAAGATCCAAGGGAACCACCTTACAAGTGACCCCTGGACATGGACCAGACTTTCATCTTGCCCCGCACTGAGATTTTGGAAATCCAGGGCCATCACTAGTGGTGATTTGGGGGAACCGAGGCAGCAGATCAATGACACCCACTGTTGATCAATGACGATGTTTCCCCTTTGCATCTCAGAGGGTTTTTGTTTTGCTTTTCATCTTCAAAAGGCTCCTATAAGGATATGGATATGTAAGAGAAATCAGGGCTCTGGAGCTGAAAATGGCCGTGGACACCAAATTGTCCAACTCATTGCCTTAAGAAACGGAAGTTCAGTGCAGCACAGTCTGGTTCCAGAGTACGCACTCTGGAACCAGACTGCTAGCGTTCAAAATCTGCCTCCACCGTTGACTAGCTGTGTGACCTTGAGAGAGTTACTAAACCCCCGTGTGTCCAGTGTCCCCATCTGTAAAACGGTGGTAACTCCCGGTGCAGTGGAGGGGCTGAACGAAGGTCCGCTAGTTTTATTGCTGCAGGCAGACCTTGGAGATACTGTGGGTTCTGTTCCAGACCACCGCAGTAAAGCACATATGTCAATAAAGTGAGTCACCTGAATTTTTTTGGTTTCCCAGTGCAAATAAAAGTTATGTGTACACTCTACTGTGGTCTATTAAGTGTGCAAAAGTATTGCATCTTTTAAAATGTGCACACCTTAATTAAAAAACACTTTCTTGCTACAAAATGCTAACCATCACCTGACGACGCAGGGTTGCCACAAACCTTCACTTTGTAAAAAATGTATCTGGGAAGTGCAAGAAGGCGAAATGCAATAACACGAGGTAGCCTGTATTCCTTGAACCAGTACACAGTAGACTTGTTGATTTCTTCAACACATGTTTATTGAACCGCTACTATGGGCCAGGCACCATGCACGGTACTGACGATACAACGGTGGGCAAAACCAGACACTGTTCCTTCCCTCATGGAACTTAACGTCTAGTGAGGAAGAAAGGCATCAGTGAAAACAGTCACACTCACATACAGTTGCACCAGGGCAGGTGCTATGAAGGAGGCCCCGTGTGGGGCAAATGGGAAGGTAGAGTTGGTCAGGGGCTCCAGAAGGGCCCATCCAGAAGTGCTTCCTTGAGGAAGTGACGACCACCTTGACATCTGATGAGTGAGTTGGACTTAGCCAGCCTGGGGATGGTGTGGGGTGTGTGTGTGTGTGTGTGTGTGTGTGCGCATGTGTGTGTGTGTGTGTGTGGTCAGACAGAACAGTCTGAGCAGAGGGCAGCAAGGACAAAGGCCCTGTGGAGGGACAGCGCTGACCCGAAAGACTGCTGAGGCTGGAGCACTGGTACCAGGGCAGACCTGGGGTAAGACCCATAGGTGGGAGGAAGAGCCCAATCATTCAGGGCCTTGCAGGCCACACGAAAGATTTTCATCAGGACTTCCCTGGTGGCGCAGTGGTTGAGAATCTGCCTGCCAGGGCAGGGGACACAGGTTCGAGCCCTGGTCCGGGAAGATCCCACATGCCGCGGAGCAACTAAGCCCGTGCGCCACAGCTACAGAGCCTGCGCTCTAGAGCCCGCGAGCCACAACTACTGAAGACCTCGTGCCTGGAGCCCGTGCTCCTCAACAGGAGAAGCCACCGCCATGAGAAGCCTGTGCACCACAACGAAGAGTAGCCTCTGCTCGCTGCAACTAGAGAAAGCCCGCGCGCAGCAATGAAGACACACTGCAGCCAAAAAAAGAAAAGAAACTTAAAAAGATTTTCATCTTCATGCTTGGAGCAAAAGAAGGATGGTGAGCTGAGACGTGACAACCACCAGCTCTGTGTTTTGAAAAGATTAGTATACCAAAACTCCTTCACTACCCCATCCAGGTCGGGACACACAGTTTTGAGGGCATTAGCTCGCTGTGGCCCTCTTTGCCTGGCAAAGCAATAAAGCTATTCTCTTCTTTTTCACCCCCTTCCCCCCCGCCATCAGCAAAAGAAAAGAAAAGATTAGTGTGACTGCAGTGTGGGGCATGGATTGTGGGTGACCAGAGTGGATGCAGGCATGAAGGTAGGAGGCTGGGGGGCACAGGGGCATGGGCTCATGCCCCTGTGCCCCCCAGCGTCCTAGAGGTCTGGGCCGGAGATAAAATATGTGCTTTGTTGGCCACGTGATTGCAGCCAGGGATACGGGTAGGCTGCCCTGGGGAGAGGGTCTAGAGCCCCCTTGTACAGTACAGTAACCACGAGTCACATGCAGCACTTAAGTGACTAACACGTGCCTCCTCTGAATTTAGATGTGCTGAGTGTAAATTACACACTGAATTTTGAAGCCTTAGTCTAAAACAAGGTGAACTACCTCACTGATACTTTTGTATTGGTTGCATGTTGAAATGATAATATTTTAGATACACTGAATTGAATAAAATATATTATTAAAATTAATTTTACCAGTTTCTTTGAACTTTAAAAAACGTGGCTCCTTGAAAATTTAAATTACATACGGGATTGGCGTTTGTGGCTCCCGTTGTGTTTCAGCTGGACAACGCTGAGTTATTGTGAGACGAGGAGAGGGTCCTGGACCAGTCCTGGGGAAGGACGGTGTTCAAAGGAAGGCTTCAGCCAGTACTTTTCAACTATTGGCAAGCAGCTAGGTGGAGAGGGTTGCCCGGGATAGGGAGATGGAAGGGGAGTGGGGAGGGCTGGGGAGGGAAGGTTCCAGAAGGAACTGAAGAGGAGGTGGCCGACTCAGCCGCTCCCCAAGTTTGTGCTGTCGGGGGGCCGGTGCCCAGCGTGGAGTCCTCTGAGCATCATTCCCCGCCCACAGTGCAGCCGACGCCTCCTCCGCAGGCTCTAGTCCCGCTGGTTAGTCTGCTTCAAGCCCTCAGCTTAGGAGGGCCGAAAGAAGCAGACTGCTTCCCAGGAACTTCTCACCCACTCTTGAATATTGTCTTCCACCAGTCCCTCTCTAGCCCCCTGTGGACGAGGAGCTCCGTCCCCGCGGACGGGCCAGAAGTGGGTCGGGAGCGGCACGGGGCCGAGGGACAGGGGGTCGCGATCCAGGGCCTCGGCCACGCGAGAGGGTGGGCGGATGAGCGCGAGGCCCCTTCCCCCTCCCGCAGCCTGGCTCTGTGGCCGGTGACCCGCACGGCCAGGGGTGCGGCTCTTTACCGCTGCACACGGGTGCAGGTGCGGGAGGCCGGGAATGGGGGTTGGGCGGTGCCCGGCGCAGAGATCAGATCCACTCCCGACAAAAGACAGCCGAAGGAAAACTCTCTTCATCTCGGACGCGTTTTCTCTCTGTACCGGGAAAATATGCAAATGAAAGGCCCCCATAGTCTGACGGGGCAAATCAGCCCTAGGCGAGCGGCTGGGGGAACGGGTGCTTCCCGGGAGCCTGGCCACCGCGCCCCTCGGCGGGCGGGCGCCCGGGGCGGACGGCGGGGCGGGCTCGGGGGGCTGCGTCCCGGCCCCCGCGGCCGCCGCCCCCGCCGCGGCCTCCTCGCCCTGCGATGCGGTCGCTTCCGCCGCCGCCTCCAGGCGCGCAGGTCCGCGGGGTGGCCTCGGCGCGGGGCCCGTCGCCCGCCGCAGCGTCCCCCCGGCCCCCGGCGCGGCGCTGCCGCCCGCAGGAGGGCCCTCCGAGGCGCCCCGGCAGCTCCGGGGAGCGCGGCGGCTTTGTTGCCGCGACCCGACGGCGCGGGGGCCGGTGCGTCTGGCGGCGGCGGCGGCGGCCCTGCAGTGGCGGAGCCCGGCCGGCCCGCGCGCCCGCAGCCGGGCGCTCGCAATGCGCCAGCGCGGGCGCCGAGCGCGGGCCCCGAGCCTCGTCGGGCTGGCCGGGCCCCCCGGCCGCCAGCTGCCCCCGCGCAGCCCTGCGTTAACTGCTGAAGTCCGCCTCCTCCCCGCCGTTCGCCGCTCGCCGCAGTACGAGCCGCCTCCCCGCAGCCGCCGCAGGAGAGGGAGGGGGACGGGGGGAGGGAGGGGGAGGGGGGAGGGAAGGGGAGGGGGAGGCGGCGGCGGGGCCGAGCCCAGAGCCCGTCCCGGGCGCCGGCGAGGAGCTCCGGCCACGGCGGGAGGCGCCATCCGGGCCCGCCTCGCCCTCCGCGCTTCTCGCGGCCGCGTCCCCCGCCGACCCGGCCGCCGCCTTCCCGCGGCGGGGAACGCCGCTCTCCGCTCCGCCGGCGCGCAGACTCCTTTTTTTCCTCCCCGGGAGGGTGTCGCCACCTGGATCGCCAAGTGTGAGGGGTCCGGGAGGCGGGGACCGAGCGGGGCACCGTGGCCGGCCATGGCTCAAGCGGCCAAACAGCTGAAGAAAATCAAAGACATCGAGGCGCAGGCCCTCCAGGAGCAGAAGGAGAAGGAGGAATCCAAAAGGAAGCGGAGGAACCGCTCCCGTGAACGAAAGAAGAAGGTAAGGGGGGCGGCGGCGACAGTCCGGCGGTAGCGGCGCCCGGAGGAGGCTGCGGGGAGAAGCTGCTCGGTAGAGCCGGGAGCGGGGAGGGGCGCGGGGCCCCGGGGCCGGCCGAGTCGGAACCGCCGGGTGGAGGGCGCGGGGCGGGAGGGGAGCGGGGAAGAGGCTTCGGTGCGGCCGGAGGAGGACAGGGCAGGAGGCTGGAAGGGCAGAGCGGGCGGCCCGGAGGCTGAGAGCGCGCGGAAGCCGGCCCGCCCGCTGCCCGCGCAGCCCCTTCAGCACCCTGGACAGACACCGGCGGGCCAGCGCCGCGCCGCGCCGCGCCGCGCCCGGAGGAACTTTTCCGGCCTCGGGAGGCGGCGGGATGCTGGGCTGCTCCGCTCCGGCGCGCCGCCTCGCCGGGCTTTGCAGGGAAGCCCGTTTGGGGAAACGCGGCTCCGGGCTCCGAGGCTGCTCTGCCCTGCGCCTCGCCCTTGGTGACCCACTCTCGGGAGCGCGGAGGGCTTCGTTCGCGGGGCTCTGAATTGGGGGGGGGGCTCCTGCCCCTCCCCGACCCTCCTCGAGCCCAGGAAGCGCCCTTCCCAACCCTGTGTGCCCGGGGACAGAAGGGCTCGGCCCGGCGTCACTTGGCAACCTCTCCTGTTCTTGTCACTCAAGAGGAGCGGCGGATGGCCAGGAGGGGAAGTTCCCTTGGAAGTCGGGCGCGGGTGCTGTCCAGCCTGGCCCGAGGGCCTGCTCAGAGAACAGGTCTCCTCTCTGTGGAGGAGTCGGGGGACAAGACACCCCCCAGCGAAGGCCAAGACCCCTCAGGGCAACCGCTGCTGTGTTCAGCGCTTCCCTTCTGGGTCTGGGGCCTTCCTACCCCCAACTCAAAGCACCTTTAGAAACACCTTTGGTGAGAGACACCTTCCCTTGTGAAGGGAGGGGGTTAGCTGACTGGGCCGGGGCTCCAGCAGAGGTGTTTAGAGCCCCCTGTGCAGGAGGCCGGGAGTCCATGGATGCGGTTCTTTGGATTGGAGACTGGGCTGAACTAACTTCAGCTCCCGCAGAGCCATTTCAACCGGCAGACCTCAAGGCGGACCACGGCCTGCAAGCCCTTCACTGGGGAATGGGGCCCCCGGGGTTCCAGGGCTGAGACTCTGGTCTTCCTCGTTGAGAAGGAAACGGCTTTTCTCGAAATTGTCTCACTCTGAGAAAGAAGTTTGGAGCCTCTGCTTGACAGCCGAGGGGGGACAGGCTGCCTGTGGGTCGGGCTCCTCATACCAGGTTGGTCAGCAGGACCCACACCCAGCCTGTTCCTCGAGATGAGACCCAGAGGCAGAGATGTTCTCTGACCGTACCCAGAATAGCCGGCGTGCTAGGCTTAGCCGTACCCCTTCCAAAGGCGGCCCTCCCCCCGACTGCCCCCGCCCGGAGTGCCGTCTCGTGTGTAAATAGTAGTTTCGCAAAGGCACCACCCCTTTAGCAGGACCTAAAAAGAAGCCTTCCCCAAACCGACGGGGAATCGGAGTCTGGGTTGGTGCCACTTAGAGAGAGTGCCATCAGGTCCTTCTGCTGGGTCTGAAATACCAGAGCCCATCTTGTGAGTCAGGCCGCGGGAAGTCTGGTTATATCTGACAGCGCTCACCCACTTCCTTGGCATGAATGTAAACTTCTTCTGAGGAAGGCGTGCTCTCTATTTCCATTCCTGTCTCGTGCTTTAGGAGCGAAGCCCATCCTCTCCCAAACTGCTCACTCTATGTTTTTATCCCACTTCTTGCTCCCCAGCTTCTTCCCTGATGCTTCTGACACTATAAATAATTTTTTTTTTCTTTTTGGGGAGCCATAGTCAAAACAAAACTCTCCCTTTCTCTTCTGTGAATTCTTTCCATTCACTGCAACTCCCTTCAGTATAACTCCGAATCCTGACTGCACGTAATACACACAATAGGAAAGTGGCAACTCCAGTATTCTTTTTGTTCCTTGATCTCAGTCTTTACATTCTTGGTGAACTTGATCTCCATGGTGAATGCTGGATGATAATATATCCCCTTCCCCACCCCCTAGTTGTGTTATTTTGTTTTACTAGCTGGTCATACCATACTGCGTCAGTAAGCATTTGAAAATCTGCCGTATGCATTTATTTTATGCAGTGTCCTGGGTGCTAGGATGGACCCAACAATAATAAGGACATCTTAATTCAAAGTGATAGTGTGAACTCTTAAGTTCCTGGGGTGAGGGGCGATGTGGTATGGGGTGAGGTGTGAGGGTGCCTGCTTTGAGTTTCGTAATGATGGTGAGTACTTTCCGCCCTCGGCCAGGTCTTGAGAGCCATCTTAGAGAGTGGAGTTAAAATTTATAGCAAAATACAAAATCACAAGAAAGTGGAAGGCCCTCAGGAGAAAGGTACGGGAGGTAGAGCAACGCAGAAAGCCTCTTTAGAGAAGGCAGAGGACGCTCGTGTAGGAGCTGGTTGAACAGATGGCCGAGGTGGGGCTGGGGGCCAGCGTGAAGGTTCATATAAGGTGAGGCCTAATGAAGACTCGTTTTCTACAAGAAGTCATTTTCTTAAGGCAAAGCATATTAAGATCAAGCAACCGAGGACTCTACCCTGGTCACCCCAGACGTGGGGGTGCTGTGGAACCACGCTCATTTCAGCAGGAAGAAAGAACTTCACACAGGCAGGTAGACGTTTGATGCCAGTGCATTGGTGATTTGGGTGAACGCGTAGCTGAGCAAGGGAATTCTGGATTTACTAAAAGGACAGGTGTTTGTCCCACGGGTAACCTACCTATCACAGGGGACTAACTGAGCCGAACCGCATCCCTCCCCATGTGTGGAAATCATCGCGGTTGTAAGTTCAACGGCGGTTGCGGCTTTTACAGTTGGTGGTATTCTGTGGGGAGGCGCTGGCTGACAGGTGCTGTGCGGCGGGGCTGGAGGCTGATGTTGTGACGCACTGACTGACACAGATTGAAACCACCTCGACTCAGGCAACTGAGCTAAAGCTCTGGAGCTCGAGAAAGACCTGCGTCCTTCTGGGGCTTCATTCAGTTTTCTGCTGTGCAGCTCACGTCCTCATCAGACGCTTGCTGTTGGAGCTGCAGTTTTTTGGGAAACAAAAATAAGAGCCAGTATTTATGACGCTGACTGATAAGTCCCCTGCTTCTGAAGACGGGGTTGGAAGTAAATAAATTGCAAAGCATGTGTCAAGCAGGCATTTGCATTAAGGACGACAGCTTTCTAGGGCTGAGGAAGCCTTGGGCATAAGGATGTGTGTGCTTTTTCTGTTTACTCAGAGCTTGAGGTTGGGAGAGGAGGGTGGGGAGGCTGGAGACAAGGTGAGGCCGAGGATGGATGAAGAAGAAGAAGGACAGAGTTAAAGAAAGGAGGAGAGGAGGAGGGGTGAGGGAGGCAGGCAGACAGGGAGGGAAGGGGGCTGACATCTCAGCCCTCCTTTAAGCGGTGACACTCAGCCTGCAGTGCCAGTAAGTTCCCTGGGGTAGCGTTTACTGAGCTCTCTCCTTTTCTCTTGTTCTGTCCACCTCCTTCATCCTCTGATGTTGGTGAAGGAGGAGACCAGGCCCTGTACATAGCCGTCCACCCAATACCTAACTCAGCACCTGACACACAGTGGGCATGCCACGAACGCGGGGGTCAAGTGCTTGAATGAGTGGGGTCGTACGTCTCTCTCTGTTTGCCTAGAGGTTTCTTGGTCGTAGGCTTGTGTTCAGATGAGCAATGCACTCTTTTCGGGGGCATCTGAAGAAAGCCTGACGCTTCTTTCTTTTCGAATCATTTGCAAACCAACAGAGATTTGTAGGCAGGCAGTGGAACCATCTAATTTTTTGGTGCAGTGAAGTCTACCGAGCCTGTAGTTAGCTCCTTGCAGGGTCTCTGCTGCACTAAATGACAAGTGCTTTTAGCCATTGGGAATAGCAGTGTTTGCACAGGACCCCAAGGAGCCGAGCAGGGGAGGGCGCAGGAAGAAAAAAAGCAAGCCCGGGAGCGGAAAGTGGCCATCCCCACTTAGCTGTGCAGGCAGCGTTGTCAGCCCTGCCAGTCTCTGCAGCATCCCCGGAGGGCCCTCAGCCTTCCTTACATAGCTGGACCAGGCCCTGCTCCTGGGCTGCAGAGATGTCTTTGGTCGATCCAGTGACCAGAATCACAGGGATGAGCCGAGTCTGTGGCCAGGGCTTACCCTGGGGGTGGGTTAGGATGGGGAGTGGGGCAGTGAATAAGAGTGGGATGAAGGGCAGGAGATTAGGCAGGAGGGTCACGGGGGCCCGCGTCTCCCATTCGTGGAGGGTCTCAAATGTAAGCTTCTGCTGCTATCTCCAAACGAGTCTATATATTCAATCCAAGAAAGAACGTACAGGATCAAAAAGAATCATGTTCCTCCCACATCCTTAAACCTAGGTCCTGCTGCGAAACCACAGCACTAGTATAACTGTTGCCGTATGAACTGGTATCTGTATATAAAGTCTCTGGTTGGATGTTGAAGAGCATAATGAGGTCTCATTGCGTGTTAATTATTAAACGTGTTAATTTATTTAGTTTTGAGCCTTTAAAATACACCACCACTTGGGTACCTGCCCTTTGGCACCTCTTCTTATTTTACTACCTGGGGAGCCTCAAAGAATGGAAGTGGCCCCCCTCCTCTCTGGCACTGGCTGAAGATGTGGGAACTCTCCCAACAACCTGTCTATCCATCTTCCAATCCAGCGCCTCCCTCCGTGCTACAGTAGTGGTGGGGCTGTTCCCCGGGAGCTACGGTCACCCGCAACCGTCCACTAGACCAAGAGAGCAGGATCTTGCGGGCAGAGGTGTTACACCCTCAGACGTATCCAGCACTGTGTGGTTGGCGCATCACAGCCACGGCTCAAAGTAGGTCGGGTGGCAGCTGAAATTTAGAGCCTGAGGCAAGGGTCCTCCCTGTGAAAGGGAGCAGAAGCCAGTCCTGGGACCCTTCTCTTGTTCAACAGTTCTGCTTTCTCCTCTGAGTATGGAAGAGCTTTTATTTTAACTTCAGTCTGAGGATGCTTCTCCCTTCTTTCTCTAGAAACAAGCAAGCTTTAGTGAGTGGGTACCACATGCCAGGCAGTTTTCCTGTGTGTTGGCCCATCCCCGGCCTTTGCCTCTACAAGTGGATCCATCAGTCATTTCTTCCACCTTCACTGTCAAAGCCCGTCACTCTCTTCTTCAAGAAACCTTTCCTGAATGCCCCCCATCACTCTTTCTCTGCACTCTGGGGAGTTCCAGCCTTTGTTCTGGCGCGTGTGCATGTGTGTGAGACACGTGTTCTTGTTTTATTATCCCTTCTACTAAATTGTAAGCTCCTTGAAGCCAAAGCCAGAGTCTTTGCACATAACCACTCAATAAATATTTATGGCTTGAAATGACTCAGAAGCTACATTTAACTGGTTCAGATTTTTTTTTCTTGGTCTTTCTATTTGATGTTGGAAGAGCTGGCCCTGTAGAAGTGGAACCAAGTAAATCTGTGTTTTTCCCTGAATTATTCCGACTAAAGCAAAGGCAGCTGCCATCAGTGTTTGGTTTTTGGGAAAAAGGCAAATAAGCTTCGCTTGACTCCATCTCTCCATTCCTGGTTCTTGAAAAGCATCTCAGACGTCTACCTCGTGCAGAGCACTGGGCTGGCAGTCAGACGCCTGGATTCCAGTTTCAGCTCTCGTACTTATTAGCTACCTGGGCATGAATAAGCTGCCGGATTTCTATGAGCCTCAGTTTCCTCATCTGTAAAATTGGGATGAGAGTCAAAGGAGAGTGTGCTTTGTAAAATTTAAAACTCCCGTATATTTAAGAGGTTACAGTGAACAACATAATAATGATTGTTAATTAAATTATTCTTTCTAATAAACCCAAAATTCCGGCCCGGCCTTCCAGAGGTTGCATGAAGTCTTGACGTTTGCTTGGGAAGGCCAGCACATTACTATTTCAGTGCCGGTAAATGAGAAAAGGACACTTTAAATCATTTTCTTCATTTCATTTTCAGGAAAGAAATGAATTTCCTATTTTGACAAGATTTATTATCGCAGACTTAGTTATCTCCGTGGGGGCAGTCTGCAACTTTGAGATGGACTTTATTAAAGCCCTGCGTGGCAATTATAGCTGTATATCAAAAGGGGAACATAAAAGTGGTTCCTGAACTTTCTGAGAACGCCATCCCTGTCAGGGCCCGGGCTGATAAACCTGGGGTGTGGAATATCGGACAATGGAGCACGTGTTGTTGTGGGCAGACCAGACTCCTCCAGGGAGACTCTGTACATCTCAGGAGTGTAAGCATAGCACATCCTCCAAGAAAGGAGAACTTGCATTATGCACCCTCAAAGGTAAAACAAAGAAGATTGAATGGCCAGCCAATTTCGAACAAAAAACCCTTTCTTTTCTCCTTTGCTTCCCGTGCGACTGGATGCTTCCCCTCGAAGAAAAATGTTCTGTGTTTTTGCTAAGGTGATAATACTTTTTCAGTGTCGGTTAATACATTTTTTATCCATTTCAGAGCACTGTCGCCAATGATAGCTACTAACAGCCTTTGCTTATCCCAGGAGGGCCTGTCTTTATTGAGAGGCTGTGTGTCCTATGGGCATCGTCTCGCCGGATCCTGCAACAGCCGGTGACTGCAGAGCCGGGGCCTGGCTCCAGAGCTTGTTCACAGGCCTCTGCACTAGGCCGCCTTCTTCCGTGTTTGTTACGTCCTCAGGGTGCTCAAGGCTATGTGGGCCCTGGGAGGGCAGTCAGACTGAGGGTATCTTTCCTGCCTTCTCATGCAGGACTTGCAATTCGTGGGAAAGCTGCCACAGCGGGAAGTAACCTGAGGCAGAGAATGGAGGCAGGTGGTCTGGGCTCAGGACAGAAGTGCTAGTGTCCAGATTCCAGGCGGAGCGTGGTGTCTGTCCATGGGCTCCTCTGAACATCTCTGGAGCAGCCTGCGTGATGGTGAAGACCCTGTTCAGGCCTTGGGTTAAGACAAGAGGCCAGATGAAAGGCCAGATGACAAGTGACTGCTCTAGGGCTCACCTGCTCTGGTTCTGTCTCGTCCACCTCACGAAATGGTTATTTCCCCCTTTACTTTCTGTTTTGGAGATTTCTCTTCCTATCACAGGGTTGGCATCTTCTCCATATGATCATTTAATAACCTGCTTCTACATGGAGTTACAGGGTGATAACGTGTCTGCCGTTTTCATCTATTTTTCCTTACTTTCTGGGACTTCTGCTTTTTTTTTGTGGATGCGTAGAGGGCCTCTGAGGTCCTGGGCCTGCATGAGAAACACTTACCAGGAGCCCGACTTGGATGGGTGGGAACAGAAATGAGCACGGCCCGGCTGTTGCCCAGATCTCTCACGTCCCTCCCTTGAATTTCCGTGGTTTCTTTTCCCGCCCCTAAGAAGTCAAGCGGGCTAAGTGATGCCCACGAAGAGGAGTGCAGTCAGGGAGAAAACAGGCTTGGGAGCTTAAAAGGCACAGACTAGCATTAAAGTAGAATTGGGAGTGTTAGGATGGAGTCAGATGAAGCACCACAGGAGAGGAAAGGAGGTGCTTAATTACGGACTGGCCAGAGCCGTGACTCCTAAACCCAATTCTGAGGTTGGAGGGATGGCCCCAGATACTCACGGTGAGACCCACAGGGAAAGAGGGAGGGGAGAAATGGTCCCAGAGGCCCCTCAGCTTTGCTGATGTCAGCACCACCTTGGGGACAGGGCTTATTACATGCAGACCTGCCCCACCGCCCACCTGCAGAATCACATGCTGGGCACTGTGGGGCCAGGTGCCCACGTGTCCAGCAAGGTCCCCTCAGGTGAAGCTCGCATAGAGCAAAGTGGAGCCTCTGTTCTAGCAGATGGACAGGAACCAGCTGATGGGTGATGGTAGAACTAAGGGAGAATCAAGCCAGGAGACGGAGGAACGAGGGGAGGTGGCAGGGGGTTGTATTTACTTATTATTTAGTCTGTATCCACTTTCCCAAAGGAAGTGGGCAAGGAAAGAGTTGACTTGAGCACCGTGGCCAGTCCTATGGGAGAGGGGAGCCTGGCCAGGACCAGGGCCTGGGGCAGCTTCCTGGGGGGAGAGGCTGGGTCTTCACGGACTGTTAGGAGTCAGCCTGGTGAATGGGGGCAGGACATTCAGCTGAGGCGGTAGCATGGGTGGAACGTGAGCGAGTGGGGTCTGGAGGGGGAGGTGATCCAGGACCTGTGGGCCCAATAGCAGGAGCCAAAAGGGCGGGGTGGGGGGGCAGGGTGCGCTGGAGCGGAAGCTGAGACGGGGCCAGCCTGGGTCCAGAGCACAGAGGAAGCCCGAGGCACTCCAGGCAGAAGTCTGAAAGGCTACTGCGCCTTCAGTGCAGAAACGGGACGGTGCGGCTTCCTGATAAGCAGGGCATCTAGAGTGCAGAGGAGTCCAGCGGAGGGACGGGCTGGCTTGTGCTAGGGTAGCCAGTGGGGATGCAGCATGTGACAGACTGGAGACGTTGGGCAGTGGAGAAAGTTGGTCTTTGTGAGTAACAGAGTGGGTGTGAGTAAGTAATCAGCGATGCTGCTGTGGGTTTCTTCTTGACATATGTTAACATATCTGCGCGCACACGCGTGTGCACGCACGTGTGTGTGTGTGTGTGTGTGAATTAAATGTCAGCAGGGCCTCATATCTGACTTGGTGTTGGGGTAGTTAGTTGGTGGTGCCTTTCGTTGAGCTGAGAGCAGGTTAGGAGGAAAATGACAAGTCCTTTTTATGGAGTATGCTGTTAGGTAGCTTCGTGGGGCTCTCATTTGATGGCGGGAGAGCTAATAGAAAGTGTCCTTCAAAGTGTGGGAGGCTGTGAGGCTCCCTGGAAAGGAGAGGCCATCCGTCCAAGTCCGAGCTCACCAGCGAAGCCCTGGTGTGCAGGTCTTCTGAGAGGTGGCCTTAAATAGGGCGTGTGCACGTGACAAAGCCTGCGAGGCCTGGCGGGAGCTAAGGCATCTGACTGGTGGAAACTGACGACAGCAGGGAAAGCAAGGCCTGGGGGCCACACGTGGGCTGCAGGAAGGCAGGCCTCTCGATCTTAGTTCCCCAGCCGGGGATGGAACCCGGGCCCTTGGCAGGGAGAGCGCTGAGTCCTGACCACTGGGCTACCAGGAACTTCCCTCGCCACTCTTAAACGTGTGACCCAAATGGTGAAATGCTATGCATTCACTCAGAACGATGCTTAAAAGAATAGGTTTTTAAGAATATGCTTCTAATAAAAAAGTAGGAATATGCTTCAGCTGTAATGTCGTTAAAAAAAGTAATGTGATGGACTTAAAAGGAAAGACGGAGGACGCCTTGCTTGCCGGGGGGGGCCAGGCATTCTCTGCCTGTGTGTCTGCTGCAGACACAAGCTGGGATGGGCGGATGGCCTCACGGCCCGGGAGAGAATTCCAGGGTGATGTGGGCTAGAGCCCAGTAGGTAACGAGTGTTCTGACTCCGAGTGGAGCTGGGGTGCGGTCCAGAGAGTCTGAGCATCTGGGTCTTGGCATGGGAAGCCACCCATTGTAAACCAGCTTGAAAATGTGTATGTGATGGGTGGAATACTCCGCTCCACAGCCAGAGTGACCTTCCAAAAATGCAAATCAGATCCTGACACTCCTGCCTTTGGAATCCTTCGGTGGCTTCCTAATTGCCCTTAGAATAAAGTCCTGGTGGGTTCCTCCAGCTTCCGAGGCCCCCCGGCTAGCCCGTAGCTGCCATTCCTGAACCGTCTTTCTTTCCTGCAGGCTGCACTCTGCTGTCCTCCGAACTTCTTCTAGGACGTAGGATATACACGTGTTCTCCGCCTTCAGATCTTCTGTCGGCTGAATCTTTGGCCTCAAACACTAACGCCAGCTCCTCTGTCGGAATTCAGTTTAAACCTTGCCTCCCAGGTGCTAGATGAGGTTAGGTTACGCCGCCCCGTAAGGCAACCAGGAGATTGCATGGACGTCCGTGTGTGCGAGGAGGGCGTCTTTGATCGAGATGTCAGAGCAGCGGAGAAGAGATGCCGGCAGTGGCTTTAGATGGAGTCAGATGGTCCAGGGCTGGTGCCCTGGGTGACTCTGGGCAGGGTGCTCAGTTTTCCTCTCTGAGTCTTGGTTTTGCCAGTTGTAGGGCGGAGGGAATAATATCTACCGGCCAACCATGCAGGGTTGGTGGAAGGATGGTAAAGCACCTGGGATACAGTAAGTACTCAATACATGCCAGGTCCGATTCCAATGACGCCTTAGTTCCCACTCATACCCATCCCTGCCCACACCCCCGCCCCCAGTGGGAGCAATCAATGAAATCCAAGGTGTGACCCTTGGCAGGCTGTGAGTTCCTTTCCAGAGATGGCCATCAAGGATTCATCCCAAGGTTGGTAGTGCTCATCTGGCATCACTGCCAGTTCCTTAAATGAATTAGGGAAAGCTGGAGAAATGTGATCTCAAATGCCAGTGAAAGTGAAGAATCGGGGAACCAGCCCAAGTCAGAAAAATGTCGAAGTCTGAAATGTCGGTGGAGCAGCATTGACTCTCTGGAGACGTTACGTTCTCCTGTGGCGTGGAGGTTTGGCAGATTCGTTTTAATGCCCTTGGAAAGAGCCGCTTTGGTCTCTGCCAACTGGGAAGCGGGAAGTCTGGCGTGCTGATCCCAGGTTACGTGGTGCGCCCGCCGCTCGGGACCCAGTGCCTCTGTAGACGTGGAGTAGCGCCCTGGGAGCCGCGATGCTGCAGCTGGGCCTCGCTTTCTCCTGTAGGTGGAGCAAACCGCAGTCCGACGGTTGGTCTTTCTTTTAACGCTGCCTTCTGGCTTCTTGCGTGTGTCATGGCCTGTGGGCCTCGTCCTTGAGCAGATATGCACCTGAAGGACATCTGGGCTACAGCCGCATGGTTGACTCTTGGCACTTTAACCCACTTGTCAGTGTTGCCACCCACGCGACAGGACTTAGAAGAGGCAGGTGGAGAGAACATCCTTCATGATTCGGTACTGAGGTAAGCGCTACAGCATCGTTAGATCCTTCAGGATGAGCGTGTAGGGTCCCTCCCACGCACTCAGCTTCTTCCACTTGGCCTGCACCTCCACTGCTCCTGCCAGAGCCTCCCCTGGTCGCTCTTCCGATACAGCCTTCATCCAGTGCAACCTCCACGGTGCCACTCCCCTTCATGAGACCCTCCACTTCCCTCCCATCACCTTTAGGATAAAGTTAGACTCTTTCCCATGGCTTCCGAGGTTGTGGACGCCCTGCCTACCCCTGGGGGCTTATCCCATCCCCCCACTGTGCCCCCCGGGTTTGTGGTGCCGCCCTGCCACCACCACCCCGCCCCCCCACGCCCAGCTCCGCCTCCTCCAAAAAGCTCTCCCGAGTCTGGGTCAGAGATGCCGTAGAAGAAGGGAGGTCGGTGAGGCCGTGTCCAGGACCCCTTCCCACTCGGCCGTCTTTCACCGATAATGGCGCTTTCAACCAAGTCCTAGGACAACACAGGAGTAGGGGCCCGTTACCTTGCATTTCTCAGCTAACGACGCCCGTGTGTGATGTGGATGGTACGAACCTCCCCTTCCTCTCCCATCACCCCCAGAATTGCGAGCATGAGCTACTCATGGTTGTGGATGAAAAGAGCAGGCCGTGGAGTGAGGAGAGGTGGGCATGCGTTCTGGTTCTTTCTCCTCTCTTGCGTAGCTCTGGACACTTCTCCGAGCCTCGGTTTCCATGCCTCTAAAACAAGGGGATTGGTTTAGCGAGCTTCTAAGGCTCTTCTGGGGCGCTGGTAATTCCGTGAATATGTGAATTTCCAAGGCTTGCCCTGGCCTAAGGTGTGCTGGGCGGGACATCTGGATGCAGGAGGCTGTCGGGTGTCAAGGTCCAGCTCTGATGGATACCAGACCCCAGGGCATAGGGATGTTGGCAAATGTGAAATACTGCATAGCCCAGGGTGGTTCAGCGCGTGGACACTCAGCCCCCCCAATGTGTCATTTCCATGAGGCTGGTGCTATCATGGGCAGGCCAAGGAGAGGAGGGCGTGCTGCAAAGGGCCAGGGTCACACGGGCTGCTGGAAGGTGGCCGTGCTCAAGGTTGACAGATCTGGTCTCCTGGGTGCGTGGCCTTGGAAAGCCCGTGTAAACAGGCAGCCCCGTGACTCTTCAGACTTCCTGCCGCAGCCAGTTTGGAGCCACCTCCTACCTTTGTCACAAAGAGCGGCGTCTGGGAGGGCACCTGCGCAGGTGAATGGAGAACGCAAGACGCAGGCTCCTGCTATTTTCAGTGCACGGCGACTGGGTCTGTCACCTGCTTTCAAGGTCGTGAGCAAAGCCAGCGTCCTCCGTGAGTTCGGAGGAGCCCAGGAGGCCCTGACTCTGATGGGGGAGGGGCTCAAGCAGCCCTTGCTGCTTGCGTTTTCCTGGAAAGCAGACTCAGCAAACCCACAGCCCAAAGGACAGGGGATGCGCTGCGGGGTACGCCATGCGGTGTGTCAGACAGTCCTGGCTTTTCAGAGACACTGCTTTTAGAGATGAATCGTGTAATTTGGAAAATCCCTGCTTTGTCACTCACTGAGATTCCAAGGAGCCAGTATTTTCAGGAGAGGACAGTCCCGCAATTTAGCCCCAACTGAAGCTCTTTTTTGATTTCAGTCTCTGCCCCTGTCGCCCTTTCCTTCTCCCGGGAATACAGTGCCCCAGGGGACTGAAAACCAGTCCAGTTTTCTCCAGGGGCTGCTCAGCTGGGCCTGGGAGGGGAAGGAGAGACATCCCAGGAAGGGGATCTCCACATCCGGAACCTTCTCCAGTGGTTGCATCTCCTGGGAGATGAGCGCCCGGGTCTCAGGCCTCAAATAGCCCCGTGGACAGTGGCCATCGTCACACAGAGCTGGACGGGTGGCCAGCGCAGCCCGTGCGTTACTTTGCTCTGCTCTCAGCGGCCCTTCAGAGAGGCAGGTACCAGGTCCCTCTCACGGGGGAGGACAGTGAGACTGGGAAGACTAAGTGTGGTTCACACCACCGGGGTGTGCCTGTCCTGTGGCTGCAACCTGGGGCTGTCTCTCTCTGAAGTCCTGGATTTTTGTAACAAGCAGGCAGTAGCAGATGCAGGGTGTTGTGGATTGAAATTCATGTCGTTTTCTGTCTTCTGCATCCATCAGCTGCCACCCTCAGAAACACAGCGAGGCCCGGCCATTGGTGGCCAGTGTTCTCTCCATGAAGGACAGAAGGGACAGCAGGGGACCCCCCGAGGGGCACATGACTCACCTGAGCCCACTCAACCCGAGGGGCTGGCTGAATGGCCCATTTTACAGGACACTGGAGGGCTCAGGAAGGTTACGCAACCGGCCCAAGGTCACACACCTGATCAGAGCCAGGGCTGGGTTTCACACCAGCTGCCTGATGCGAAAACCTTCACCTTACTGCCTCTAGGGCTGTGATGAGGAAAACACAGAACGAAGTATATTCCTAAGGGATGAGAGGCCAAAAATGGAGAACATTTTACAAGCGCTTGACACAGAGCCTAGAGACAGATGAGAGCTCCACAGGTCAGTTCCTTGACTCTGCAGGATGAAATACATCCCACCTCGTGTGGGCCTCCAAACCACTTGGGAAGAGAAGGCATACATTCCCCCAGAAGCGCCCAGACAGACAGAGACTTGGAGCTGGATACAGACACAAGGCAGTACCTGACCCGTTGTTTGTAATGGGAGCTTTAGGAACTAAGAGAGCTGGCCCTGACTCTGCCTCTCAGGAAGTGGCTGGGCGACCTTGGGCACATCGCTTCACCTCTCTGGGCCTCTGTTTTCTCACCTGTAGCATAGAGGGCCTGGAGGAGGTGAGCTGACATAGCATCTCACACCCCCGCCTCTTCATGGGGAAACCGCAGTCCAGAGAAAGGAAATGACTTGTCCAGATCTCATAGCTATTGTTTGTGGCCAAGCAAACACTAGAGCCAGGCCTCCAGGCTCGGCTCTTGTGTGCCCTGGTGAGAAGCCTCAGCCCTTACAAGCTGTGATTCGTTGAGAACAACGTGGTAGGAGGAGCTCAGAGAAGGGATGAGGGACTCTGGTCCTTTGGTTCTGCGTGGAAACAGCCCCACCAAGGTCAGGCTGCACATGGAAGAGCCAGCAGGGATGGGATGTTTCCCTCTGCACTGCAGGTGGAGGGGCTGGCTGCCTCATGCGGGGCCTGCCGGGCACCCCGGCAGGGAGGAGGCTGCTAGGGAGCGGGGTTTGGGCGCAGAAGCCTCAGCCCTCTCTGGGCCTGGTGGAAGGAAACGTGCCCTGGATAGATTGTTCCAACAGGCCCTCATCCCACTGCCCTCATTAGTGCTCTTCGGTGCCACGTGCAGCTCGGGGTGCATTCAGGGCCTGGTACGCTGCCAGCCACAGCCTGCTGTCGACACTGAGTTTGTTCCGTGCATCTGTGGCCTCAGGGGCACCTTCGTCAAGTACAACCTCCCCATTCTACACATGGGAACTGAGGCCTGGGTTGGGGTGGGGTCACCTCTCCCGGGGGCACAGCTGAGCAGGGCCTGAACCTGGGCCTTCTGAGTACTATTTGGAGGCAAGGTCTGGTTGCCCCTGAGTTACCAAGCGTGCCTATCTATCTATCTATCTATCTATCTATCTATCTATCTATCTATCATCTATCTTAGTTACCTACTATTTTATTGTGCTCTTTCTTGGGGAAAGAGGGAATAAGAAAAACTCCCTTGCAGGCACACTGTGTTCTTCATACTTGGTCTGAGCCCATCTTTCCAGCTTTAGCTTCTCCCCTGCCTTCCCACTCTTCATCTCTAAATTCGTGCAGGGTCGTTGCCTACATGCTGCCGCCGTACCCCCCCAGGCCTTATTCATACACATGATGCTGCACACAAAATTCGAAACCCTCCTCCCCTTGGCCTCCCAATGAACTCCTATTCATCTTTCAAATCCAGAAAAACTACCACCTCTTCCGGGAAGCCTTCCCTGACTACTAAGCAGAAATAATTGCCTCCTCTTTTATGTTCCATCGGCCCTGCTAATCTCACTATCACAGCAGTCATTGTTTTGTTTGTTTCAGCCGGAGGTGGGTGAACTTTTTTTTGTTTGTTTTTTCTTTTGGTTTTTGTTTTTGTTTCTTTTCTGAGGTACGCGGGCCTCTCACTGCTGTGGCCTCTCCCGTTGCGGAGCGCAGGCCCAGCGGCCATGGCTCACGGGCCCAGCCGCTCCGCGGCATGTGGGATCCTCCCGGACCCGGGCACGAACCCGTGTCCCCTGCATCGGCAGGCGGACTCTCAACCACTGCGCCACCAGGGAAGCCAATGGGTGAACTTTTAAAAGGCCGGATAGTAAATATGTTCTTAGCCCCTGTTGGAGGTATTCAGCTCCGCCATGCTGGCACGGAAGCAGCCGGAGACAGTGCGCAAGTGAGCATGGCTGGGTTCCACTAAAACTTTATTTATGGACACTGAAATTTGGATTTCAGCTCATTTTCACGTGTTACAAGATGTTATTCTTTGTTTTTCTCCTACCATTTAAAAATGTGAAAGCCATTCTTAGCCTGTGGGCTGTACAAGGACTGCCAACAGGCTGGATCTGGCCCTTAGGTGACAGCTTGCCAAGCCCCGGGTTAAATGCTGTTTCCTTGTTACACCTTACACAAAGGCTGTGCCGTGGTCATCTCTGCATCCCCAGAACCTGCTGGCTGAATGAATGAATCTGGTGATTTACATTCAACACATGTGCAGAGAGAGAAGGATGATGATCAACCTCTTAAAGGATCCTTTGAGGGACGGAGGGGTGAGGGGCATTATTGCCCCTATTTCACAGACAGGAAAACTGAGGCTGGAGGACTGGTCCATGGAAGAGCCTCAGGGCCTCACCTCCAGCAGGGGTGCTGCTGCTCTGAGTGCTGAGTCCCCTCAGTCTCTGGGGAAGCTTGGAGGAGCCATGCCAGCAGCATGGCTGGGCTGTGGGTGTGAGAGCAGCCGTCCAGGAGCGTGTCTTTCGGTTGTGAAAATAGAAACAATCTGGTGCCCGCCTCGGGGGAAGGCCTGTGTCACAGCGCCTAGGTTTCCTTCCCGCGCCTCTGATAAGAGACAGCAGTGTCTGTTCTGCTGAGGGGGAATTGTCACACATAGCTAAAATTAGATGTTTTGTTGGAATTATGCTGATGTGACTTAATTGCTGGGGGATGTCAATGTTCCTCAGAGATCCAAGCGCTCTGCTGGTCTGGGTGAATAATAGTAATCCCTTCTGTTTGTGTAGCGCTTGCCACCCCGGCCCTTCCACCTTCATTATCTGATCTGATTGCTCACAGCAAACTCGGCCCAGAGGACCCCATCCCCAGGGGACCGGGGTGGGTGGGGGTCAGTTACCAGGTCATATGGGTCTGAGTCCTCGGTGGCTTCTGTGTCACTAGTGCTGGAGTTTGAAAACTTTGTGCCTCGTGTTTTGAGCTGTGAGCAAGGCTGGGACCCCCTGAAATTGCAGGGGGCCCTGCCCTTTGATAAGTCCCGTGCTTGCTTTCATGCTCTGCTATGGTTATTCTGAATTATTCCTCATTTTTTAACACTGCATTTTCATTTTGCACTGGGCCACGCAAAGTACGCAGCCGGCCCTGGCCATGAGATTGTCTTCGTGGGCCACGGCACTTGTATATTTCTATCTGGTTAACCTTGGGTGTGATCTGACCTTGGCCGTGGCAGCTGGGGTGTTCAGAGGAGCATCTTTTTATAAACAAGTTCCCCGACCCCGGCTCAAGGTGAGATTCCGGCGTGGCTTCTGGCGAGAAGGCCAGCTGGTCAGCCCCCAGCTCCTCCCCCTTCCACCTTCTCTGCCCTGGACCACAGGGCAGGTGTGTGTCCCCATGTGTGCAGGGGATGAGTCTCCCATTCCCCCATCAGAGGTGAAGTTGGAGATGCAGAGAAGCGCCCTCCGCTGCCCATGACTGTGGCGCCAGGCTGGGTGCACAATGAATCTTTGGGTGCTGTCTTCCTAGCGGGCTCGACTATTCAGAGCCATCCCTGCTCTCCGGGTCTGGTGCAGAGGAAGCTCTCTATTAGTTTTTGTCACTGTTGCAGACGGCGTTTGGGATGATTACATAGGTCTCAGAATGCGCTTGAGGGGAGTGGGTGTCTGGGACTGCTGCTGGACCTGCCACCTTCTAGAATATCGGAGCCTGTGCTTCTAGTGGACTATGTTCTGCCAGGAGTGACCGCAGCCGCCGGTTCGCTGACCCCGGCTGGGTACCAGGTGTGACAGCCAAGCCCCAGCCTCCCCCTCACATGCTGGCCTGTGATCTGCTCCCCAGGCGCACCTGCCCCGCCGTGCCCCGCCCTGCCCAGGGCCTTGGTGCTTGACATTGTCTGTGTCTCTGTCCTCCGGAGCTCCTGGCTCCTTTTTGTCTGTCTCAGCGCAAATGTCACTTCCTTAGAAAAGACCGCTCTGAAGTCCCAACTCAATCCCCCACCGACTGTCCATCTCCCATCACATCATACTGTTTAATTTTCTTCATTATCTGGAATCATCCTGTCTCTGTTTTTTTATCTGCCTCCCCCTCCCTGCATTAAAAGATACATTCCCTGAGACCAGGGACCTTGTCTGCCTCATTCACTACTCTATTTCCAGAGTCTAGAAGAGTGTGTGGCACACAGTAGGCGCTTAATAAGTATTTATTGAACGAAGTGATGCATGCTCTCTACCCTCCTGTAAATTGGATACCATCAGCCTCCTCTTATAGATGGGCAGACTGAGACCCTAGAGCAATTCAGAAACCTGCCCAAGGTCCCACAGCTTAGAGAGGAGGGATATTGCAGGCTCCACAGCCCAGGTGTGCCACCAGGGGCACAGGTGTGCCACCTCTCCAAAGACCCGGCCCCCGACCCAGCCTGGAGTTCACGTCAGGAGCGTGTGTGTACTTCTGCAGCTGGGGTCTCACTTTTCTTTTCTTCTTTTTTTTTTAAAAAAATTAATTTTTTTTTTTGGCTGCGTTGGGTCTTTGTTGCTGTGTGCGGGCTTTCTCTAGTTGCGGTGAGCGGGGGCTACTCTTTGTTGCAATGCTCAGGCTTCACATTGCGGTGGCTTCTCTTGTTGCAGAGTGCGTGGGCTTCAGTAGTTGTGGCACATGGGCTTCAGTAGTTGTGTCACGTGGGCTTCAGTAGTTGTGGCTCGCGGGCTCTAGAGCGCCGGCTCAGTAGTTGTGGTGCACGGGCTTAGTGGCTCCATGGCATGTGGGCTCTTCCCGTACCAGGGCTCGAACCTGTGTCCTCTGCATTGGCAGGCGGATTCTTAACTGCTGCACCACCAGGGAAGTCCAGGGGTCTCGCTTTTCTGACCTGTGCTGTGCCTGGTGATTCCTTTGCTGGGGTCCTTCTATGACAGTGTGGAAGGTCCATAAAATATTTTTGTTCTTCTAAAATATTGGACACAGAAATGATTTTGATTTGCAAATTTTGAAATGAGTCTTTCCACTAAATCACATTTAGTTTTACATTTTACACTAGCTTTATATTGATCAAGTGGCCTTTACTGAAAAGAAAAAATTCCACAAAACCTGCCTGAACCCTGATGGATCATCCCGTAAACAAGTGATAATGTGCGGAAAACTGGTCGGAAGAGTTAGAAGTGGTACAGAAATGTGAGGGGTACCCAACAAATCTTGGTTTCTTAATAAAATCAATCAATCCAGTGAGGACCAGGTAAAGGGATCTTGGAGATTTCTTTTTGCCTTCTTCAGCGTTCGGGTTGGAAGTCGAACCTTTTAGTGGTTGGTGTAAAAGGAAAGCACACAGGTTCTGGGGCTGGACAGACCTCCCCTCAATCTGAGCTACACCACGGGCTTTTTTAGCTCATCTGAGCCTCAGTTTTCTTACTAGTAAAATAGGTCATCCGTCCCTCCTCAACCCCTCTGCGTGGCTTGGAGGTTAAAGGAAATGTTAAACACACCCCTCCACCCACTCAGGCGCAAGCTTGAGGTCAGCCCTTTTCCAGGTTGGGTCGGGGGATGGGTGCAGTGGGAGCACAGGCGTGAGGACAGGACGGCCAGCGTGCGTGGGCTGCCCACAGCCTGTGGGAAAGGAGATCGGCTTCTGTGTTTGGGCAGCAAAGCGAGCGCAGGTAGATGGCGAAGGGGCTCCTGTCCTGGTGGAAAGGTGCCACCCCAGGCCGCTCCAGGCATGCGCTGGGCCCGAGGGGGCGCCTCAGGGGCAACCCGCTGATGAAAGCGGCGGAGGTGTCCTTGGGCCCTTCTCTCCCTCCCGGCTGCCCCCCTGCCCCTGGCACTTGCTGCATTAGATCACCTGAAAACACAGCAAAAAGCACAGAGAAGCTGCAATCCCTGTGGGAGAGAGGGTACCACGGCGCCCTGCTGACGGGCGGGAATCTGTCCCGCACTGGAGAGCCTGCGCTTTGCTGTAAGTGGCCGCGCGCCCCGTGCGCTTAGGAAGAGAGACCCGTGGGCTGCCAGTTGTTCTGGCAGCAGTTACCGGGGACCTGGCACAGCGGACGGAGTGAGCAGGACGTTGCAAGGGTCCACCTCCTATGTGTGCACATGTCTGACTGTGGCACTGCCTTGGCCCTGACGCTGGGTGGCCCGTTGGAGAGAGCCGGGATTTGGGGGTCGGGTGATCTGGGGCCAAGTCTAGGCTCCACCCACCTGGGCCACGTGGCGCTTTTCTCTTCTCACCTTGTTAGGTGTCCGGTGTCAGCCCTGAGACCGAGCATCTAACGCAGACCCATTCTGTGCATCATCCCCTCCCTGCTCTCCACCCAGATTCCTAAGCCACGGCGGCTTCTGCCAGCCTCTGTGTGCGGGGGGCCTGGTGCCCTGTACCAGCGGCCGCAGAGACCCAGCTTCCGGCCTCCAGGGCCTGGAGGAACAGGCAGGAGGGCTTGGCGTTGAGGAGAGGGCAGAGGGGGGCCAGGAAGAGGGGGAGCTGGTCATGCCCGGCCCTTCCAGCCTGGTTCTGTGCCCACATTTTCTGGAGGGTCCTCCTCGGGCATGAAAGAGGCCTCCCCCCTGGGCCACTGCGGTCTCCCACCCCTCTGTCCCAAGAGCAGCTGGGATGACGCTTTTTGCCTCAGAGTTGGACACCCGTGGTGAAAGGGCCAGTGCCTGCAGGAACAGCCCCTGGAGGGCCTGTCATCCTGGAGAAACACAGGAAGTCGTGACACTGTAGGGAAGGCAGAGTGAGCTGAGGCCGGAGCCAGAAGCAACGCCCTCAGGGGTGAATTTTTGTCCTTGCGGACGGATGTGGAGACCGCCAGGGCCTTCTTGGTTATAGACCAGTCAGGGAGTGACAAGGACATTTGTTGTCACCTCCTTGTTAGGACACCATGCCTGGGGAGATAAAAAGAGAGGCAGAGGGAACTTGGGGGGTGCTCGTGGGCCCTGGAGAGTGGGGTGTTTATCCAGCACCGAGGGCCTGTCCAAGGGCCTGCGGGCACACGACCCGGGTGCGGTGAAGATGGGCAGGTCGACCTCAGGAAGTGCTCCTTTGCTACCCAATTCTTAGCCTAACTCACTGTCCTTCTCCTGGGCCCAGGTCAACCGTTCAAATTTAATTTAATTTAGTAGAAACCAATTATGATGGATATGAGAAAAAACAGGGTCTGAAATAGAGGCATTTCCAAATTTCTGTGGGCCCTTGATAAGTGGCAGTGGCCCCAGTCGCTGCGGCCCAATGAGGGCATCCCCTCGATGCCCAAGGGGCGCTTCCACTGCCTCGTCCACCCGAGAGTGCAGCTGCCCTCCCCCAACCCCGGGAGGTCCGAAAAGCTGGGCACCACCCATCCCTGTTATGTGTCCACGTTGCTGGAGGCTCAGCTACCGATCCTCTGCCTCTGTCCCCAGGGACACGGGCCCTCTGCCGCCTCCGCCACTGGGGGGGATGGAGGGGAGGATGGGCTCTGAGACTTGGGGTCAGGGCAGTGGGTAGCCGTGTGGGAAGGGGGACGCCAGAAAATCTCTTAAAGACCATTCCAGGGAGAGACCTGGGCAAACCTCCCTTCTTTCCGAGGCTTTGTGAAGCCTTTCTGCAGGTGCTTCACCTTCAAAAACGAAATCTTCCGTTCCTTTTATGATCCAGGTTGAGGATAGAGCGAGGGCCGCCCACCCCCTCTGGTACTTGCCGCAGCTGCGCTGATCAGACTCCCACGGCTGGACGTGTCCCCGTGGCTCTCAGGGTCTGACTCTGTCTGGATCTTTGCTCTCACTGTCACCTTGGCCCGGAGTGCCCTTCCAGAAGGATGGCACAGTTAGGAGGAAAAGCTGGGGGTTTGGGCTTTAGAGCTAGATTAGAATCCTGGCTTCAGATCACCACCAGGGGGGCTTCTGGCGTGTTTTTGAACTTCTTTGGACTTGAGTTTCTTTTTCTCTGAAATGGGGGCATAGTGGCATTGGAGGGGTCCCTGGGATGGTATGCACAGAGAGCCTGGCCCAGTGCCCGGCAGATGGAGCCGGACCGTGGCAGGTAGGGAGACGCGGGACGGACGGAGGGGCAAGGTGGGCTCAGCGAGGCCAGGCGCTCCCGGCGGCTGTGTTCCGGCTTCTTCCCTCTGCACAGCCTCTGAGATGTTGAACTTGAAGTCATCTTGCCGCATCCCTTTGGAGGAAGTGATGTGTGTGACTAAGAGTATGAATCAGCTTGGGCGATGCTAGACTCATCTGTTTCTGAAATATTAAAAACTCTCTGAAGAGAGTTAGAGCAGAGTGATGACAGCAGCTTATAAATAATAAACCACCTGGGGCCGCTGAGGCCCTGTCCTCCGGCGTGTGGGCCCTGTCCTCCGGCGTGTGGGTGCCTCTCCTGGGCCTGACCCTCCCCCACCCCAGGGGGCTCTCCGCCCAAGCCGGGGCCCTCGGGAGGGGCTTTTCACGATGCATGGCTCTGCGGCAAGCACAGCCCCTGCCCTCTGCTCATGGCAGCTACTGTGGCTGTGTGCCTCCCCCCAGGCTCCAGACACACGCCGTCTAGCGGGGCTTCTACATACATGGTGTATTTGTTTGCTAGGGCAGCAGACATAGCAAAGCACTACCAACCGGGCGGCTTAAACCACAGAACATTACTGTCTCACGGTTCTGGAGGCTGGAAGTCCAAGATCAAGGTGTCAGCAGCCTTGGTTCCTTCTGAGGCTGTGACGGGGAAGTGTTCCAGGCCTCTCTCCTGGCTGCTGGTGGTTTGCTGCAAACCTTCCGTGTTCCGTGGCTTGTAGACAATCACCCCCATCTCTGCCTTCACGTTTGTGTGGCCTTCTCCCCATGTGCGGGTCTGTCTCTGTGTCCACATTTCCCCCTTTTGTAAGACGCCAGTCATATCGACCTCATTTTAACTTGACTACTTCTGTAAAGACCTTATTTCCAAATAAGGTCACATTCCGAGGTACTGGGGGTTAGGACTTGAATGTATCGTTGTTTTTTGGGGGGAGGGCGGTGTAGGGGGAACTTAATTCATCCCATAACATGTGGGTGAGCCCATGCTGAACTTGTGTGCCTGGGGTCACAAGCTGTGGACAGTGTTACTCAGAAACCCTTGACCGTCCCTGGAGAGGGGCTCTGGACCCTGGAATCTCTGGGCTCTCAGAGCTGGTGGGGACCCCCTCATTTACTGATGAGGAATAAGCTCTGAAAGGGGGAGCCTCTGAGGCAGAACGCCGGCCGCCTGGACCCCAGGCCGGTGGGCTTGTCACCTCACTCCACGCCCCCTTTGCTGGAACTGTTGGGTCCAGGGCATGTGTCTCCATGACTGGTGGGGAGAGGGAAGGAAGGAAACACTTAGGGGGCGCCAGATGCTTTCACACCTCGTTTGACTTTTATGAGAATATCGAGGCTGGATATGACCCTCCCCATTTTTCTTTTCTTTTATTGTGGCAAAATACATATAACCTGAAATTTACCATCTTAGCCATGTTTAAGTTCAGTGTCATTAAGTACCTTCACATTGCCGTGCCACCACCACTGCCATGAATCCACGGAGAGCTTTTCATCTCACAGATCTGAAACTGTGCCCATTAAACAGTAACTCCCCATTCTCCCCTCCCCGCAGCCCTTGGCAACCACCATCCTCCTGTCTGTCTCCATGAATTTGACCCCTCTAAGTACCTCGTGTAAGTGGACTTATACAGAGTTTGTCTTTTGTGACTGGATTATTTCATTTAGCATAATGTCCTCAAGATTAATCCATGTTGCAACGTATTGCAGCATTTTCCCTCCTATTTAAGGCTGAATAATATTCCATTTTATATATATATATATATATATATATATATATGACATCTTGCTTATTCATCCGTCTGTCGATGGACATGGACATTTGGGTTACTTCCATGTTTTGGCTATTGTGACTAGTGCTGCCATGAACATGGTACACAAACATCTGTTTGGGAGTTCCAGTTTCTCCACATCCTGACCAACACTTATTGTTTTCTGCTTTTCTGATAGTAGCCATCCTAATAGGTGTGCGGTGGTATCTCATTGTGGTTTTGATTTGCATTTCTCTAACGATTAGTGATGTTGAGCATCTTTTCATGTGCTCATTGGCCATATTCGTATATCTTCTCTGGAGAAATGTCTACTCAAGTCCTTTGCCCATTTTTGAATCGGATTTTTTTTTTCTGTCGTTGTTGTTGAGTTTCCACCCCTGTGTTAAGGATGAGAAAATCAAGGCTCGGAGAAGTTAGGTAACTGGCCAAAGATTGCATTGTATGGGTAGTGGTGGACCTGGAATTAGGATCCAGTTGGTCCACAGCAAAGATCCCCCTCTTTCCATTTTCCACTGTGTGCTGCCTTAGAAGTGGTGCTTGGATCTAATGATTGGTGGGAAAGAGGGGGAGGGGGGGCGAGTCTATTCAGTACGGATTGGTTGAAGCACCCACTGTGGACCCAGCCCCTGCCCAGAATTGTGAGGAAATTAGGCGGGCATATCCAGAGCTCTATCTTCCAGTGGCTTCCAGCCAGCTGGGGAGAGAAGATTCAGACTCAGAAATGAATCAGCATTGGGATTGACATATACACACTACTACATATAAAATAGGTAACTAATAAGGACCTACTGTATAGCACAGGGAACTCTACTCAATACTCTGTAATGACCTACATGGGAAAAGAATCTAGAAAAGAGTGGATATATGTCTAACTGATTCACTTTGCTGTATAGCAGAAAGTAACACAACATTGTAATCCACTATGCTCCAATAAAAATTAAGAAAAAGAAAGAAAGAAAGAAGTTGGAGGCTGATACAAGAGCTATGTTACAGTCTACATTGGTCTGAGCAGGCGAGTCGTGCTCTCCGCCGAAGCTCCAGGGGAGTGGGTAACGGGCCTGCCTGGTGGAAGGGGCTGGCCTGGGTGGGCGTGTGGTCTGGGAGGAGACAGGGGGACTTGCTCTGGACATGGCGGCTGTAGAGAGGGCACTTCCTGAGTGACAGTGACTGTTGGACATGAGTTTGGAGGACAAGGAGAGAAAAGGACGGGAAGGGACAGACAGGCCACGTGCTTGTCCTGGATTCTGGATAGAGCTTTTTACCAGGTGGAGGCAGTGACCCACTCTCCCCAGTGGTGCCCCTTGCCCTGTGCACCCTGGGATGCAGCACCCGGGTGCCCTGCAGAGCATCTCCAGCAGGACCAGGAGCTCTGTGGGTGCGAGCTTGGGCTGCGTTGTGGGAGCCACGGGGATGCGCTGCTGTGTGCCACGCCCGCCCCTCCCCCCAGCCTCTCCCAGCTTGCCCCTGCACAGACTCACTACCGATTTCATTGACTCTCTAGAACTCGTGTCTGCTCATCGTCCCAAGAATTGAGCCTCTTAGCGATGCTCTTGCCCACGGCCGCCTGTTTCGTGGGCCCTTGGCAGCCTTGCTGATCTGTGACCCGTAGAGCTAGGGGGTAACCAGAGGCCCCTGGCAGCTGTACTTGGGTTCCCTGCAGTGTGGTCCTGCCACCACCTGAATCCCAGTTGTCCACAGTGCCTGTTAAAATCCCAGAGTCCTGGGCTTCCCTGGTGGCACAGTGGTTAAGAATCCGCCTGCCAATGCAGGGGACATGGGTTCGAGCCCTGGTCCGGGAAGATCCCACACGCCGTGGAGCAATGAAGCCCGTGTGCCTAGAGCCCATGCTCCGCAACAAGAGAAGCCACCGCAATGAGAAGCCTGCGCACCGCAACGAAGAGTAGCCCCCGCTCGCTGCAACTTCAAGAAAGCCCGCGCGCAGCAAAGAAGCCCCAACGCAGCCATAAAAAAAAAAAAAAAAAATCCCAGAGTCCTGCCCTCCTCAATCTACTGAACTGGATTCTCTGGGGTAGATCTCGAGAATCTGTATTTCAGCTCTTTCTTCTTAGGTAAGTCTCTGTATGCTAAAGTTTGAGAGACCAACATTATTGCTAAATGATTGAACATTTGAATTTGTGGCAAAACTGAAAATACATGTAACTCCCAGTCACCATTTGACTGACATCCACTTTTACTGTGTACGGTATCACCGAATTTTAAACTCTTGTGTCAGTTGACCGCAGCTACAGAGGATCCGGGTGTTGGAAAGCGTCCCCAGGCCCCCAGGGGCGCAGCCCCTGTAAGTCCTTGGGCTGCTTTCCTCCTTAGGGCGGCATCTCTCAGGGTGGTCCTGGTCTCACCCGGGCCAGGGTGCAGAGCCTGTTGTAAAAATGCAGCATCTGGGTCCTGCCTCAGAAGAACGGAACGAATATCTCCAAGGATGCCGTCCCCAAGTCTGCATTTTCAGCAAGATCCCTGATGGTTCTTCTGCTCGGGAACGTTCCAGAATCACAGCTTTTGCCTCCCTGCCTGGGACCTTAAAGATGGCATGAGGTAGGGGGGACCTGCTAGTCCTGAGGGCTGGGAGCCCCTGGAGACCAAGCTCGTTCAGGCGCACAGATTTTGAGATGAGGTGGCTGCCATTTTCTGCTCTCTCCCTGCTCTGGGCCCATGACTCTCCCCTCTCGGCACAGGAAGGTCCCCAGAGAAAACCAGTGTATATGGAACTCGAGAATATGAAACATGTTTAGCCAGTATTCCTCCTGCCCCTTTCTGATTAGGACACGCTTCATCTGGTGCTAAAACCCTGGGGGTTCTTCCTCTTCCTCCCTCCCCAAGCCTCATCCTCTTCTGTTAAATAGGCCTTGTGTGAAATTTCTTCCATCTGAAAGTTTGGGCCTTTGGGCCCTGGAACAAACTTTTGTTCCAGGGGCTTTGCTCCCCTCCGCTCCCCTCTACCACCCAAATTTTCTAAAAAGGATTTGGAAGGGAACCGCTTTGCTGCAGCACTTCCTCAACCCAGGCTTTAGTGAGGTTTGTAAATAATGAACCAGACTGGGGTCAAGATCTATGGCAAATGATTGAAGATTCCTATCAGACGATCTGTTGGCAGAGGTTGGCAGAGGTTCCCAGGTACATTTCTTAAGTATTCACAAGATATATAAAGTTATACATCATTCACGAGATGATAATGAATGTGGTGAATATTTCTGATGAGATTTCATACGTTGGAATCCGCATCCAGGCCGTGCACTTTTTTTTTTTGTGGTACGCGGGCCTCTCACTGCTGTGGCCTCTCCCGTTGCGGAGCACAGGCTTCACCAGTCGCGCAGGCTCAACGGCCATGGCTCACGGGCCCAGCCGCTCCACGGCATGTGGGATCTTCCCGGACCGGGGCACGAACCCGTGTCCCCTGCATCTGCAGGTGGACTCTCAACCACTGCGCCACCAGGGAAGCCCCAGGCCGTGCACTTTTAAAAGGTTCCCGAGGGGACCCTGCCCGAAACCTACATCCTCTCCGTGCAGTGGTTCTGCCTGGGAGTGGTTCCCCCGCCAACCCCCATCCCCGGGGGACATTTGGCAAAGTCCAGGAACATTTCAGTTGTTGCAAGTGGGCAGGTCAAGGCCAGGGATGCTGCTAAACATCCCACAATGCACAAGGACAGCCCCCTCCACCCCAGCAAAGAATTCTCCAGCCCTTGCGTCAATAGTGCCGAGGTCAAGAGCGGCCCTATCTCAGTTCATACCAGTGTTCTTGGCCTCAAACCTGCCTGAGAAATACCCTTCGCCTGTCCAAAAATATATACAGAGCTTCAACTGTGCTAGGTTTGGGGGATACGGAGAGGTGTTTTCAACAAAGGAACACAGTTTCGTGGGAGTGATGGAAAGCAAACCGGAAGCCGGCTGATGGCGGTGTACCGAGCAGCTTGGAGCACAGAGGCGGGCATAGCTAGCCTGTGGGTCGGCTGGGAAGGCTCCGCTGGGAAGGTGGTGCTTGAATGAGATCCTGGAGCGTAAGTAAGAGACTGGCGGCAGGCTGGAGGGGGAGGGCAGCTGCTCCGGGTGGAAGGAACCCACTTGCCGAGACCCGGAGGGCCTGTCGTAGGCTGTGGCCAGAATGGACGGCACCTGGGTCGGGGAGGGGTGGGCTGCCCAATCCGGAATCCCCCCCTTTCAGAAGCGCTGTTCCTGAGGCCTGGCTGACAGCATTTTCAGAGATTTTTACTGGTCTCATGATAGCAGCTGGACACCATGGGAAACAGGGCACGAGCATCTCCGCGTAGCCCTTGAGTGGCTTATTTCCGAGAAGACAGCTCTTCCCTCCGCAGACCTTCACGGCTGCCTCCCAGCTCTCGCCCCCTTCGACCCTGGAACAAGCCCATCATAAGACGAGGGGAGAGGAGAGTTCTCAGAGCCGTGGGGCTAGCCTGACCCTCCCCCTTCTCACAAAGACTCTTGCCCTGAGAAGTCTCACTCTAAGGCTTCCTGAGGAACGTTTAGCATCTCGCACCTTGGCTGCTTCTCCGGGGGTTGGGGTCTGCCCGCCCGCATTCAGGATCGGTAGGTGAGATGGATGGAAAAAATGACATTTGGATGGAAGAGAGTCTGGTGGTTCCTCAAAAAATTAAACAGAATGACCATCTGATCCAACTATTCCACATATAGGTATATATGCCCCAGAAGAATCGAGAGCGGGGACTCAGATAGATATCTGTCCACCCACATTCACAGCAGCACTGTTCACAATAGTCGAAACATGGAAGCAACTCAAGTGTCCATCGACGATGAACGGAGAAGCAGAATGTAGTAATACATGCAATGGAATATGATTTTTAGCCTTAAAAAGGAAGGAGATTCTGACGCATGCGACAGCACGGATGAACCTTGAGGACACTATGCTGAGTGAAAGAAGCCAGTCACGAAAGGACAAATACTGGATGCTTCCATTCAAATGAGGTCCTAGAGGAGTCAAATTCATCACAACAGAAAGCAGGCCGGCGGTCACCAGGGGCAGCGGGGAGGCAGGAATTGGGAGCTACGGTTTAATGGGCGCAGTTGCAGTTTTGCGAGATGAAGAGAGTTCTGGGGATGGATGGAGGTGAACGGGTGCACAACAATATGAACGTACTTAATGCCACTGAACTGTACCCTTAAAAGTGGCTAAAATGGTAAATTTTACTTTACATATATTTCACCCCATTTAAAAAAAAAAAGAAAATTCGATTTGGGGAAAGGTGAAGGCAGATACAAAAGAGAATACAGGTTACCACTGGGTGGCCCTGTGTATTTAGAAAGGAAACATAAAAAAGGAGGGGGGACCACTGAAGGGGTGTCTGCAGAGTCCCTCCAAGTTCAATGGAAGCCAGTGGCGGAGAGGAGAGAGAGGGTAGAGAGGCTGGTGGTGGCCGGGCGTGAACCGGCTCGTACACCAGGCGTGTTGGAGACCCGTGGAGCGGCCCTGTCACACTGGCATTTTAGAAGGACTTTCTGGGATCGCTGTGGACCATGGCTCTGGGGGACGGTGCAGGGACAGGGGAGTGATGGTGCTGAAAAGGAGCCTGGGGGCGATTAGCAGGTGATACAGTGGTCCAGCTGGGAGGTGATGGAAGCCTGAGGGAAGAAGTGGAGGGTGGAAAGGAACTGTTTCCAAGGCCCTAGGTGGGGAGGAGGGGCGCTGCGGAGGTGGGAGCCTGAGGCACCCCCGGGTCATCTGCTCGGGTAGCCCTTGGGGAGCATGGATTTGGCATAAAGGAGGAAGCGCTGGAACAGAGATACAGACTTGGGAGAAGGCGCGGCACAGGTCCAGCTGGGTCAGTGAGGAAGCCATTCACTTACTCAACCAGCAGGTGTCCACCGAGTCCAGCTTGGAGTCAAACACCGTGCTGGGCATAGTGGGGGACAAACGTTCCCTTGGTTATGTGCTCAGGGAAGATGGGCTGAGCATTGTGTATGGACCGGGCCCTTTGCTAGGAATACAGATAGGGGAAGGCCCAGCTCAGCCCAGTGCAGGCCCTGCTGCGCCAAGGAGACCGTCATCTTTTATTTTTTAAAATTCTTAAAATATATTTACTTGTTCATTTTTGATTGCGTTGGGTCTTCGTTGCTGTGCACGGGCTTTCTCTAGTTGTGGAGAGCGGGGGCTAGTCTTCGTTGCGGTGCGTGGGCTTCTCATAGTGGTGGAGTCTCTTGTTGCGGAGCATGGGCCCTAGGTGCGGGGGATGCAGTAATTGTGGCAAGCGGGCTCAGTAGTTGTGACGCGCGGGCTCTAGAGCACAGGCTCAGTAGTTGTGGTGCATGGGCTTAGTTGCTTCTCAGCCTGTGGGACCCTCCCGGCCCAGGGCTCGAACCTGTGTCCCCTGTGTTGGCAGGCGGGTTCTTAACCACTGCGCCACCAGGGAAGTCCCAAGACCACCATCTTTAGACGGTGGTTTAAAGCCCCTCCTCAGACTCACTGGACGCCGGGGCCCGCGGCACCTGCAGAGTTAACACAACCCCGGAAAGTGTGGAGTTTATAGTAACTCACGTAGCGAGTATGTGATACTGTTCCTATAAAAGAGTAAAATCCCACGGGATGTGTGGCCAAGTGTTTCACGTTTGAATCTATGGGAGTGAAATCTGCTAGCCCTCACCAGCGCAGTTGGCAGCGGCCTTGTGAGTTCTGTTTTTTTTTGCCAAGACTGAAACAGAAAGTTTGCCCTTGCTGATGCTAACTCAGGCATCTGTGTTCGTGAGTCCAAACTGGGTGCAGCAGGCAGCTTGTGTCCATGGATCCGAAGCTCGTGGAGTCTTCGGAGACCCGTGGATCTGAGACACAGAGCCAGAGGTGTCTGCAGCCGGGCCCGTGCCCAGAGCTCACAGCTGGGCCACAAGTGGATGGCAGGAATGGGGACCGTATCCTGGGTCCCTGAGGGCTCAAGGCTTCCTGAAGGAAAGTTACCCCGACTGGCCTCTTGTCAGCTTGTGATCAGGCTGGTCCACATTCCAGCCAGAGACACACCTTTCCTCAGGGGGAGAGCTGAGTTGCTTGGGGTGCGGAAGGTTTAATAGGAAACAGTTCACACAAACCCAGGCATTTAGCTTCATGTGTTCACAGCTTGGATCAGGACGCCTGGAAGAGGGCGAGGGGGGGATTGGGTCAGCAGTGGTCCTGGACCGCTCAGCACACACTCCACCGTCCACGGGTTCAATGACCCCCATGGCGCTGGTGATGGGGAGGCCTGAGCGATCATTTCCCCCTTCTGCTTCACCCTCTCCGTGCTAATCTCCCTGAAGGGCTTAATTTTCCTTAAATTCTTCCGTTTGTTTTACTGATGATGAACTAGTGCTTGTGGTTTGCTGTCGTTTACGACGCAAGCCAGCATGGTTACCAGACAATAAATCCCGCGCTCTGATGTGAGGCTGTTTTCTACGGAAGGAGGAGCCCCGGGTAGGGAGGGCCTGGATGTTTAGACGGTTCCTTCACAGCCGGGCACACATGCCAGCACCTCGCCTCTGCAGGACCAGTTGTCCACGGCCCCTGTGGCCACTGACAATTATCCTGGGGGTTCAAATAAGGAAATCTTCATGTTGGCTTTTTTGTATGTAATGCAATGGGAGAAATAATATTCCAGTTGACTTTTGGAGGAAATGGTTAAAGAAAGCACTTAATACAAAGCCAGCTCATCCTTTGTACCTAATGTTATACAATACGAACAAATATGAACTGACCTCTGGCACTTTTTCAGTCCCAAGACTCTTAAAAACAGGCTGAAGAGGAAGACTATTTGCCATTTCAGAAGGCAGGAGGCCTCAGCTCTGGGCCCCAGTCCACCTCTTACAGCTTGTCTGACCTTCCTAAGGCACCACGTGGGGCCTCAGTCGCTTCATCCACAAAACGGGTTAACGACACTTCTCTGACAAGGGTGCTATTCGGAAGACTTTTCAACTAACCCATCCAGGGCCTTCGTGCCCAAAGCTAAGGTTCTGTGGCTGTTATCAAATGCAAACAACGTATTTTTATTTATTATGTATGGATATGCATAATAAAATGCATGTACTAATGTGCATTCAGGAAAATAAAGCAAATTAAGGTTCTGTGGCTGTTATCAAATGCAAACAACGTATTTGTATTTATTATGTATGGATATGCATAATAAAATGCATGTACTAATGTGCATTCAGGAAAATAAAGCAAATTACCAAGCAGTAGATGTTGTATGATGTCATTTTGGTCAGAAAATAAATATTTGCAAACCCGAAGCGCCTGGCAGGACGGTCATCAAACTGTCCACGGTTTGGAAATTACCCTCAGCCAGCGAGATTATAGTGCTTTTTCTAAGAAGGCCTGCTGATAAGGTAAGATACAAGTCTCTCTTAAGACTTAGCAAGGGAAGCAGGAGTCCAGAGAGCGGCCGCACACCACGCCCCCCAACCCTGGGGTCCCGCCTGTGTTCATTTCTGCTGCAGCGTCGCAAGGTCGTTAGGCCTAGCTGTCCCTGGCGGGCTGGCTGGGGGCTGGTGGGTCATGAGTGTGAGGTCCTGGGGACAGGAGGTGACAGCTGACTTAGCTGCATAGTGGCGACCCCCAGGCCGGCTTCTCTCCCATAGCAGAGCTCCACTGTGACACCGCCAAAGTGGGTTCCGTGGGTTCTACCGCAAACCAAACACGCTTCCAGTCTCAGATGAGCTGCAGGGGTCCTTGGTGTCTTCCCCTGGCATTGCAAATGGACGAGGGGGGTTCCATTCGGCAGGGTTTCCCAAACGCTTCCGACTCTGGACCCCTTTAAAAATGGAGCACATTCTAGGATGGTTTCCACAGACTACTCTGGGAAGTACCACTCCCCGGGATCCTGTGAGGACTGTCGAAGTCTGCACCCCGTAAGCCATGCCCGTCAGCTCCCACCTCATCGAGAGGAGAGCTTTGCTGTATCCAGTGCACATCGTTGCTGTGCTCCTTGAGAGTTAATTCCACCCGAGGCTGGTGTCTGTCGGTCTGTCTCTTCCGAGAACATCTCGCCCAGACAGCCCTCCTCCGCGGCCACGCGTGGAGACCTTAGCTCCTGTGGATTTTCCCGCGAAGCCGTGGTTCCAGGGACCCCGCTAGTATTTCAGCCCCTCATCCCAGTGTTTCTAGGATGGAGCATTTCTGAGGTTGTTACGATGACAGAGGGGTGTTCTGGAAGCAGCTGCTGAGAATACATGACCCGTCCCTGTTGTTTCTGTTGGCAGCGTTGCACCTGGTTGTGGAAATGTTTATTTGACCTTGGGTGTTGCTCTGGGCACACAGGGGCGGTGCTCCAAGGACCTGCCTCACCCTGTTCTGTTTCTCATTTGGCTCCCACAGTGCCCTAGGAATACCACCTCCTAGAGAATGTTCTCAGTCACCTGGACGCTCCTTCACTTATTTATTTCCCCCGAATTCGGGAGAGATGCCGACATTAAAAACAACGATTCCTGTTGAATGCTTGTTGGTTCCAGGCATTGCCTGTCTTGATCCTCACAACAGTCCCATGAGGTGGGGACTTTTATTACTCCCGTCTTGCAGATGAGGAACCTGAGGTTCAGAGAGGCTAAGTGACCTGCCTACGTCACACAGCTAACATTTCCACCACAACTCACCATCTGGGTGTCTCCTGAGTGCTTTCACGGGGGTCACTGTCTTGTCCTGGCCACGTTTTCACTAAGGGTGTTAGGTTTGGCCTTGACTGTTTGTTGACTGCTCCGTCTCCTTGGCTGGGGAGGCTCTCGCCCCTTTATAGATTGGGCGGCCTGGCCCAATGAGCCTCAGCCTTGGAGCTGGTCAAAGCCAGCAAAGTTGTTCCTCTTACCCAGAGGCAGCATCCAGGCCGAGCAGGACTCTCCAATGTGGGGCATAAATCTTGAGCTATTCTTGGCCCGAAGAGACAAGATTTTAATGACCTGGCACCTCCAGGCTTTGGAGACTTATTTTAAAGAGTCCATGGAGAGCACAGGCCCCGCCCCACTGGCTCCGCCCCCTTTAGTGTCATAAATGTTTGAGCAGGTTCTGTCTATATCTGTCTTGTTTGTTGATTTAGGCGTCAGGAGGGTGGGTCCTTGTTCCAGACCCTTCTCTCTGATCATGTCCACCTCCTCTGTTTTCCTTGTTCACTGTGAGGGAGGCCTCGGCGGCAGAGGTCAGTCGGAGCACTGGCAGTTTTCTAGGGAATCTGGTCTGCGGACACATTGACTCTGCCAGTTGACTGGGGCCAGACTTACCGGTCGAGCTGCTGCCCTTTGTTGCTGTGGCCCGGCCGACCTCTGCTGGCCCTGTCACGCTCATAGCCGTGTGCTTGAGACACTGCACAGATAGTTTCAGTAGCCAAGGAAGAAGTCAATCAAATCGTAAGTATATGTTGAGCACGTAGTCTGTAACTGTCAAAAAAGGTGGCCACTGAAGCAATCTGGATTTAAGAGACTCAGCTCCTGTGAGAGAGCCAAGCCCCGGGGCCACAGCGGCCTCCTGCCCTCCCAGCCCTGGGGAACCACCTGCTGTCCCGTTGTGCCCACGCCTGTGGCCTGGGCCTAGGCTCTCGTGGGGCACCTCAGGGCCTCAGAAACCCCCATAAGGCCACCCAGGCCGGCCCTTTTCGGATGGGTAACCCCCAGGACCTGATGGCATTGGTCCCCTGTTCAGCATCCTTCTTCCCCAGGGCACCGTCTCTGATGACGGAGGCAAGGTGTGTGGGAGGCCGCCTGCTCCTATGTCTGCCCTCGCTCCCCACCTCCGCCTGCTCTGAATCCTCTCTGCTCTTTATCCATCACCCCCAAAGCCTCCTCCGTCACCCTCACCCCGCACAGGCATGAGCACAGCCTTGATGTATTCAATGCTCTAAGTGGCATCCCAGGCTCGGTGTTTATGTAAGCAAGTCATTTAATCCATGCACAACCCTGTGAAGTAGGTTTTACAGTTGCCCTTTTCTGTTTGTTTTTTCAGACCAGGAGACTAAGATGACCTTGCCCTGTATTTTATAGGTGGTAAGTCGGGGGGCCAGCCTTCAAACTGAGGTCTGCCCGCCCTCTGAGCCCAGGCTCTGATCACCAGGCCCTCAGGTGCCCCTCAGTGTCTGCACTCACCGTCTGAATGGCTCCCCTGGCACTTGGTAGCCACCACCTGTGTCACGTGGTCTTTTTGGATGGGTTACGCTCATCTCAACTTACAATCTGAGGACCATCCTATGGTACCTCCTCTGGTGACTCACGCGGAAAGAAGTGTTAAACAAATATTTCTCGACATTTGTGGGCATTACCGCCTCATCCAAGGTGGATTTTTTTTTTTCTTTTGCGGTATGCGGGCTTCTCACTGTTGTGGCCTCTCCCGTTGCGGAGCCCAGGCTCCGGACGCGCAGGCTCAGCGGCCATGGCTCACGGGCCCAGCCACTCTGCGGCATGTGGGATCTTCCCAGACCGGGGCACGAACCCGTGTCCCCTGCATCGGCAGGCGGACTCTCAACCACTGTGCCACCAGGGAAGCCCCCCAAGGTAGATTTTTAACAAAGCCCATCAATCAATGTCTTAGCGCAAAGGGACGAGTCAAAGAGGGGGTTCAAGGTATTTTAGGGGAAGAAGCTTTCTTGGGGGGCTCTGTCAGTTCTCATTAAGGGAAAGGAAAAGAGAGGGAGGGACTGTGGAATAATATGTATTAAGCATCAGTGTAATACACAGTAGTCACTTTTCATGCATTGTCTGAAAACTACGAGGTAGTATTACTATTCCTGCTTTTCAGATGAGAAAATGAGAGTCAGAGAGACGAAGTGGCTTTGCCAATACACAGAGCTATTAAATGAAGAACTGAGACTCAAACCCAGGTTTCTCTGATCAGAATCCGTATAGTTCCCACCCTGCGCAAAATCTCCTCTCTCTAATTCCTAAGTAAGCTTTAGGCCAAAGATTTAAATCAATTCTTGTTGGTGTCAACATTTGATGAGGTCCAGTCATGTTATAAAACCAGAGCAAAAGGCTTCAAGCTTGCCTTTCTATCAGGGATTATTAACCTAGAATTTCTGGACCCTAGAGATGCTGTGAATAGCTCTCAAGAAGTTCCCTTAAAATTAAAAGCAAAAAGTGTGTTTATGTGCATTTTCCCTCGAAGAGGGAGAGGAGCCTTCCACGGGCCAGTTTCTCGCAGGTTCCATGACTCAAAAAAAGGTTAAAGTTTTCCAGTTTAGAGGGACAGAAGATAGATTCCCAAAGGACATTTCGTCTGTGGACTTCTGATAGGTCGTTGGCAGAATTTCATGTGTATTCAGGAGGGAATCAGAGTCAGAAGGTCTCTCAAAGCCCCTTTGGAGTTCAGGATTCAGGATGTCCTGGCTCTAAATCCATGGAGACTGCAGTCTCCAGGCCCATCCTACGCTGGGTGATGAATTGGATGTGACAGAAGGTGGACGGTAGGGAGCCAGGAGCCGCAGGATTTTCCACTTGGCGGGGGCAGTTTCCGCGGGAGGCTCTGCCCTCTCTGGTTAATGTTTTCCGGCGATCTTGCTGATGCCAGGCGAGCGGAGGGGAAGTTGTGTCCAGGCTGTAGGACGCGCTCAGAGCCACGTCCAGATCCAGATAACCCAGTGTCGTCATGGTGTTCACTTCTATAAAAATAGAGTCGGTTATCTTGGGTAGGCAGAGCCCTTCCTCCTGACTTGTATTACTCAGAATAATTCGATTTCCAACGTGGCTGAAAAACAAACACATCACAGTGACTCTGTGCGTTTCTCTATACATCAAGTGGCTTCTTTCATTGAATTGGACTGTGAAAAATTCTCTCTAAACATGACCCAGTGATCTGAAATGTTGACCAAGGGAGGATGGATGGCTTCTGTGCAGTACGGTTCATTGTACATCTTCCTCCACCCAAGCGTGTTCTAAAGGGCAGGCTCCTGTCAGGCCGTGCAGCCCACTTTCTTCACCTTGAAATAAAAAATGGAAAGAGAATGAGTCTAGAGATGACCTGGATTCTACTTGGCCCACACATCTGTGGCTTTGATCACGTAACATTTTCTGTGTCCCATCAGAGCGTATCTTGTTTATTTGTACAATTGTCCATGCATCTGCCTATCTGTCTGTCTATCTATCTATCATTTATCATCTGTTCAGCTAACATTTCTTGAGTATCAGCTATTAACCAACACCACAGTCCAGAGCACAAAGATGAATAAAACATAGTCTCTGAGGTCTAAATACTAGAGCAGCACTTCTCAACATCAATGTTCAGACAAATCCCCAGGAATCCTGTTAAAAGGCAGATTCTGAGTTGTAGGCCTGGACCCAGAGTTCTGTGTTTTTAAAATGCTCGCAGGTGGTGCTGACTCTCCTGGCCTGGGAGCAAGTGGCTCCGAGGTCCTTGATGTGCCCCCTGCCCGTCCCCCATCTCCTCAGCGCCATTGTGAGGATCCAGTGGGTGGGTGTATATGAAGGCACTTTTGAAAAGCAGAAGGTACTTGTCAGATAGGATGTTCGTTCTTACAAGAATCCCTTCTGGGTCTTCAGACAGTTAGGTGATATGGAGGTTAGGTTCAGACAGTTAGGTTCTGCTGGAGGTGTTATCGGCCTCCTGGTTGACTCAGTGGAACTGGGGCCAAGCTGGGGTATGTGGATGCCAGAAGATGCAAGGTTTAATCTTGATTCAGAGTTAGATCAGGTTCTTTTTCAGATTTTTTTCCCTTATAGGTTCTTACAAAATACTGAGTAGACTTCACTGTGCTATGCAGTAGGTCCTTGTTGGTTATCTATTTTATATACAGTAGTGTACAATGTTTATCCCAAAGAATGTGAAAAAGAATATATATGTATGTGTGTGTGTGTGAGTGTGTGTGTGTGTGTGTGTGTGTGTGTGTGTGCATATATGGCTTCACAGGGGAATTCTACGAAACATACAAAGAAGAACTTATTCCAATCCTTCTCAAACTCGTCCAAAAGACTGAAGAGGAAGGAACACTCCCAAACTCATTCGATGAAACCACCATCACCCTGATACCAAAGCCAGACAAAGACATTATCAAAAAAGAAAATTATAGGCCACTAACTTTGATGAATATGTGTATATATCTATATATATCTAAATCACTGTGCTGTACACCTGAAACTAACACAATATTGTAAACCAACTATACTTCAATAAAAAAAAAAGACAATGGTCACATACACTAAGTCCCCTCTTCCTGCTTCCCCTCCCTCCATTTCATGTGAGCTTTTCTTTTTTTTTTTAGTTATTTCTGAGATATACATTTTAAAGTAATAACTAGAATTATGACTTATAACATTATACCAGAACATAAGATTTTTAGAAATTTCATGTAATGTCTGAAACATTTATGTTAACATATTTCCATACAAATAACCCAAAGAAAGTTTAGTATTAGTTGTTTTTCTTGTTTGTTTTTTTATACTGCATGTTCTTATTAGTCATCAATTTCATACACATCAGTGTATACATGTCAATCCCAATCACCCAATTCAGCACACCACCATCCCCACCCCACCACGGTTTTCCCCCCTTGGTGTCTATACGTTTGTTCTCTACATCTGTGTCTCAACTTCTGCCCTGCAAACCGGTTCATCTGTACCATTTTTCTAGGTTCCACATACATGCCTTAATATACGATATTTGTTTTTCTCTTTCGGACTTACTTCACTCTGTATGACAGTCTCTAGTTCCATCCACGTCTCAGCAAATGACTCAATTTTGTTCCTTTTTATGGCTGAGTAATATTCCATTGTATATATGTACCACATCTTCTTTATCCATTCGTCTGTTGATGGGCATTTAGGTTGCTCCCATGACCTGGCTATTGTAAATAGTGCTGCAATGAACATTGGGGTACATGTGTCTTTTTGAATTATGGTTTTCTCTGGGTATATGCCCAGTAGTGGGATTGCTGGATCATATGGTAATTCTATTTTTAGTTTTTTAAGGAACCTCCATACTGTTCTCCACAGTGGCTGTATCAATTTACATTCCCACCAACAGTGCAACAGGGTTCCCTTTTCTCCACACCCTCTCCAGCATTTGTTGTTTGTAGATTTTCTGATGATGCCCATTCTAACTGGTGTGAGGTGATACCTCATTGTAGGTTTGATTTGCATTTCTCTAATAATTAGTGATGTTGAGAAGATTTTCATGTGCTTCTTGGCCATCTGTATGTCTTCTTTGGAGAAATGTCTGTTTAAGTCTTCTGCCCATTTTTGGATTGGGTTTTTTTTCATATTGAGCTGCATGAGCTGTTTCTATATTTTGGAGGTTAATCCTTTGTTCATTGATTCGTTTGCAAATATTTTCTCCCATTCTGAGGGTTGTCTTTTCATCTTGTTTATGATTTCCTTTGCTGTGCAAAAGCTTTGAAGTTTCATTAGGTCCCATTTGTTTATTTTTGTTTTTATTTCCATTACTCTAAGAGGTGGATCAAAAAAGATCTTGCTGTGATTTATGTCAAAGAGTGTTCTTCCTATGTTTTCCTCTAAGAGTTTTATAGTGTCCGGTCTTACATTTAGGTCTGAAATCCATTTTGAGTTTATTTTTGCATATGGTGTTAGGGAGTGTTCTAATTTCATTCTTTTACATGTAGCTGTTCAGTTTTCCCAGCACTACTTATTGAAGAGAGTGTCTTTTCTCCATTGTATATCTTTGCCTCCTTTGTCATAGATTAATTGACCATAGGTGCGTGGGTTTATCTCTGGGCTTTCTATCTTGTTCCATTGATCTGTTTCTGTTTTTGTGCCAGTACCATATTGTCTTGATTACTGTAGCTTTGTAGTATAGTCTGAAGTCAGGGAGTCTGATTCCTCCAGCTCCGTTTTTTCTCCCCAAGACTGCTTTGGCTACTGGGGGGTCTTTTGTGTCTCCATACAAATTTTAAGATGATTTGTTCTAGTTCTGTAAAAAAAATGCCATTGGTAATTTGATAGGGATTGCATTGAATCTGTAGATTGCTTTGGGTAGTATAGTGATTTCCACAATATTGATTCTTCCAATCCAAGAACATGGTATATCTCTCCATCTGTTGGTATCTTTAATTTCTTTCATCAGTGTCTTATAGTTTTCTGCATACAGGTCTTTTGTCTCCCTAGGTAGGTTTACCCCTAGGTATTTTATTCTTTTTGTTGCAGTGGTAAATGGGAGTGTTTCCATAATTTCTCTTTCAGATTTTTCATCATTAGTGTATAGGAATGCAAGAGATTTCTGTGCATTAATTTTGTATCCTGCTACTTTTCCAAATTCATTGATTAGCTCTAGTAGTTTTCTGGTGGCACCTTTAGGATTCTCTATGTATAGTATCATGTCATCTGCAAGCAGTGACAGTTTAACTTCTTCTTTTCCAATTTGTATTCCTTTTATTTCTTTTTCTTCTCTGATTGCCATGGCTAGGACTTCCATAACTATGTTGAGTGATAGTGGTGAGAGTGGACATCCTTGTCTGACCTTAGAGGAAATGCTTTCAGTTTTTCACCATTGAGAATGATGTTTGCTGTGGGTTTGTCATATATGGCCTTTATTATGTTGAGGTATGTTCCCTCTATGCCCACTTTCTGGAGAGTTTTTATCATAAATGGGTGTTGAATTTTGTCAAAAGCTTTTTCTGCATCTATTGAGATGATCATATAGTTTTTCTTCTTCAATTTGTTAATATGGTGTATCACATTGATTGATTTGCGTATATTGAAGAATCCTTGCATCCCTGGGATAAATCCCACTTGATCATGGTGTATGATCCTTTTAATGTGTTGTTGCATTCTGTTTGCTAGTATTTTGTTGAGGATTTTTGCATCTATATTCATCAGTGATATTGGTCTGTAATTTTCTTTTTTTGTAGTATCTTTGTCTGGTTTTCATATCAGGGTGATGGTGGCCTCATAGAATGAGTTTGGGAGTGTTCCTTCCTCTGCAACTTTTTGGAAGAGTTTGAGAAGGATGGGTGTTAGCTCTTCTCTAAACGTTTGATAGAATTCACCTGTGAAGCCATCTGGTCCTGGACTTCTGTTTGTTGGAAGATTTTTAATCACAATTCCAATTTCATTACTTGTGATTGGTCTGTTCATATTTTCTGTTTCTTCCTGGTTCAGTCTTGGAAGGTTATACCTTTCTAAGAATTTGTCCATTTCTTCCAGGTTGTCCATTTTATTGGCATAGAGTTGCTTGTAGTAGTCTCTTAGGATGCATTGTATTTCTGCTGTGTCTGTTGTAACTTCTCCTTTTTCATTTCTAATTTTATTGATTTGAGTCCTCTCCCTCTTTTTCTTGATGACTCTGGCTAATGGTTTATCAATTTTGTTTATCTTCCCAAAGAACCAGCTTTTAGTTTTATTGATCTTTGCTATTCTTTTCTTTGTTTCTATTTCATTTATTTCTGCTCTGATCTTTATGGTTTCTTTCCTTCTGCTAACTTTGTGTTTTGTTTGTTCTTCTTTCTCTAGTTCCTTTAGGTGTAAGTTTAGATTGTTTATTTGCGATTTTTCTTGTTTCTTGAGGTAGGCTTGTATAGCTATAAACTTCCCTGTTAGAACTGCTTTTGCTGCATCCCATAGGTTTTGGATTGTCGTGTTTTCATTGTCATTTGTCTCTAGGTACTTTTTTATTTCCTCTTTGATTTCTTCAGTGACCTCTTGGCTATTTAGTAACGTATTGTTTAGCCTCCATGTGTTTGTGTGTTTTACATTATTTCCCCTGTAATTCACTTCTAATCTCATAGTTTTATGGTCAGAAAAGATACTTGATATGATTTCAGTTTTCTTAAATTTACTGAGGCTTGATTTGTGACCCAAGATGTGATCTATCCTGGAGAATGTTCCATGCGCACTTGAGAAGAAAGTGTAATCTGCTGTTTCTGGATGGAATGTCCTATAAATATCAATTAAATCTATCTGGTCTATTGTGTCATTTAAAGCTTCTGTTTCCTTATTTATTTTCATTTTGGATGATCTGTCCATTGGTGTAAGTGAGGTGTTAAAAAGTCCCCCACTATTATTGTGTTACTGTCAATTTCTGGCTCTTTTATAGCTGTTAGCAGTTGCCTTATGTATTGAGGTGCTCCTATGTTGGGTACATATATATTTATAATTGTTATATCTTCTTCTTGGATTGAGCCCTTGATCATTATGTAGTGTCCTTGCTTGTCTCTTGTAACTTTCTTTATTTTAAAGTCTATTTTATCTGATATGAGTATAGCTACTCCAGCTTTCTTTTGATTTCCATTTGCATGGAATATCTTTTTCCATCCCCTCACTTTCAGTCTGTATGTGTCCCTAGGCCTGAAGTGGGCCTCTTGTAGATAGCATATATATGGATCTTGTTTTTATATCCATTCAGCAAGCCTGTGTCTTTTGGTTGGAGCATTTAATCCATTCACGTTTAAGGTAAGTATCGGTAAGTATCGATATGTATGTTCCTGTGACCATTTTCTTAATTGTTTTGGGTTTGTTTTTGTAGGTCCTTTTCTTCTCTTGTATTTCCCACTTAGAGCACTTCCTTTAGCATTTGTTGTAGAGCTGGTTTGGTGGTTCTGAATTCTCTTAGCTTTTGCTTGTCTGTAAAGCTTTTGATTTCTCCATCGAATCTGAATGAGATCCTTGCCGGATAGAGTAATCTTGGTTGTAGATTCTTCCCTTTCATCACTTTAAGTATATCATGCCACTCCCTTCTGGCTTGTAGAATTTCTGCTGAGAAATCAGCTGTTAACCTTATGGGAGTTCCCTTGTATGTTATTTGTCGTTTTTCCCTTGCTGCTTTCAATAATTTTTCTTTGTCTTTAATTTTTGCCAATTTGATTACTATGTGTTTTGGCATGTTTCTCCTTGGGTTTATCCTGTATGGGACTCGCTGTGCTTCCTGGACTTGGGTGTCTATTTCCTTTCCCATGTTAGGGAAGTTTTCGACTATAATCTCTTCAAATATTTTCTCTGGTCCTTTCTCTCTCTCTTCTCCTTCTGGGACCCCTATAATGTGAATGTTGTTGCATTTAATGTTGTCCCAGAGGTCTCTTAGGCTGTCTTCATTTCTTTTCATGCTTTTATCTTTAGTCTGTTCTGAAGCAATGAATTCCACCATCTGTCTTCCAGGTCACTTATCCGTTCTTCTGCCTCAGTTATTCTGCTTGTGATTCCTTCTAGTGTAGTTTTCATTTCAGTTATTGTATTGTTCATCTCTGTTCATTTGTTCCTTAATTCTTCTAGGTCTTCGTTAAACATTTCTTGCATCTTCTCGATCTTTGCCTCCATTCTTTTCCCGAGGTCCTGGACCATCTTCACTGTCATTATTCTGAATTCTTTTTCTGGAAGATTGCCTATCTCCACTTCATTTAGTTGTTTTTCTGGGGTTTTATCTTGTTCCTTCATCTGGTATATAGCCCTCTGCCTTTTCATCTTGTCTATCTTTCTGTGAATGTGTTTTTTTGTTCCACAGGCTGCAGAATTGTAGTTCTTCTTGCTTCTGCTCTCTGCCTTCTGGTGGATGAGGCTATCTAAGAGGCTTGATGGGAGGGACTGGTGGTGGGTAGAGCTGACTATTGCTCTGGTGGGCAGAGCTCAGTAAAACTTTAATCCACTTGACTGTTGATGAGTGGGGCTGGGCTCCCTCCCTGTTGGTTGTTTGGCCTGAGGCAACCCAACCCTGGAGCCTACCTGGGCTCTTTGGTGGGGCTAATGACAGACTCTGGGAGGGCTCATGCCAAGGAGTACTTCCCAGAACTTCTGCTGCCAGTATCCTTGTCCACGGTGAGCCACAGCCACCCCCCGCCTCTGCAGGAGACCCTCCAACACCAGCAGGTAGGTCTGGTTCATTCTCCCCCGGGGTCACTGCTCCTTCCCCTGGGTCCCAATGCGCACACCACTTTGTGTGTGCCCTCCAAGAGTGGAGTCTCTGTTTCCCCCAGTCCTGTTGAAGTCCTGCAATCAATTCCCACTAGGCTTCAAAGTCTGATTCTCTAGGAATTCCTCCTCCCGTTGCTGGACCCCTAGGTTTGGAAGCCTGATGTGGGGCTTAGAACCTTCACTCCAGTGGGTGGACTTCTGTGGCACAAGTGTTCTCCAGTTTGTGAGTCACCCACCCAGCAGTTATGGGATTTGATTTTACTGTGATTGCGCCCCTCCTACCGTCTCATTGTGGCTTCTCCTTTGTCTTTGGATGTGGAGTATATTTTTTGGTGAGTTCCAGTGTCTTCCTGTCGATGATTGTCCAGCAGCTAGTTGTGATTCTGCTGTTCTCGCAAGAGGGAGTGAGCGCACGTCCTTCTACTCCACCATCTTGGTTCCTCCTCTTCATGTGAGCTTTTCTATGAAGAGCGTTCTCTTTCTCCTGAGATTACACAGGACCTGTACCACCCACAGGACCTAGTACCACCCAGTGAGGAGCAGTGGTCTGCAGCAGAAAGATGTGATTTTGCCATTTAACTAATTGGCAAGATTGGCAGCCATAATAAATAGCCAAATACTTAATCCAAGATTAATTAGTGAATAAATACTATACTAAAAGTGAGGCTGATAAGGAGAAAGTATTGTATGGGGAAATGGGTATGTTGTATCCTATGCCTAGGATGAGCCGGTGACACACCTTCCTTAACCGATACAATGTTACAATGTTAACCCAAGGGGAGGTGACCTTGTGTTTCAGGAACACCCATCCTCTTGTCTGTTACAAGGTGGCAGGGATGTGAGGGGATTGAACTCAGGGAAGACAAGAAGCAGTTTATTCTAGTCTCATCCTTTCACCGTCTTTAAGATATAAAAATTAAAATAAATGTGATTTTTAAAAGGAGCGGTACATCAATATCGCCTAGAGCAAAATCAATAATAAAATCTCAAGTTGAAAAATTACCCAGAGGAAGAAAAACATGAAGTGTTCAGACCCCAGAAGAAGGAAGAATCTAAAATATACTTCATTGATCTCATTAGAGTATTTTCAAGTTTGCTGGTTTTCGCAATGCAGAAATCCCAGAAGTTTATTTGAACACTGCACTAAAGAGACGATGTAAGCAAAGTTGCCAGAACATTTTTGTAAAGCAAATCACTTTTCAGCAAACCCTGACTCTCTTTGGCATGTCGGTATCAGGAGGAAAGCAGGAAAGAGAACAGTTTTGTTCTCCTGTAAATTGATGATAGTATTGTTCCTGAAAAGTTGAGTGTCAAATGGATTTTGTAAATTGAGTCTTATTTTTGAAAGCACTAGGGGAATCCTGTAAAAACAAAGAAGCCGTTTGGTTAAATGAATACTTTCTCTCTCTCTCTTGTTTTGCAATTAAAAATTTTTTTTCCAGGTTTGGATTTTTGTGTATTTTGTCTGCTCAGAGCAGGGACCACCTGTGGATGAAGAGAAGGGAAGGAGGAATAACTTGTCCCAATCACAATCCTCAGGGTTCAGGCTGGGAGACCCTTTCGGAGAGTCAGCCCAGCTGCAGGGACGCCTTAGAGCAGCCTTCTTCACGGAAGGCCTTTAGGAGCCGGACGAATCCACATCCTAAGTGGTGAGGGTACCAGGAGGGGGCCAGGCCAAACTGGCTTTGGCTGCTGGTTCCATCAGCCACCAGCTGTGTCCTAGAAAACTCATCCAACCTCAGTGCCTGCAATTGCTCAACTCTGTGATGAGGCTGTTTCCCTTAAAAAGTGCTGCAGGATGAACCAGGACTGCGCCAGGCAAGCAGCAGATGTTCTGTAAGCAGGGTTGCCACGTTTAGGGAGAGCCCGGGGTGATTTGGTGCAGAGCCCCTTGACCCAACTGGGATATCCTGTGTTTTCCCCACTTCTCCCATTCGTGTCCCTACTTTGGCTGTTCTTACCGTCTCCTAAAGGTGGTATTTCTCCCTGTGATCTGTGTGGGGAGGGCCAAGATCCAGCAGCAGAATCTCTCACAAGTGCGGGCACACCGGAACGGCACAGGTACCATCTAGTTTTTATACCAAGCTGCTCCCCTCACGTTCCCCGCCCCAGGCACCCAGGCCAGAAGCTTTGGGTGCGCCCCTCGCTCTTACTGGCCCACTCTCTGTTTCATGGCTAATGACTTCGAACAGCCCCGACTCTCTGCCTCCCAGAGAGTACAGCTGCCTCGCATCCTAGATGCCTTCCCAAGGCAGCCTTGTGCCTCCGGCCTCCCCTTCAAGGCTCAGCATCCCAAACTCTGCTCTCCTTCCCTCCACTTGAATTTTCCCTCTCAGGTAGGTGGCCAGGGCTCAACCACCTACCGTGATCGTGCTCCAGCAGCCTTCACCCTGAAGCTACAGAGCCGGGTGACGGTATCTGACCGATAAGGTCCTGAAGACCCGAGGATCATGTGTTGAGAGCCCCGGATCCTGGTTATTGTTTTGAGCTGCGCCGGCAAACATATTTGCATTTGGCGGAAGCTTTCAATACTTGGATGCGAAGGAGTCATCCCTAGAGGCAGAGACGCTGAGAAGCAGGGCCGCAGGCAGGAGGGAGGGAGGGGATGAGCATGGCTGAGAGCCCGCTCTGTGCCAGGCCCTGTGCCAGGCCCTGGTGTTGGTTTAGCCTCGTGAGAACCCTCTCTGCACCTCTGGGTCCCCTGGGTCTAGTTCCAGGAGATTTAGGTCTAGTTGGTGGCTAGGTGGGCCCTGGCCTTCCGGCTGACCCTGTAACAGCCATGTCTCCCAAGTTCTGTGCTGTTCTCGGTCCTGGAGTAGCCTTCGAGAGAGAAGGAGAAAGAAGAGAGAGGGAGAGGAAGGCATAGTGAGGCGCAGCGGAGTAAGCTGATGACCGTGCCGTGCTGTTGATATTGATCCAGATGCGATCGATATCCTTCTGTGAACTCTGCAGCGCCGCTGTTGATCCCTAAGCACTAAGATCGAATAGGAAGGCATCTTACTGTCAGAAGGCGGGCGCGCCAGCCAGCTCCGGTGCTGGAGCGCATTTTGAGCGAGGAGACACAGGGAAGATTGCTGTGGAGGGACCTTCCTTTCCAGAGACCGCTGGAATCCCTTCGAAGGACTTCCTTGTGGTGGCGATTCATCGCCTTGGCGTGGGGATGCGCAAGTGGGCTTTGGGGTGAAGCCCACCGGGGGTTTGGCTCCGGCTCAGCTGCTTCCTTTCCTAGCACATTGCACAAGCTTTTCACTCATTTGTTTTCCATTCAGTAACTATTTATTGAGCATCTACTATATACTGCGTACTTGGAATACATCAGTGAAGGTGTTGGGTCTGATACCTGTTTTAATAACATTCTTTTATTCTCTTGCTTGGAAAGATAACTTTTTATTTTAAATTTTATTATGAAGAATGTCAAATATACACAGAAGAAGAGTTTTCACTGAATCCCCACTCATTACAGGGCACTGTAACACATGCTAAAGAAGTTGCTGTGAGACCTGAAGTGTCTCCATTGCCCCAGGGATTTGAGCCCCTCTGAGCCTCAGTTTCTTCATCTGCAAAATGGGGGAAAATGCACTTACAGTGCATTACAGAGGATTAAATGCTGTGCTTCATGTCCTGTGCTTAGGGCCCTGAATGCAGGGTGGAGAGGACCTCATACACGTGAGCGAACATATGGCTACTGGGAGGACTCTGTGAAAGACGTCTGAGTGATGGTGAAGGGATAGTAACAGTGGGACAAGGGAACATTGGGATCATTGTTGTGAGGCTGACTGCTTACAGCAAGTGCCTGACCAATAGCAGACCCTCAATAGGTGAGGATAACGGTGAAGAAGATGATGATGGTGGTGGTGGTAATGGTGATGGTGATGATGGTGGTGGTGGTGATGGTGATGATGGTGATGGTGGTGATGGGGATGATGGTGACAGTGATGATAGTGATGATGGTGATGGCGATGATAATGGTGATGATGGTGGTAATGATGATGGTGGTGATGATGATTATTATGCTGGTGGTGACTTCATTTTCTCAAATTTAAACATGGTTGGTAAAAAAGAGTTAAAAGGATAAAAGAGAAAAAATTGTGATTGACATGAGCTAATGAAAGGAGCTAAAGAGATCATTTAGAAAAGGCATTATCCTGTTAGATGGAAATAATATAAAGTATTACATATGAAAGTATTAAAATGCTGAAATGATGTAAAACCCCTAGTGTGTGTTGAGGACCTTCCACATGCAAGTCATCCGGCTGCGTTCTGGGGGCTCACGGTCAAGGTCAGGTGTTTGCCTTTGCCTTCGAGGAGATTATCCTCTATTTGGGGAGACACAACAGAAGCTCCTGATAAATTATGACAACAAATTATTTAAACAGCAGCCTGGCACCGAAAAAGAGCTGACACAAGGTGAAGTGGATTAATTGGCCCATTAACTGTGCAGACGTTATGTGACCCTGAGTTCAGAGGAGAAGAGATCCCTTCATGCAGAGCCATCAGGGCAGCCTTATCTGGAAGAGGGGTTTCTGGGTTTCTGTTAGGTCTTCAAGGATGGGCAGGAGAGAGAGTAATCCCTCCGAATGTGGTTCAGAGGTCAATGATATGATGTCGACACTTGGTTCAAAGTTCATACGGTTTAGCGCTTTTCAGATCATTTTTAGGTTTGGTTCAAATCCCTGGGGCCCTGTCTGGCACTGGAGAGTAGAAGCCCATTAAATAAAGCTTCAGGGTGGGCTGCTGGCCCCAGGCCTGGGGAGGCAGCCTCACGTGCAGGTGGGGGAATGACTGTGCAGCCAGCCTTGGGCAGTCCACCTCCCACTTGAACTTGGCCGTTCCAGCTGTAAAATGGGGGTAACCAGACCCTCTGCATAGCAGGGGTTATTGTGAAGATTACGAGGTAACTTGAGGGCACAGTAGACTCAGCTGTCCAGACTCGGACTGTTTTCAAACCGGTTTCGTCTAATCCCACTTTCCAAAAGGGTGAGTTTTTCCTTCACCCTCAGGGACCTATTTTTCCCAGCCCCCAATATCCTGGGTGGTTTAAAAGATAGTCGACATAGGACAGAGTCTAGTCGACATAGGACAGAGTCTCAGGTACAGATGTGAGTGTCCCCAAACCAGGCAATGGGCCAAGGGCCGGCTGCTGGCAAGAGAAGACATTGGCCCTGTCCTCCTGGGTCTGACTCTACAGAGACAAATGACGTTGAGCTAAGGTGTGAATGCCTGTTCGTGCTTCGTGCTTTACATTTCTCTTGGGAGGTATTTGCATTTTAGCCAAGACCTTATGGAGATGGTACCTTAGGCCCAAAGAATTACTCCTTGGTTGAAATCTGGGAGGTTGGGTGATCTGGTGATAAAACACTGGATACTTATAAGGAGGTGTGCATTAGATTTTGTTACAAAATAATGTATGTAGTACCGGTCTATTTTTTAAAGAAAATGACAAATCAATTGGATAATCACTGTGAGTACATTCACGCAATATAAATGCATGCACACAAAGGTCCACGAAGACACGCATCAAACTGTCAACAACAGTGAATTTGGGAGGGATTTGGGATGGAAGGTAGGATGGCCAAAAAGGATTCTGGTCTTCTCTACACTGTTTCGGTTTTGTCCAGGAAGACCATGTTCATGTGTCAGAGTAGGGGATTTGGAGTCAGAGCCCTGGGTTCTCTGAGTCGCCTCATGTGTAAACAAAGATGAATAATCTTCAGTGAGCTGTCACGGGGATTGAATGAGATGATGTTTACGTACCTGCCCGCACAAGAAAAGCATCATCATCCCTCTGGAGCAGAGTGATTAGATGCTCACCTGTCCATTTCCTCTTCCTGGTCCCACAGGAAGACTACATTTCCCAGCCTCCCTTGCATTTAGCAGTCACATGACTAGTTCTGGCCAATGAATTGTGAGCAGAAGTACTGTGTATGTGTTCTCACCACAAATCCACCTGTGCCATCCTCCTCACGTTTACCTCCCCAGGTGAACATTAGAGACAGAGGTCTCTTGGAGGATAGCCACCTGGAAAGCCACCCAGTGCACAGTAGACAGTGACATAAGCAAGGAGCGGACATATTTGTGTTGAGCCATTGAGATTTGGGGGTTGTTTGTTGGCAATGCTGATGTGATAATCACCCTAATATATATTCTCCTAAATCCTTGGAGGGTTGTCTGTGAAGACCCAATAGGAGATGATTGTGAAACTGCTCTGTGGCTGTGAAGGAGCCCACGTGGTACAGGCCAGGCTGAGTGGTGAGGCTCCTGAGAAGGAAGGCATGGCCTCAGACTGTCTGAAGGGCCTGGGAGGGGAGGTGGGAGAGAGGGGCTCAGGAAGAGGGCTTCCAGTCATCCGCCAGCTGCAGAGAGGAGCCTGTGTCTGGAGACGGCTGCTGCTGCTTCTCCAGTTACAGTGGAATCCATGGATGGGGCAAGGCTCAGTTCCCAAGATCAATTCACTGCAGGCTGATAAGAGACTCGATGTGTGTGCGGGGTTGGCCGTTGCCCAGGCCAAAGCAAAAACTTGCACTGTAAGCAGTAATTAAGAAGCGATTTGCCCTTGGCCCCTGTTCCTGGGATGAATGCCAGGCCCTGCGAGCCTTCAGAGCTGCTGGTCTCTGGAGCTGGCTCAGATGGGGACAGGTGACATGCGCCTGCATGTGCTGTGGCCCACGTGGGCCTCGGCAGAGCTGTGTCCTAGCTCCAGGCCTGGCTCATCTGTTGCTCCTGACCTGTGGGTGAGTACTGCTGGAAAGGGGTCTTTAGGGCAGGAAGATGAGTCAGCCCAGTGGACCAGCTTGCCAGTATGATGGGTCAACGTGGAAGTGTCAAGAGCAGGCTGTGTGAACCTGGCCACAGCCACGCTCTGGGACTGTTTCTCATCTCTACAATGGTCAAGGGGGACTTGTTTGTCCGATTTTAGACCCAGGGAGACAGTACGGCACAGACTCCCTCTGGAGCACCTGGTCTGGTTCATCACTACGTGCCCCACAGCTCGAGAATTCTCAGGTGCTGTGAACAATGAACACTGAAATCTGAAGCAGCCCCTTTTGCAGACAAGATAGCAGAGATGAGTTTGGGGATGAGGCGGGGGGAAAAGATGGAAGAAAGTGGGACTTGTTGGTGACCCCAGTGTATAAACATTCCGCAAGTCTCTGGGACATATGCAGTGACGTGTACTTTTTGCATGTGGAAGCTTAAGATCGTGTTGGGATGTTTGAGATAGTTTTGGGAGGGGAGGGAGAAAAACAGATGGGGAAGAGGGGCAGAAAGGCTCATTTCCTTTCGCCTGGGCTCTGGGCGGATTGTAGGAAGGCACCGTTTACGTTCCTCTCGACAAATGATCTGCTTTCCTAGTGTTAATCATTCCTCCTTCCCCCCCACGGAGTGCGGGGAACTGCGGCAGGAAGGGAGTGACTCACCGTTCACAATCAACCCCCCCGCCCCCGCCGAGTCTCACCCCCGTGCCCCCTTCCCACTGGGGGCCCCTTAGGCCTTCTAGGGAAGCAGGTCCTGCGGCAAAACCCCAGCCAGCGGTCCACTGCAGGATGAGAGCTGAATGAAGCATCCGTCAGCTAAGAAATTCCCATCTTTGCATGATGAGATTGGCTGCCCTGCTGTTTTGTGGGGTGGAGTGTCTCTTTCAGAATAAAAATGAGCTGGTGGATTAGCTGAGTGAGGATGCCTTTTTCCTTCCCTGCGATCCTGTGGCTGGCGCAGGGCTGGTCTCCGGCCCGTGGAGGGGCAGGTGGGTCCAGAAAGGTGGTCCCAAGGGCGCCTTCCAGGCTGCTGCTTCTGACCCGCCCTCCCCAGCCCTTCCTGCCCCTCCGCCCCGCCCCTGCTCGTAGGCCTCGCTCGATGTGCTGAGAACAGGACCGACCGCTTAATGACAGCAGCAGCGTACACTTATAATCTGATTTACGGTTTACACAGCTCTTTCACAGACTTTTCCCGTTTGTTCTTTATCAAGTCTCTTTGGAGGTAGGTCTGCACCCAGAGCTGTGGGGAGGTTAAGTGACGAGCCGGGGACCAGTAGAGCCCGGCTCTGTATTCTGTGCCACTCCTCCACGGCAGCGTGTGTGTGCTGTGGCTGGTGTGTGCCTGTGTGCATAGGGGTGAGGTAGGGGGTGTGCAGGGGGATGGAGGTCGGGGGGGCTGTCACGTGTGCTGGCTTGTCCTGGGTCAGCAGGTGCAGGGGCCCGGGACCCTGTCCATCCTCCTTCATGACCCGGGTCTGCCTGGACGCCCACAACTCCAATGTTGCACCTGCGTCCGGCCGTCCTTATTAGACCAGGTCACACCCACAGTTTGCCTGTGGACGTCCCAGAGAGGGTACCAGGGTCTGGCAGGTGGAGGGTTGGATGGGGCCGGGCACAGCTGGTTTCTGAGACGTCAGCTTCAGAAGACCAGCGACACTGCCACGCCTACTGGCCTCCTCAGTGACAAATGTATGGTTTCATGATTTCTGGAAGATTTCTGGAAGCCCTCCCAACCTCCTTCTCTCTGATTTCCAGGCCGCAGTGTATCTGGGGTTAACAAAGTCCATGCATTTATAAGCTGCTGTAAATTCGTTTCCAGATCACCACCTTCAAACTTCGAGAGAGATCAGCTTGCTGTGTGTTCCGGGGTTTGGTAAACAAGTTAGCATCCTCAGGTCCCCCTCCTTGAGATTCCCCAGACTCCCATCACCATCATCCTTTGGCCTCCCCAGGAAGCCCCAGGGATTGCCTCGTGTGACAGAAGGAATCTACCGACCCTGGCCACCCGGTTTGCACCAGTGCCGAGCGCTGGCTCTGTGTGCTGACGCTGGGCTGAGCTTTACGTGCACAATCTCACCCTTAAACACACTTTCCAAGTAACTTTATCCAAATAATGGATGCACGTGGTTCATTGAAAGCAACGGTCCCTCCCCTATCCCTTCCACCCCTGGCCCAGCTGCCCAGCAAAGCAGCTTTAACTGCTTCTCCACTTAGGTCTTCGGGCCTCCTATCTCAGTATTAACACACGCTCTCGGTTAATCTCCACCACAAGAGGCAGCTGCTCTGAGTGTCTCCATCTAACAGATGAGGTGACTGAGTCTTAAAGGAGACATGCGGTTTGCCTGGGGTCCCAAGGCCCGCCTCCACACCTTTACCTGAAAGCCACAGTGCATCCAAGAAGCCACCCTGTGCGTCCCCTCTTTCTGCCCGGGACCCGCTGAGTCCTGGCCCTCTTGCCACCCCGTGTCCTTCTCCGGCTCCAGGGTGGCCGGGCTAGTGATTGGTACAGCGCCCTCTAGCTTCCACCCAGCTCTAAGCATGGCTGTCACCCCATCTCTAGGCTGTTTTTTTCTGGAAGTGATGCTCCCAGTAGACAGAGCTCGTGGCTGAGGGATGTGTGCTGCTCCCATCCTACAGGACCTGCCAAAGCGTGCCCCACAGAAGGAAAGGGCCCTGATGATCGGCGGGAAGCATCACTTTTCCTCCGTCCCTCCCTCTCTCTCTCTCCCCCCCTCTCTTTCTTTCTTTCTTTATTCATTCCTTCCTTCCTTCTTTCTGCTTTCATTCTTCCTTTCTTTCTCTCCTGTCTCTTTTTATTTCTTTTCTCTTTTCCTTCCTTTCTTTCTTTTTTGTTTTTCTTCTTCTTCTTCTTTCTTTCTCTTTTTCTTTTCTTTCTTTCTTCCCTCCCTCCCTCCCTTCCTTCCATTCAGCTTTATTGAGGTATGACTGATATATTAAAAAGCTGCACGTTAGATGTATGTAATCTGATGAATTTGGGCATAGGTGGTAATGATACCATTACCACAATCATGGTAATAAACATGTCCATCACTTCCAAAAGTTTCCTTGTGTCCCTTTGTTTTGTTCTTATAGTTTTAGGGGTGTGTGTGTGTGTGTGTGTGTGTGTGTGTGTGTAAGAACACTTAACGTGAGATCTACCCACTTAACAAGTTTTTAAGTGCACAATACCGTATTGTTAACTATTGGCACAAAGTTGTACAGCAGATCTCTGGAACTTCCTCATCTTGTATAGCTGTAACGTTGTACCCACTGGACAGTGGCTGCATTTCCCCTCCCGCAGCCCTGGTAACCACCATCCCACTGTCTGTGTCTGTAAGTTTCATTACTCTGGGTCCCTTGTTGCAAGTGGGGTCAGGCAGTGTTTGCCCTTCTGCGTCTGACTTACTTCACTCAGCATAATGTCTTCTAGGTCCATCCATATTGTCACAAATGGCAAGTTTCCCTTCCTTTTTTAAGGCTGAGTAATAGTGATCGCATGTATTCACCACACTTTCTTTATCCATTCATCTGTCCATGGGTATTGAGTGGTTTCCATACTATTTTGAATAATGCTGCAATGAACACGGCAATGCTAATATCTCTTTGAGATCCTGAGTTCAGTTCTTTTGGATACACACCCTGAAGTGGGATTGCTGGACTACAAGGTAGTCCTGTTTTTAATGTTTTTAGGAACCTCCATGCTGCTTTCGAAAGCAGCCACACCATCTTACTTGCCCAGCAACAGTGCACGAGGGCTCCAGTTTCTCCACATCTTCGCCAACACTTGTTATCTCTTTTGATAACAGCCACCCTGACAAGTGTGCGGCAGTAGGAAGGATCACTCACATTTTGAATGGACTACTTTTTTCTTTTTTGGCATTCATATACCGTTATTAAAGTCAACTGTGTTATGGACTGAGTGCTTTCTCCCCAGAGTTGTACGTCGAAGCTCTAACCCCCAGCGTGATGGTGTTAGGAGGTGAGTCCTTTGGGGAGGTGGTTAGGGTTAGATGAGGTCATGAGGATGAGGCCCTCATGATGGGGTTAGTGCCCTTATAAGAAGAGGAAGAGACAGCAGAACTTGAGCTATGTGAGGACACAGCCAGAAAGTAGCCGTGTGCCATCCAGGAAGAGGGTCCTCACCAAGAACCGAGTCGGCCAGCACCTTGACCTTGGACTTCTAGTGTCTAGAACTGTGAGAAATTAGTGTCTGTTTTTAAGCCACCCAGTCTATGGTATTTTGTTATAGCAGCCCAAGTTGACTAAGACAAATTGAAATATGAAAAGTGGACATAACTGTAAATTTAAGTAGTATCATTAATGGGTGTGCATTTTTTATAATTCACTTTAGTTTTAGAACAATTTTAGATTTACAGGAAATTGCACATATAGAGAGTTCCCATATGCACCGCACCCAGTTTCCCCTATTATTAGCATCTTACATTAGTGTGGTATATTTGTTACAGTTAATGACCCACAGCTGATACAGTTTTATTCACTAAATTCAACTTTATTCCGATTTTCTCAGTCCTTTCCTCACGCCCTTTTTCTGTTGCAGGATATCATCCCTAATGCCACACTGCAAGGATCGTGTGTCCTTAGGCTCCTCTTGGCTCTGCAGTGTCTCAGACCGTCCTTGTTTTTGATGACGCTGACATTTGGGGAGCACTGGTGGCCACTTGTTTTCTAGGATGTCATTTTGGCTGATTGGTTGTTTTCAGTCATTGGGGAGGGCGAGGCCCCCAGCTGACGCTGTCCAAGCCTTATGTTGGGGAGTTCCTGCAGTGGGTGAGGATTTGCAGCTAAATACACCAATTTCCTGGGCAAAATTTCAATCAGAGGAATTCTCATCCCACCCATCTGTGCGAGCCGGAGATGGAAGCCGTGTCCAGGACCGGGGGAGGCCAAGCCTCCGAGGCTCGGGAGGGGTGCTGGGCGGCTCTGGGGCCCCACCGCCTGGGCCTGCATCCAGCTGTGCCCCTGCAGCCCACAGCCCTGCCACGTGACTCGGCATCCCCACCTCAGTCGACAGGAGGGTACCAGCAGCACCCATCTTAGTCAGTTTGTGTAGAGAGCTTGGACGCGCCCGGCACCAAGTCACCACTGTGGTTCTGATATAAAAGTACCCGTTGTGTCTGGAAATCACTGACACATGGAGGAGACAGGTGAGTTCTCTTCCGCAGCACCGTTCCTAACTGATGCAGGTGGTGTGGTTGTTCTTATACTTTTAAGATCTCTTTAAGACACAGTACAAGAGTGTGTGGCACATAGTAAATTCTTCACAAGCCTCAGCTCTCATTAGGATAGTATGTTTCACAGGCAGCTGGGCTCATTGCCGGCCCCCTGACCCTCCCAGGTGATTCCCGTCCTATAGCCCCATGGGTAACCCATAGGCTCTGAGGTCAGATGGACGAGGGTTTAAATCCTGGCTGCTCTTGAGACAGGCTGGGACCAGGAACCCTCTGCTGTAGGCCTAGACGTCTCCTCCAGCAACAAAATACAAAGAAACAATAAGGGACTAAAAATAACTCCGTGCATGCACAGCTGGGGCAAATTATGAAAGACAAAATACAAAAAGACCAAAACCCAACTGTCACTTCTGAAGAGCTGGGAATAAAAACAGGGTGTTTGGAGCAAAAGCAGGTACTACACATGCCCCCTGCACACACCACCACCAAAGGGGTGGGCAGAGCACCTAAGCCACCCTTCAGGCCTGACCCCTGGACACACCCCTACCCTGACCTCATGTAAGGAACTAGCTCCCTTCACCTTGGGGAGTGAGCAAGGGAAGATGTTACTTGTTCTCGCTTTACCCTGCTGCAGCAGGGGCCCCAATAAAGCCTTGTCCAAATTCCTTGCCTGGCCTCTTATCAATTTCTATTGATTAGGGAAGGCCAAGACCGCTGGTCGGTAACACTCTCACCACCAGCTGTGTGATCTCAGGTAATTTACCAAAACTTTCTGTGCCTCACTTTCCCCATCTGTAAAATGGGGATAACAGTGCCACTTCTTTAGAGCATTGTTGTGAGGGTTAAATGAGATGACAGGTGTGGCATATAGTAAGTGCTCAATAAACAGGAGTGATTGGTGTCATTAACACATCTGTGGGCACGGCCCTTGTGGAGGGTGTTGATCAGGGGCTCAGGAGAGGTCACCAATGGGGAGGCATGGAAGTGTGCAGGAGGTGGCCTCTGAGGTGCAGTCCCCCCTCCGCTGGGGACTCAGGTTACCCGAGCTTTCCCCACAGCCTCAGTCTTGAAGGTGAATATGCTTCCGCTTCCCTATATTGTTTATTGGGGTGTCATCCGATTAAGGTAACGTTTTTTTTTTTAAAGCTCTGCCCTGTGCCACAGACGATGCTCCATGCTTTCATGTATATTATTTGAACTTAATTTTCACAAACATTATCCCATTTTACAGGTAGAGCAACAAAGGCTCACATATCCATCCATAGGTCACAAGACCACTGACAATGTGTGTCCACGGGTCCATGCATTTGCTCCCCAGCGCTTGACCACAAAGATCATGTGCTCCAGTAATTAAAAGCACAGCATCCTTATTATGAAAAGTAGACTTAATCTCTGCCAGAGCAAGGGCTGTTTCTGTCTTGTTACCGTCATCCCTGACCTTAGGCCAGGAAGTGGCAGCGAGTAGCTGTTTAATCAGTGTTTGCTGAGTGAATACACTACTGTCGAGATCTGTAGTTTATAGCTCTATCGCTTCCTTCGTCTCACCCCAGCCTCAGAACCACCGCTGTGGGAAAGGGATTGATGATGTGATCTCCAGCTTTGGGGTCAAGGACATGTATGGGGGATTAACACTCACCTGGGGTCTTCTGCAGGGGGACATTTTGCAGGTGTAACCTTGTTTAATCCATGCAAGTAGTCTCTGAGGAGGTGTCCCCAGCTGCAGACTGCAGAGCCAGGACAACGGCCTCTGCGCCCAGACCCCCAGGCCCATGTGCTGCCCCACTTCCCCTTGCCCTCCTTTCCAGAGGTCCCTGCTCTCACGGCCCTTAGCCCAGGCTGCCATTAGAAGCCGGGGCGCTGAGAAATGGAACTTGGCCTAGGATCCCATGATACTCGGCACCCTAACACCACCCCCGGGGTGAAAGCAGGAGCCCGGCCAGCACTGCTGGGACAGTATTGTCAGTAAACGGCCTGGCACGGTGTCCGGCACGTGGGCTGTGCTCACAGCACCAGGACCCGTCATCGGGCGCTTGTGCTTTAATCAGATGGTTCCTGCCATTGCAGACAGGAGACAGAACAAGAATCCCTGGAGGGTGAAAACCCTGCCTCATTCATTTATGTTACAGATGACTTCCTCTCCCCTCCGTAAGGGCAAGAACTGAGGTTTTCTTCCTTCTTTTTGAAAAAAATTGAGGTTAACAAAGGAACTGAATCATCAGCAGGTTTTCCTCATCGAGAAGGGATTTGCAGCATGAAAGGAGGTCATCTTGACAAGTGCTGTGAGTTGTGCTGGGCACAGGGGAACTTTCTGGCGAATCTGGGCCCACCAGAACTGCTCAAGTATTTTTCTGAGGCCTCAGAGAGCCGTGTCATCCCGACAGAGTCCAAGGGGGAAGCGTCACCCCTTCCCACACTGGAGCAGCTGTGCTGGGCGCAGAGGGCCCTGGGGGGCAGCACGTGGACCCGGGCTGCTCCCTTCCAGCGCTTTCCGCCCTCCCTGCCCTCGGCTCCTGTCCACTTTCCGTGGTCGGGGCTCGCAGGAGACTGGCCGGGCTGGATGCTGCGTGTGAGGGTCTGGGGCGGGTGGGGCCTGTCTGCTGGAGGAACCAGGACCTCTGGGTGACGATGTTCCCGGGCAGCCTGGCCCCAGTCAACATCTCAGATGGGAGAGACCTCAGCTGCACCCTAGGCCAGGAGTCAGGAAACTTCTGTAAAAGGCCAGGCAGCAGATACCTTAGATTCTGCAGACCATGCAGTTTCTGTCACAACTGTTATTCTTGATTGATTTTTTCAACCATTTAAAAATGTAAAAGACCTTCTTAGCTAGTGAGCTGTACAAAAACAGCCAGTGGCTGGATTTGGCCTGGGGGCCAAAGTTAGCCAACCCCGATCTGGTCCATGCTCCTTCTCCTGCCTCCTGAAGCACCCGCCCCCTTCTCCCCCCCGCCCCCCCCCCCACAATGACCAGGTGTTTGTCCAGCCCCGGCGTGAATGTCTTCCCAGCAGTGATCACCCATCACTCCTGCGAATGGATGTGAAAAGGCTCACTGGTCTCTGGGACACCTCCGTCCTTCCAGCTACGCCCGCCTTCTCCCTGGCTTCGGTTCAGAAGTTCAGTTACTGGGAATTAGCCTGGCCCTGGCGCTCCGTGACCCTCCCAGTCAGAGCCCTGCCCTGGGAAGTGCATCTGGGGAGTGGGCGATCAGTGATGCTGAGTGTATGCAATGGCAGGAGGAGAGCAGTAGGCGGCAGCACTGAGCGGCATGCATTCATTTTCACCCTCAGCAGGCTCCTCGGACCCCGCAGGACGGTGGCCTTTGCATACTCCTCACTGGGCAGACAAGGATGCCCAGCTCCAGAACGGGGGCAGGTGCTCCAGAATCCTCACCTGGGGTTCCATCCGCCCGTGCTTCCACCAAGATTGGGCCACATTCTTGTACTTTGTGTGACCTCTTTGACGCCTTCAGGACATCCCCGTGGTGACCACTAAAAGTCCGTTCTGGGCCCTGATCACCTCTCTGCAGATGCAGGTCCAGCTGCACCTGTGCACCAATGCTGCAACGATGGGGGCGGGGCGGGGCGGGGCCCGGCTGGAGACTCTGCAGAGCGGACTTTGCTGTCGGGCTGGGGACGGGTTTGAGCGGCCGGGCTGGTGCTTGGGGTGCTGCTGGACTTTGCAAGAATGAAACCCCACTACTGCCCCCTGACGTCAGAGCCACTTCATTTATATCATCCCCGCTAGGTGACTGGCGTTCAAAGCCTGAAGGGCCATGGATTCTAGAAAGCTGGTGTGCACCTTCCCCGCCGCTGCCTCTCCTCCCACACCCGGTTCATCCCCAGGTCTGCTGTATCGCCTCCCGAGTGCTTTGCCAGCCAGTCTGCTACTCAAGACCTCGGCCAGCCCCGCCCCTCTGCCGCCGAGCACCCGTCCTGAGACGCACTTGGACTTGGCACTTTGACCTGTTAAAAACCCTCATGCTCTCAGGATCCAGTCAGACCCCCTAACCTGTCACGCCAAGCCCACCAGGCCCTCCACTCCCATCTCCTGCCACGCTCCAATTTTCTGCTCCAGCCACACCGTTTCCTGGACACTCTCCGCTTTTCTTGCCTCCGTGCCTTTGGCCGAGCTGGGTCCCCTGCCTGGAGTTCCATCCTCCTCCAGTCTCCAGCCCCACCTCCTCCTGGCTCACCTCTGCTTGTCCTTTCAGACTCAGCTCAGACATGGCCTCCAGGAAACCCGGCCAACTCTCCTGCTTCAGCCCCCGCTGTGCTCCCAGCTCTGTTATCAGCACGGCCCGTTGGGTGTTGGTGGTCACCAGAACGTGATCCCCTTGAGTGGCAGGCAACTCTCACCCGCGTCTGGGGAACCCAGGAGCAGAGATGACCGATTGTAAGCAGGGACCGTTCCTACCTTTGACTATCTTTCTTTTCACCACTGCTTCCCGAGATCTAATCAAACCCAAATCCCTGGCGCTTCAGTTTAACCTTGTTCCATCAGCCCCATAGATGGAGAGCAGCTGCTTCGCATCTGCTGGAGTTTTAATATAAATGATGGACAGATTTTCCCTCTGTTAATGGCTAAATAAAAGGCACCAGAAAGGAAGCGGCACCCCCTTCTCTGCATGGCGGGGGCCTGTGGATGGTACCTCCCCCAGACACCTGTTATAATCACAGGGCCTCAGAAAGTGTGAGTCCCCCAGGGGTGACTGGGAGGACCCAGGACGTGGGCTGGTGGCAGAGTCAATCTGACAGCGTGACCCCTGATATCTCTAGGGTCTGATACATCCTGGATAGGGGCCCCGGATGGGCAGGGTAGCCTTCGCCCCAGCCTGTTTGTGAGCAGAGTATCAGGCTGGGTTTCCCTTCCCCACGCACCCACCTACCTGCCCACACTTGGCCTTGGAGTCCAGCTTCTGCTGGGGGGTAGAGGTTAAGAGGGTATGCCCTTTGCCCGGCCTTTTCTCCCCCTTCCCCAGGGCCCCAGTCTGCTTTGGGGCCGGGTTTGTAGACAGGTTTTCCTAACAGACCCGGTGTGTAATCCCCAGGGGATGCGCCAGGAGGCAGGCAATGTGAGGGCGTGGATCTGGACTGATGGAGACGTAACAAACTACCTTCTGACGTCTGGTAGGAGGGGCCCCACGGAGGGGGTCGGGAGGGGGAAGGATAGGGTTGCCAGATCTAGCAAATAAAAACACATGCGAATATTGCACGGGACATACTTACACCAAAACGTTACTCGTTATTTACCTGAAATTCAAATTTATGAGGCTTCCTGTATTTTCTCTGGCAATCCTGGTGGAGACGGCTCCCTTGAAGGGGGTGGGCCTCCCCGGTGTCATTCAATCCGAAGCAGGTCCTCATTCAGGAGAAGGGGATTGGGAAGCTGGGCCCAGGTACCAAGGTCGCTCCTCTTGGCTTTGCTTTCCTGGGGTTTCGGGTCTTTGGCCAGCCTGGCGGTAGGAGAAGTGGCCTTTGTCCCATTGGTGCCGAGCAGAGCTAGGCAGGGAGCCCATGAGCTGGGTGTTAATCTCTGGGTTTCCTTCCCCCTTGTTGGCCCCAAGCCTTTAGTCTGAGGGCTGAGAGCATTGGGGGAGGTGCAGGGTGTGGTCCTCGAGGGGCAGCAGTACCCATGGAGGCCCGCAGATGGGTGTGGGAAGTGGGTCCCAGGGAACCGAGTTCACTTGGGAACCACTTCTCTTTCCCTGCCTCTCTCGTCCCAGTGGGGAGCCCTCCTCTCTTTTCAGTCTTGGAAGATCTGGGCTTGAGTATTAAAATAACTTTTACTTTTAAAAAAATTTCAATAACAGTAAAATCCACCTCTCTTTTTGTTCAGTCCTATGAGTTGGGACAAATGCACGGAGTCCTGTGCCGTCCCAGTGAAGGTCAGAACAACGCCGTCGCTCCCCAGATTCTTCCACGCTGCCCCTCACTGGCCAGGCCCTCCTCGACCCATACCCACAGCGCTGTTCTCCGCGCCTGGTTTCGCCCATAGCCGGGATCGTGCCCAGTGCCTCTGAAAGGCATCGGTGCCATTGGCTGTATCAGTGGTTCATTCCTGAGTAGTGATCCGCTGTATGGACATGCCAGCGTTCACCCACCCGCCCGCCAAGGACATCTGGGTTGAGTCCAGTTTGGGGCCATTATACATAAAGCCGCCATAGACATTCACGTATGGGTTTTTTGTGTGAACATAGGTTTTCACTTACCTTGGACACATACCCACCAGTGGGCTTGCTAGCACATGCTGAGTCTATGTCTGACGTTATAGGAAGCTCTCGGGCCCGATGGTCACGGGGAGCCCGGTGGGTACTCACAGTCTCCCGCACTTTTTGGTCGATGACACCGTATTGCCGTATGGCATTTTTCCAGATGGGGAGATGGAGACCCAGAAGGTCAAATGACCACTGCAGAGTTTTAGAGCCGATTGCGTCAGGGGCCAGGCCAGAGCCTGGGTGTCCCCCTCCCGGGTCACCTTTCTGCTCTGTCTTACACCCCCCCCTTCATCAGCTTCGGCTGCGACTTCATTCTCATGGGAGGCCCTTTGGGGACACACCTGCCAACCACCATGGAGCTTCAACATCCATTGATAAGGAACGTGACCAAAAGGATTAATCCATTTGGTGGAGAAAGCCAAGTGGTTGTGTAAACACGGCCACATCGACGAGCCAAACTGCTCTTCAAGGGTTATGAGCGGACCCCAGACACAGCCCTCGCCCTGGTTGGTTGGCAGTGATGGAGTCACCTACAAAAGAGTTCTTCTGTGATTCACCTACTAAATGATTCTTCTGAGATCTTCTCAGGCAGAATCCACACAGAACTGGTTTTCCGTGTTTTCCCTTGGGCACTGGTTACATTTGCTTTGTCTCGTTCAGTTCTGACTACATCGTACCCCAGCGCCTGGGTGTCGTTTGGGACTTGTGTCCTCCCTGCAAGTTTGAGTCCCAGGCAGCACTTCCTTTATCTGCTCCAAGTTTAGAATCAAGACAGCAGGTCCTGATACTCCCTGGGAATCTTGCCTTGACTACAATCCCAGCTTTTGAATGTTTCCATGGAGGATTAATTGTTGTTATTCTCACTGTCATTGTTATGTAGGTCACTTTTTCTTTGGAGCAGGTGATGGGATTTTATTATCTGTGGAAATCAGCCATGCCAGAATGGACAGTACTTTTGATTGATGATTTAGCTTAAAAATAGTTTCCTATTTCAATAATTCTCATCAGGAACAGACGACCCCAGAGAGCAACTGCCTGCTTATCTGGTGGTCTGTGTACCTTGAAGAAATGTGTGTATCTTGAAGGAAGGGAGATGTGCTCTGGCGGCCTCGCATGGGGGTGTATACTGACTGTCCCAGCTTGACACACTTGCTTCTGCATGGGGACCCGTGGTGTCCCTCAAGCCGAGAAGTCGGGTGGTGGCCGAGCGGATGTTTCCAGGTGCATTCATGCAGGCACAAAATTAGATTCAACCAATATTGAGTACCCGCTGCATGCCAGGCACAACCTGCTAGGTACTTTCATTTATATTATCTGAGGAATGTATGGCAAGGGTATGGGAACCTCACTTATAAAAACAAAATGACTTGCCAGGTCAGGCTTTTCTTTGTAACACTCCAGTTTGGGGGATGGCGGTCCTTTGAACAGTGAGGTCCCCTAGTGCACTTCACATGGAGAATCGAAATAGAATCTCAATTTTGGAAGACAATTTACGCTGTGCTAGGGAACTCTAAATGCCAGATCTTGGAGAGTGGGTTAGACCAGGAGAAAGCAGAGCTTAGGGAGAGGATTGGGACTCTGGAGTCGGACTGCCTGTGTTCAAAGCCAGCTCCATTCACTGCTTGCATAGCCTCGAGCACTTAGCCTCTCTGAGCCTCAACTTCTGCACCTGCGAAATGGGGGTAGTGATGGCGCCGCCTCATGAGGATTGTTCTGTGATCCTCAGAAACACCGTCTAAGATCATGAAGCCACAGGAAGAAACCGCAGATGTTTTTTTTTTTTTTCTGGGAGACACCGCAGTTGAGGGTTTCCCTTGAAGCCTTGTGAGGGAAGCTTCTGAAAAGCAGCTCACAGCTCTGGGAAGGTGCTTCCCCCAAATGCCCCTGCTGTGTAAACAGTGGTCCCCACAGGAGGCGGAGGAGGCCGGGAGGGGACATCAGCGAGATGGTGGCAGGCTGTGCAGTGAGCGGGGGACCGTCCCCCCAGAGCCCCCCACTAACGGTTCTAAAGTCCGGTCAAGATAGGATTAATTTCATTTGATCTTAAGCAGTGAGCCTGTCCTCTGCTTGCGGCCGGTGGGACCCAGACGGCCCAGTGGCCGCCAGGGGGCGCTGCGGGGAGGCCGGCGCCGGGCGGAGGGGCGCTGCTGGACCGGAGCTGGGACGGGGGCGGGGGGCCTGGGTCTCCGCGGTGGGCCAAGTGATGGGGAACCCCTCCTCCCCTTGTCGTTTTCGAGGTTCTCCAGGAGGAGGGGCAGCCCTCCAGCACCTCCACCCTCCCCTCCCGTTTTGCAAAACTCCTGCCCCCAAAGTCTCCAGCTTTGCGTGGAACATTTAAAGGGAAATGAAAAGTAACTGTCTCACCAAAATGTCAAGGGCTGCGGAGCACGCGGGAGAAACAACGCCTATTTTTGTTACCAGTGCCCTCTCCCCAGCCCTGGGAGCAGGACTAATCCAGTAACAGTTGCACCCAAGGGCATTTCAGTGCCCCTGTTTGCAGGACAGATAGCGTGGGTATAAGACTCACCACAGAGGAACAAACAAAATGCACTTGGAGCACAGAGCAGGTTCATTCCAGGTGGTGGTGGGGATGATATAATTACAAGGAAAGAAAGGCTTCCTGGAGGAGGTGACATCTGGGGTGTGCCTGGGTGGCTGTTTCAGGGAAGGGGAGTCGGGCAGGACTTAGAGGCTGGTGTCCTCAGATGGAGCCTGCCCCTCTGTCGCCACATCACACCCCTCAGACAGCACTTTGAAATCTGGAGCATGAGATGGGGAAGGTGGAGAAGGTATTTCATAGAATGTTGGAAGAAGGCTGCCATGCATGTATGAAAAAGGAAAAGTAGCTCAGAGAGGTAAAGTGATGTGTCCAAGTCACACAGATAACTAAGCAAGTGCAGGGTCAGGGGCGGGGTGCACGGGGAGGAATGGCAGAGGGTCTGGAGGGAAGGGGGAGCATCCAGACTTCCTGTTTCTTTGTTACCCGGCACACAGCCTTTCATGTGAAAATGAGCATTAAACATCAATGGATGGAAAACTGATAACTCCAAGTGGATGCCGAGGTCTGGAATTAGAATCCGCCCCACCCCTCCCCCGGTGAGCTAAGGAGGAAGTGTTCCATTTAGTTTCTGCCACCCTGGGACAGCACTGGACTCATGAATTATCTTGGTCTGTTATCACTAATAGGTGAGTTGCAGCAAGCGGGGCCCGGGCTCTTTCTTGCTCCAGCTGGGGGTGGGGGAGGAATCTTTGTGTGGGAGTGGGAGGGAATAGCCTTTGCAAAATAGGGTCAGAAAAATGCTACTTCAATGTTAGCAAATGACTCTTAATTTGCAATCCCATCGAGCCTAAATTTTCCTTTGACGACCTTTTTATTTCATTCATTTTTAAGTTTTGAAGAGAGTATGAGAAGGAGAGCTTGCACCTCATTATTTCTTTGCTTGATGCTTGAACCGGTCCAGCTCTGGGATGGTCCACCCTCGGGAAACTCCAGCCCAGAAAGGTCCAGGATGGTTCTTGTTATCGAACCATGTTATGTCTCCTCCACCGGCCAAGGGAAGGGCTGAATTAGGAAAATACAAGATGTGGGCCCAATACTTTTCTAGGATCAACTTGACAGAAGTGTTTTTACCATGAGATTGGTGTTTATTCCTGACTTCTGGTGGCTTCCCTGAGAATTTCCACTTCTGTGTACAAACAACAGAGGGCAGGGGGAGTAACGGAATTCGCAAAATACGAAGCTGTCTGAACATCAGCAAATACTTATTCAGCACCTACTGTGTGTGAAGCACAGTTGCTGACCTTTAGGGGCTTATATTAATTCCAGGGACATAAGACCAATTCAACTAGAAAAGACAAATGCTAGATGAAGCACTGAATTATGCAATCCGTATAACAAAGGCAGAACATATTGACTGGAATGAAATTAACACAGACTGGGATTATCAGGCAAGGCTTTATAGGACCGGGTATTAAAGGTAGGGGGAAACTTAGATGGATGGAGGGGAGGGGAGGGGAATTTGAGAGCAGTATGCCTGAGATACAGAGGCAAGAATAAGAGTGATGTGTTTATTGTGGGAGTGAGGCTGGAAAAAAAAATCACAGGGTACAAACTATTACACATGGTATAAATCCAATTTTGAAAAAATATGTTTTATTCATATGCAAGAAAAAACTGCAAGCAAAGGTATCAAAATATAAACAATGCTTGTCACTTGATGGAGGGATGATGGGTGATTTTTAGTTTCCCTTTTTTACTTCTTGGTATTTTTTTGTTTATAATGAAATGACTTAGTCTTATAGCCAGAAAAAGGAAACAAAACGCTGTCTTCCTTATTAAGAGAGGGATGTACTCATGTACCTGTGGCCAACACCTGGCCGCCCAGGGAGGGTGTGCCTGGGATCACGCAGACCAGCACTGGGCAGATGTGTGGGTGGACAGCCTGGCCCCAGCGGCGGGGAGGTGAGGGCCAGTGGGTGGTGTGGAGAGGGTAGCGCCCTGCAGGCTGCATTTACCTCCTGTCCAGCAGTTGGGGGAGGCGGGGGGGACTGGGGAGGACCAGCTCAGAGGCGGTCACAGTGAATGATTCAGAACCAAGGGAACGAGAGCCTCGGCCCCAGTGTGTCATGGACAGTGAGATAACTGGCTGGGCCAGAGAAAACCTTTTCTAGAAAAATAGGGCAATTGTACAGACAAGAAAGGGAGGATAAAGCATCTAAGAGTGGGCTGTCCAGAGCACTGAGAGGCCCTGAGATGACCTTTTCCATCCCTAGATTGGATGCCCTCTGTCGGGGAGGGAAAATCCCCCACTACTCATCTTGAGTTCTTGTGGCTGGACTAATAATAAAATTGACACAAGATGGACAAACAGGAGAAAAAAGAAACAAATCTCAGCTTGTGCCCACCAAGGGCTCATAGAAATGGGGCCTAAGAAGTGGCCAAAGCAGGAAGCTTTTATACTTTTTACACAAGGAAACGTTAAAATTGTGAGGAATTGACAGGACAAAGAAACTTAGGGTTTGGGGGCTCGGTTAGTGAAGAATCAGAGTTCTTCACTGGCCTCAGGGTCGTCACTTAAAGAGGTACCAGGGTTTGTTTATACAGGATTCTCGGCCCCAATTCCCCAACACTGGCGACAAGGGTGTCCTTCCACATCCAGATATGGGGAGGGCACCTTTCACATGGAAGATTTATGTCCTGCTTTCAGGGAAACAGAGAGGAGGGTCAGCGTGTGCCTCTTGCATTTCTCAGGTAACTTTAATTCAGAGTAACCAATATGCCATGGAGGCGTATTTGGGGGCTGCCCTGAGCCCCAAAACCTCCATCAGCAAGTGGTGAGAGTTCCCAAGTTTCTGGGCATCTTTGGGTTGGGACCGATGGATCCATGATCGCTGCAGGCAGGATTGGGGTGAGATCCCATCACTCTGTCCCAAAGTCCCGCCCGGAAAGGTGGTGGTTCCCTGGTGCCGAGCGCCTGCCTAGGACTCCGGGAACCTCCGCTTGGCCAGCGGGACAGCTTTGACCACACGGGTGGCCCTGAGTGTGGGGGGGCACATCAAGAGGGCCCTGGGGCGTTGCATGGCCATTTCCAGGCGCGGAAGAGCAACCTCACCGCATTTCGCTTAGGACAAAATCAGCGCCAATGGCACCGCTCGCCTAACCGGGACTCACCCACCCAGCGACCCGAGAAACATTAGATTTTCCCTGGTAAACGTCACTGATTTCCGTCTCTTGGGGGCTGGAGGTGGTTTTCCCACCCAGAATAAGGGGTGCAGTCGGTGAACACCTCTGTGTGAGTGTGATTAACCAAAAACGTGACCCCCCAAGGTCAATTCTGTGGGGACAGAGACTGGACTCAGTTTTGCAACTTACAAACAATTGCAATGAAAGATGAATAGCGTGTTGATCACTTACGTTCATAGAAGGATTTCTGTGTATCTCGTCCCAAGGACAAGAGCGCCGTGAACTCCAGAAGCCCGTGGAACAGAGAACCAGACTGGCTGCAGCGGTCACCCCAGCTACTCTGCTGGGGATTGGTGAAATTGACCGCACTTTCTCGCCCCGCCCACTGATGACCCGTGAGAGGCAAGAAGCGGGGGCTTGAGGTGTTCACCCTTGAGGAGACGCATGGCTGGAGCCTGGGCACACGGTCCCAGGCCTCACAGCGGGTCTGTAGCCAGCCCTCTGCACACACAGCTACCTGTGGATGGAGCTGGGAGGGTCAGGAGGGTCTTTCGCATGAATTCCTACCCAGATGCCTCCACAGCTAAACTCTCTGGGATGCGATTGAGGAGAATCCCACTCTGTTCTGAACTCTGTGGTCTAGAGCTGAAGCCTTCTGGAGCGGGGGTTCGAGACGGAACCCCCCCTGTCCTGGACACCAAGCCGGCCTTCTAGGGGAGAACCCGTTGAGGCATCTGTGACATGTTTTTATGCCTCATTTCTCAAAGCACAGTATCCCTCATTGCTCTGCCTAATAACAGAGCAGTGGGTTCTTTCAAGAGATAGTGAAATAGAAACAATAGGAATTTGCAAAGTCTGAAAATGATTTTGCAGAGGAGTCATTTTTCACGTAGTTGGTACTGACATCTTTCTGGGGAAGTGAAGGCACTTCCCTTCATAGTATAATTCATCGTGGCACAGAGAGCATAGTAGGCGCTTTATAGATATCTGTTGTGTGGATGAGTTAATGAAGCAACGTGATCGAAATGTTGTAAAGTAAGACTTTTTTAAGTTTAAAAATACTTCACTTCTTCACTGGTAAAATACTAGACGCTGCTTAGGGATACATACATATGTTATAAAGATGTATAGACGTGTGTGGAGTGATAAATACCAAATTAATATGATTGGTTGGCAGGAAGTTGCGTTTAACTGTTTCCAGTGTTTTATTTCTTGAGCTGAGTATTGGATGTATAGCTGTGTATCATACGCTTCTGTATCCTCTTTGGGCATGTCTTCAGTGTTCTAGGATACATTTGAAATATAAATAAAACTACAGGTAAAAGATATCTCTAACATAAAGATTGCTTCACTGGAGAAAAAGTGGAGGGCGGGAAAGTTGAGTAAATATGTCTGTTTCTCCCCAAAGTTGGGCACTTTTTTCTCAAGTTGCTCCGAGCCCCACTCCCTTCCTTATCTACACCAACCACTTCTCTGTCCCTAGATTGTCCCTTCCAGCGTTTCTAAGTTATTATATCTTCAACCACCGGCTAGAAGAAAAATACTTCCATGCATCAAGTTGGGGGCTCTTGATATGATCTGAGCGGCTTCGTTTCTTCCAGACACCACCTTCTAAATAAAAAGACCATGCGTTGTACGTGACAGGGGACAGACTTTGTTGGCTGGGCACCAGTTCTGTGCCCACGTGGCACCTGTTACCTCATTTAATCCTCGTAACAGCCTGAGGCGTAGGTACTAGCTTTCCTTCTTTATAGATGAGCAATGGAGCTCGGTGGTCCTCAGCAGCTTGCCCAGGATAAGTCACCCCGGGGCGGTCCCCAGTCACAGTCTGTGTCTCAGTGGGGCTCACACCCAAATTGGCATCGGCTGCCCGTGCTCTTGAGCTGTGCTCCCCATGAAGGGGTGCCGATCCTGCCGCGTTCTGGGGCTTTCCATCTTGTGACCAGTGGCTGCGATTTGGGAGATGCTTAGAGGGTTAAGGGTACAAGCTAGGTGGCTGTGCAGGGCAGTGAGTCTCTCTGGCCTGCAGGAGAATTGGCTCATGAACCTGACAGTCCTGTGGTCTCCAAACTGGGGTCCATGTATCCCCATCGGTGTGCAAGAAGATGCAGGAGGAAGATATCTATCCTTTAACAGTTCCTATCTCATTGTGTGCTTTATAATGTACGTAATGCATTGGTACAGTCGTACACGTGTAAGATTTATGGGTAAATAATTAGCCAGATATTGAAGGTATATGCTCAAAAATACTTGTATTAATAGGAGTGTGCAGTTGAAAAAGTTTGGAGGCTTTGCAAAGTCTCCTCAACGGCACTGATCCATCTTGTTTCCAATCAGCTGCTGTGTTAGCACACGCGTGTGAAACGAGTCCAAGTCTTTTTGTCCAGACACATGTTCTCCCTGGTGCTGAGAACATTGGATGTGAGGTCACAGAGACACTCTGGGGAACGTCGGTGAAATCCTGAAAAGTTGGAGAGGAAAACTGGAGGCGGGTAGATGTCTCACTTTTCAAGAAAGCAGATTTCACAGTGCCACATTCCTGGAAAAAAAATTTAGCATGGATTATTAAGCAGATGGTTTATGACCAGTTAGGGGAAATCACGGTCTCTGGCAGCTGGCATGGGTCTAGCAGGAATGAATCCACCCAGCTGAATTCCTTTGCTTCTTCATACTCGACAATGGTTTATTGGGAGAAATTGTTCGTTCATTCATTTCTTCATGCATGCATACAGTTCATGGTCCACTTGACAGGTAATGTGTGAGCATCTATTGTGCTCAAGATCTCATGCTTGGATGGCATCTAATGATGAATATGTTGGAATCTCTGCCCCCAAAGAGCTTTCCTTTTAATAAAGGAGACCAACATGTACACAAATACCTCTAATAAAATAGAGTACTTCTTGGGCACCACATAGCGGTTCTATTATAAGCAAAGTGGTTCTATTATAAACAAATGTGGCCAGGATTTGGCATCAGGAGCGTACTCGAGGGAGAGTGATCCTGAGAGCGGGACCACCCATTTCAGGGAGGAGGGAAAACCCTTGAACTTCTAAAATATTTATTTTTAAATATCATATTCCAATTTTCCATTTCGTATGTGTTTTATATTGGCAGAGTTGCTCAAGATGTCTTTGTGGACAAAATGAAGAAAACTGAAGACAGTTTGGACTGGGTGATGATAGGTGACTTGAAACTAGTTGAACAACCATGCCCAAAGTGGATTACTTGGTGGAGTTTACCAGCCCCAGGAGAGGGCTTTGGTGATGTGTACTAGGCCCCATCCTTGGTGGGCACTAGTTAACCCCCCAGTTTGCCTGCAGACGTAGCGAACGTATTCACCTAAGTCTGGGGGAAGGGGAGCGTTGCGTGCGTTCATGTGAATGGAGACTGTGATTGCCCTGTGTCCTGTGCTGGAACATGCTGGAATATTTCATCAGGCTCTCCAGATGAAAGACTTGGAGAAACACAGGCAGCCTAGAAGTAAGTGTGGAGGAAATAAAGATAATGATAATAATAATAGCTATGTTTCCTGAGCACACGCTACGTGCGTGGTGAGCCTGTACACACATGATCTCGTGAGTCCTCACAGAAGCCCCGCAAGGTAGCCACTGTGCTCATTCCCACCAGACAGCTGGACACGCTGAGGTTTAGGGAGGGTACCCAAGCCTGCCCGGCTGCCCAGGGCTGGGGCAAGGCCCTAGAGCTGTGGCTGGGAGGGAAGGTGGCCTGCGGAGGGGGAGCCACAGCGAGGAGGTGCAGGATTGCAGCCCCAGCGTGTAGGAAGGGCCTTCTGAATCTCTGGAGCAGTCATCCTGGAGGGTCAAGGGGAGGTGGCCTTCTGACTCCCCCTCTGAAGAGGGATTCTGGCACTAGATGGCCTTTAGGGTCTGTTACCATTTTGAGTTCCATGGTGCGTGTGAAACATTGGACCCACGGTGTAGACAGCATGTTTGCCGCCCTTAAAAGAGTCATTGATCGGTTCCGGGCAGCCTCCGTGGAGGAGCCGCAGATGGCTTCCCTGTGGAAACCAGCTCCTTTCCAGAGAGGCGGGATCCATGGCCTGAGGGGAGGAGAGAACCAGCATGAGTTGCTGTTACCTGAGATTTGCCTTTTGGGGGAGGAATAAAAATCCATCTTCAACCTTGATACCCTCTAACGTGAAACTTTAGATCCACTGATTATTCAGCTGAGTTTTGAACCGTCAGCATTTGTCAGTGTGGCTGACTCTCTCCCCAAACACTGCCTAGACGTAGGAAATGCCAGACTATAAATGATCAGACAAACTGCGCCATATCGGAAACGTCAGCTGAAGAATTGATGCGTCTAAACGCCCTCCAGGTGGAAAATGACTGGGAGACAGAACAGTCCACACTTCAAACGTTATTATCATTAGATCAAGGGTAAAGTTAGAATTGGGGGGAATCCGGAGGGAAATCCTCTCTCTTTCTTTCCCTCCCTCCCCCTTTGCTTCTCTCTGCACCCCTAACATACACGCCCCCCATCCATCAGATACCTATGGTTCACTCTAAAATGATGATGAAAAAGCACCTGTGATCAGTTAACCCCCAACAACATGATCGATTTACTTTCACAAAGTAGGGGAAGCCGTGCAGTGTGAGCCTGTGATTTAGTCGGAAGGATGGATTCCAGCCTCAGTCACTAATGAGCTGCAGGACCAAGGCGACCCAGTTTGATTTTCTGCGTTTCCATTCCCCACCTTGTAAAACAAATAATCATCATCATTTTTAATGATAATAAAAAATCCGGGGGGCTTCCCTGGTGGTGCAGTGGTTGAGAGTCCGCCTGCTGATGCAGGGGACACGGGTTCGTGCCCCGGTCCGGGAGGATCCCACATGCCGCGGAGCGGCTGGGTCTGTGAGCCATGGCCGCTGAGCCTGCGCGTCCGGAGCCTGGGCTCCGCAACGGGAGAGGCCACAACAGTGAGAGGCCCGCGTACCGCAAAAAAAATAAAAATAAAAATCCGGGATTTTATTTCACAGTGTGAGCCGACGCGTTTGCAAACGGCTCTGCAAATGTACATTATTACCATGACTATTATAAGATGGAAACCTCCCGCTGCTTTGGAGGTTTTTTTACAGAGGTGCGTATTTGCTGTAAATGCAGGTTTTGTTTTATGACTCCTCAAAGGGTGGGATAATTATGTAAATAAATCTCTGCTAAGCCAGGATGTGTAACTGCCCAACCAGGTGGTCATGCCCTTACCTTGTAATATGTACACAGAGGAGCAGTAAGGAATGCAAGCACAGTGGGGAGTTGGCGCTACTCCCCAGATAAGGACGGTTCTCAAAAGCCATCCCTGAGGGCGCGCAGGCCCTGGGTGGAGCCCCATCACCGTGGTGAGTCTGGCTGTCCACATCAGGCCCCCAGGCCAGACCACAACTCGCAGGGCTGGCACGCAGCTGGGTGAGTGGTGTGGGGTGATAATCCTACTGGAAGAACCTCACTTTTCAAAGAGTTTAAAAGAATAATAAATCCCCATTGCCAGCTAGGTGCCGGGAAACAGTTGCACCCATTTTCTGGAGGAAAATTGACAATGCCCATCAAAGCCCCAGAAATGTTTATAACATTTGACTCCAGCCAGCCTAGGAAAAAACCCAGGAACGATCTTAAAGAAATCATCACATTCAAGAACACAGGGCTTCCCTGGTGGCGCAGTGGTTGAGAGTCCGCCTGCCGATGCAGGGGACACGGGTTCGTGCCCCGGTCCGGGAAGATCCCACATGCCGCGGAGCAGCTAGGCCCGTGAGCCATGGCTGCTGAGCCTGCGTGTCCGGAGCCTGTGCTCCGCAATGGGAGAGGCCCACGTACTGCAAAAAAAAAAAAAAAAAAAAAGAACACAAAGGTATTGACTGTGACATTGTTTAAACTGGCAAAATAGTTTAGGAAGAACCTAAGTGTTCAGCAATAGGGGATGGGTTAAGTGAAATAGCAAACCTTCTTAAGAACCCTTTCTCTGCAGCTAATAAAAGATGAGCAGATGTGTATTTTTTCACATCTGATTTTAATATGAAGTAATATTTCATATTGAAAAATATGAAATATGTTGTTAACAAAAGCAGGATATAAAGCACCATGAATCCTATTTTTGGAGCCACATATATATTCATATGTGTCATGTGTGCATTTTTAGAGGTCTGGGGTGTAGTCACTTGAATAATAATACCCCCTAACGTTTCTGGAGCACTGGCTACAGGGCAGGCTCCACACATGCGTTATCCAATTTAGCCCTCTCACCGACCCCCGAGGCAAGCAGGTGTATTCTCATCCCACAGTGGGAGGTAATTCAGGGGCTGAGAGCAGTTAGTAAGGAGCCCAAGCCTGTGCAGCTGCTAAGGGGCAGAACCAGGTCCGTCTGACTCCACAGCTGGGGTTGACAACCCTGTTCTGATACAACCTTCCTCTCAGTAGTAGTTCTATTCGAACCGTGAGATTACAAGTTACTTTTATTATTTTTCTAAACTACTTGGTTTTTAAAAAACATTTATCTGATGATAAATTCTCATTGCGTGTGTATTTAAAACATAAGCATGTTCCTCCCGATTGGATCAGATGGGGAAGTCAACACAGGGAATGATTGGGTACCAGAGGCTACTGGCATTTTTTTAAATAATTTTTTTGTATTAATCAATTAAGTTATTTATTATTTTTGGCTGTATTGGGTCTTTGTTTCTGCGCGAGGGCTTTCTCTAGCTGCGGCGAGAGGGGACCACTCTTCATCGTGGTGCACGGGCCTCTCACTTTCGCGGCCTCTCTTGTTGCGGAGCACAGGCTCCAGACGCGCAGGCTCAGTAGTTGTGGCTCACGGGCCTAGTTGCTCCACGGCATGTGGGATCTTCCCAGACCAGGGCTCGAACCCGTGTTCCCTGCATTAGCAGGCAGACTCTCAACCACTGCGCCACCAGGGAAGTCCTTTAATAAATTTATCTATCTATCTATCTATCTATTGATTTATTTATTTAATTTTGGCTGTGTTGGGTCTTGGTTGCTGTGCACGGGCTTTCTCTAGTTGCAGCGAGTGGGGGCTACTCTTCATTGTGGTGCGCGGACTTCTCATTGTGGTGGCTTCTCTTGTTGCAGAACACGGGCTCTAGTTGTGTGCGGGCTTCAGTAGTTGTGGTGCGCAGGCTCAGCAGTTGTGGCTCACGGGCTCTGGAGCGCAGGCTCAGTAGTTGTGGCACACGGGCTTAGTTGCTCTGAGGCATGTGAGATCTTCCCGGACCAGGGCTCTAACCCGTATCCCCTGCATTGGCAGGTGGATTCTTAACCACTGCGCCACCAAGGAAGCCCACTACTGGCATTTTCAATATGGCCCTAGCTTATTGAATTGTAGGAACAGGGGAATACATAACCCTGGAGCATGACATTGTTCAGTGGATCATACTAAAGCACTTGTTGTTCTCATAACAATCCCACGAAGCAGGCAGGGAAGGTATTTTTATACCCATTTTGTAGATGAGGAACACTGAGGCTCAGAAACGGTGAGTGGCCTGTCCCAGGCTCCATGGCCCGAAGTAACAAAGTCTCCATTAAAACCGAGACCCTATGATTCCTAGTCCAGTGTTTTTTTCGGGAAGAGCTGTGCTGGAGTGGAAACACATCCATGGGAGTTTGGGTGGGACTGAAGTTGGTTGGTGGGTCTGCAGCAGGGATGTCTGAGTCGGTGCAGCAGGAAGCAAAGCCCTGTGCCCCAGAGGAGGTCGTGCCCTGATTCCATCCATGAGGACGCTTTTTGGGTCTGGCTCAGAGCAGAGAGCTGCTGACCTGGAGATGGGCCAGACAGGCTCTTTCTCCAGAAAGGTACCCTCCACCTTCCCCTCCTCCCCCTCCTCTTTCCCCCCCACCTCCTCCCCTTCTCCCCCCCCTCATTCTCCTCCTGCCCCTCCTCCCCTCCTCCCCCTCCTCCCCCTCCTCCACCTCCTCCTTTCCCCTCCCCTCCTCCCCTTCCTCCCCTCCTCCCCCTCCTCCTCCTCCCCTCCTCCCCCTCCTTCTTCCCCTCCCCCTCCTCCCCCACCTCCTCCCCCTCCTCTCCCTCCTCCTTTCCCTTCCCCTCCTCCTCCTTCTCCCCACCTCCTTCCCCTCCTCCTCCCCCACCTCCTCCCTCACCTCCTCCCTCACCTCCTCCCCTCCTGCTCCTCTTCCACGCCCCCCTTCTCCTACAGGGAAATCCAACTCTCTCCTTTCTTCTCCTTCTTGTAGACACTTGTAGGAAAGGAAGTTTCACCGACATGAATCTGACCTTCTTCAACTCAGGCCCCTTGAAGACCAGTGTTTTATTCTCCAATTTAAAAATAAAAGAGAGGAACTTAATGTCCTTAGATTTTTAATGATTATCTCAGGACCTCTTAGAGATGGTCGGAGGTTTGGGTACCACCCTGCCCCATCACTGTCATCATCACCATCACCACCATCACCATGGGATCCATCACGGCACAGCACACAGCTGTCTCTTAAGCTCCATCTCCTGTCAAGTTGCAGCAGCAATGTCATACTCTTGGGTATAAGGTCACAATGTTGGGTTAGACACTCAGAGAAAGAAGGTGAGAGGGTTGAAAGGGGTGGGGCAACAGTGACTCTATTTTCCACACTGGACTTCAGGGGGGGTATAAACTCAGATAAATGAACTGCAAATGACTGAGAGCCATTTGCAGACAATGCACCGTTGTGGTGAAGGGAAACTGCTCCAGAGTAAGACATGCATTCCTTCACTAGCTCCATGACCTTGGTAAGCACCTTTCCTACCTTGGTTACTTCATCACGAAAATGGGGGTTGTCACAGCATCTACCCCATCAAATTGATGGGGTAATTTGATGGATGCAAAGCATTTAGACTGTGTCTGTTTTCTTTATCATTGTGTCCCTGGTTCCATGTGTGGCATGTAATAGATGCTTGGTAAACATTGAAAGATAGAAAGAAGGAGGGGAGAAAGGGAAGGGGGAAGAAAGAAAAGTGAATGAATGAATGAATGAACAAGCTCATGATAAGAGCTTAATAAAGGTTATTATTATTATTGTCAAGAACTTAATTCTTCCACCCCTCCTCTTGAAAGGATAAGAAGTACAGTTCTGTCGATTTGAATTTGATTACCTGTTTTTCTCCTGACTACTGATGGTGAAACTGCTCAAAATGAGAGAATGGTCCGATGGAGCCTTAACAAGGGATTTCTGAGGAAGAGAAGGGCCTGAAAAAGCCATCTGTTGGAAAGTCAGCACGTAAAACAACACAAGAGGGGTCTCTTGGAGTTGGCTGTCTTAGAACATTGTGTTGCTGCTGTACTATCCTCTTCCTCTTCTTTTTTTTAAAAATTTATTTATTCAATTTATTTATTTTTGGCTGTGTTTGGTCTTCATTTCTGCGCACGGGCTTTCTCTAGTTGCGGCGAGCAGGGGCTACTCTTCATTGCGGTGCATGGGCTCCTCATTGCGGTGCCTTCTCTTGTTGCGGAGCACGGGCTCTAGGCACATGGGCTTCCATAGTTGTGGCTCGTGGGCTCAGTAGTTGTGGCTCGCGGGCTCAGTAGTTGTGGCACACAGGCTTAGGTGCACTGTGGCATGTGGGATCTTCCCAGACCAGGGCTCGAACCCGTGTCCCCTGCATTGGCAGGCGGATTCTTAACCACAGCACCACCGGGGAAGCCCCTCTGTGTCTTTCTTTTCTCCATCTTCCTCCTCTTGTTTTTCACCCAGGAGCAGGAACAGTAGAGGCTCTGCCGAAGCCCTGAGCAAGTCACCCTATCTCCTGGGCTGCACTTTCGTTTTCACAATGAGCACACAGGCGTGGCTGCTCTCTGAGTCGTGATCAGTCTCTCATGCTCCGGTTCCACAATTATTCTTTAATAGCTCAGCGTTAGAGAATATTTGAGTGCCCCTATCTGCAGTTTTGAAAGTCTTAGGGAGTCCATCAGGCGCTTTCAGCAGGAGTGAGAGATGGGGTGTGTGTCCAAGGTTGAAACTAGAATTTATATGATTAACTTAAAAGGCTGTGAAATACTCTTCCCTTTCCCACCTACACACCTGAGTGAGGCCAGATCTCCACGTACCTCAACCAAAACAACATATTACAACAACTGAATGCCGAGGCAGATGAGAATTCCGCTGCCTTTTCTTTTAAGCCAGACATCAGACAGATCTGCAAAAATAGCAATGACCCTCTTCTGACATTTAAAAAAAATACAGTTATTTTTCATAGAAATGTTACCTATGTTAATGTGAAATGGGTTTATTATGCCATGTTCAAGTGAATTAGTAAACGCTAGTTTAGAAAAACTTTCAGATTTCATTGCTAATACAGTAACTATCAATAGATAAAACCCACACTTAAGAAAAAGCTCTACAGAGTCCTCAATTATTTTAAAAGATAAAGCAGTCCTGAGACCAAAAAGTTGGAGAATCACTATCCTAAATTTACCAGAATGAGTGACTGTCTACCATTGGATTACTTATTATTAACTAAGTGTCTATTATTTAACCTCTTTAACCTTTTACTTTCCCCAGCTCTTCATGCTGAAATACTTTTTTAAGTGAGTGAGGTCACTTCTCTGTTTTAGTGTTTCACCTGAATGTAAGAATTTTGCAGTAGCACTCACTAGGCCAGTGCTGAGCAGATAAAGATGTATAAGGTTTAAGAAAATGGGAGTAAAGTTTTCAGAGTCTGGAATATGTTGATAGAATATTGATATAAAAATATTGATCTCTTGTCGAACTTGTAACCTGAATACATGTATAACATTAAATAAAACAAGTCATTATTCTCCCTGCCAATAGTTACCCTCGCTTTGAAAAAGACAAAGGGCGAGATGATTTTGCAGACAATTAGCCCCTCTAATAGGCAAACCATTGCAGAAAAGGAAGAAAAGCTACCGACTCATTTTGCGAGTTTAGCACAGCATGACAAGAAAACTGAAGACAATATAGGAAAAGAAAATAGTAGACCAATGTGGTGGTTTAAAGTATGTCCACAGATTCTTTGTTACACTTCCCTTTGACAATACTCTTGCCCTTGGGTGTGGGCTGGATTTAGTGAATAGTTTCTAGCAAATAGAATCTGGTAGAAGTGATGATGTATGATGTCCAGACTAGGCCAAAAGAGGCTTGTGGCTTCTGCCTTGCTCTCCTGTGTCCTGGGGAGCAGCCAGCCGCCATGTTATGAGGACACTCAAGCAGCCCTATGGAGAGGTCCATGCAGTGAGGAACTGAAGCCTTCTGCCAAAAGCCATTTGAGTGACCCACCTGAGAAGCAGAGCCTTGGAAGCAGAGCCTTCAGCCTGAGTTGAGCCATTGGGTGACGGCAGCCCTAGTTGACACCTTGACTGCAATTTCATGAAAGACTCTGAGTTTGATCACCCAGATAAGCTGCTCTTGAGTTCTTTTATTTTCTTTTTAAATTTTTATTTTATACCAGAATATAGTTGATTTACAATGTTGTGTAGTTTCAGGTATACAGCAAAGTGGTTCAGTTATACATATACATACATATATATATATATATATATATATATATATATATATATATATATATGCTTTTTAGATTCTTTTCCCATTTAGGTTATTACAAAATATTGAGTAGAGTTCCCTGTGCTATACAATAGGTCCTTGTTGATTATCTATTTTATATATAGTACTGCCCATGAATTCTTAACCCACAGGAACCATGAAGTAATAAATTTGTGTGTATTTTAAAACACTAAAATTTTGGAGTAATTTGTTATGTGGCAGTAGCAAACTAATACAACCAATATAACTTATGAATGCAAAAATTCTATATAAAACCTCACTAATAACTCTAATTCAGTGGTGTTAGATTAAAAATAATACATTATAGCCAAGAAGGGTTTAACCCAGGAATGCAAGGATAGTTTAGCTTTAGAAAAATCTGTTAATGCAATGCACTACCTTCACAGAAAGGAGAACAAAAACTTTAATTTCAGCATTTATGCATGGTTAAAAACTTTTAATAAACTGAGATTAGAAGGTAACTTTCTTAACTGATAAATGGTTACCTACACAAGCATCACACTTAATGGTGAAGCTTTAAAAGCAGCCCATTTAAGTCAGCAACTAGATAAATAGGCTGATATCACTGCTTCCATTCAATAGTGTATTGGCTATCTTACCCAACCTAATAAAAATGGACAAGATCTTTGATGGAGAAAATTATGAAATAATAAAATATTGTAGAAGGCCTGAAGAGAGATACACTGTACCTTGTATATATATATCAAAGCATAATAAAGTTGTCAATTCTCTTGAAACTGGTAAACAAGTTTATGGAATTGCAGTAAAAATCCCTACCGAGTTTTTTCCAAATGTACATGGAGAAGCAAAGGGCCAAGAGAAGCTGTGACACTTTTAAAGAGGGATGAAGCCAAGAGACTTACCTCACTGATATTAAGGCTTATCACAAATGGCACTGAAATCATGATGAAGCAATAGCAGTGAAGACTGTGATATTGGCGCTGAGATAGATGCACAGGCCAGTGGGTGATGGGAGGCAGCTCCCACAGACCTACGTACACAGAGACTTAACAAATGATGTCAGAGGAATTGCAGTCCAGGGCAGAAAGGATGGACTCTTCAGAAAATGGTGCTGGGATAACTGCCCATCTATATGGAAAAAAATGAGAATTCTTAGCTCACACCAACACGAGTCAGGTGGATTTAAACCCCTAAATATGAAACCCAAAACTAGAAAATACTTAAAATACAGGAAAATGGGTTTATTAGCTCCGAGTAGGGATGGAGTTCTTAACAGAACAGAAAAAGAACAAACTAAATAGGAAAAGATGGATTCATTCGACGACATTACAATTGACAACTTCTGTTCATCCAAAGACACTATTTTTTTTTTAACATCTTTACTGGGGTATAATTGCTTTACAATGGTGTGTTAGTTTCTGTTTTATAACAAAGTGAATCAGTTATACATATACATATGTTCCCATATCTCTTCCTTCTTGCGTCTCCCTTCCTCCCACCCTCCCTATCCCACCCTTCCAGGCGGTCACAAAGCACCGAGCCAATATCCCTGTGCCATGCGGCTGCTTCCCACTAGCTATCTACCTTACGTTTGTTAGTCAAAGACACTATTTTTTTAAAAAAATTATTTTTTTGAAGTATAGTTGATTTACAATGTTGTGTTCATTTATGCTATACAGCAAAATGATTCAGTTATACATATATATATTCTTTTTCTTATTCGTTTCCATTCTGGTTCATCACAGGATATTGAATATAGTTCTCTGTGCTACACAGTAGGACCTTGTTGTTTATCCATTCTAAATGTAATAGTTTGCATCTGCTAACCCCAAACTCCCAGTCCATCCCTCCCCCACCCCCTCCCCCTTAGCAACCACAAGTGTACTCTATGAAAAGACACTATTTTAAAAAGTGAAAAACTGAGCCCCACCCTGGGAGAAGCTATTTATAATGCGTGTAACTGAGAGACGATTGGTATCCAGACTATGTTAAGAGCTCCTACACCTCACTCAGAAAAAGACAAACAGCAGAATGGAAAAACGGGCAAAGAGCTTCACATCATTTCACCGGAGACAAGAAATAAATGGCCAAGAAACATGTGAAAAGATGCCCAACCTCATTAGTAATACAGGAAATGCCAATTAAAACCATGACATCGGACCATCTTACACCCACCCAGCTGACAAAAGTGTAAAAGTCTGACAGTAGCGAGTGCTGATGATCAGACTGGGGAGAAAGTGTACATTCTGCTCCTGGGAGCTTCCCACACAGCTCACCGGGGCCTGAGAGCTGGCGTGTGCAATTACAATCCCGTGATTTCTCTCCTGCTGGTACACGCGCCAGATGGATCTCGCACACCTGCGGCAGGAAGTGCTCATAAGAACATTCATAGCAGTAAATAGCAAAAATCTGAAGACCAATCAAATTCCATTATCTGCAACATGGATAAATAATTTGTGATATTCGCGTCCCACAGAACACCTACCAGCCCTGGAAAGGAATAAATTACTCCAACTGAATCTCAGGAATTATGTTGCATAAAAAATGCAAGCAGTAGAAGAATCTGTGCAGTATAATTCTACTCACGCAAAGCTAGAAAACATGCAAAACTAAACAATATATATATATATATTTTTTGTTTGTTTGTTTTGTTTTGTTTTGTTTTTTTGTGGTACGTGGGCTTCTCACTGTTGTGGCTTCTCCCGTTGCAGAGCACAGGCTCCGGACGCGCAGGCTCAGCGGCCATGGCTCACGGGCCTAGTCGCTCCATGGCATGTGGGATCTTCCCAGACCAGGGCACGAACCCGTGTCCCCTGCATCGGCAGGCGGACTCTCAACCACTGCGCCACCAGGGAAGCCCTAAACAATATATTTTTGAGGGATACATCTGGAAGTGGTAAAACCATAGGCAAGAGAATGATAAACACAGAATTTAGGATAGTGTTTGCATCTGGGGGGCGGGATGAGGGCATAAGGTAGAAGGAATCAGATGGAAGACGTGGGCGTGGGCACCTATAACCTTCTCTTCATTACCTGGGTCAGGGTACTTGGTGTTCATTTGAATATCTTCCTTTATGCCTTCCATGGAATAGGGTTTTTTTGTATTGAAAATTCATGGGACTGATAAACACCAAGGTCTGGTTAGTTGTTACCTCTAAGCAAGAAGGGGATGGGATTGAGATGCATTGCACTGGGCCTTTAACAGTAGAGCACAGGGAACTCTGCTCAATATTATGTAACAACCTAATTGGGAAAAGAATTTGAAGGAGAATAGATACATGTATAGGTATAACTGAATCACTTTGTTGTATAACTGAAATGAACACAACATTGTAAATCAACTATACTCCAATATAAAATAAAAAGTTGAAAATATATATATATATTTGTGAGAACATATTAATAGCATGTGAAATCGCTCTTCCTCACAATCTAATAGGAAAGAATAGATGTAAACCCCATCAGTTCCACTGAGCAAGAGATGATATTCCATAAAAAAAACAACAAAAAAGTATCAATTAAGTTTTATTTCTTTAGAAAACCTGACATGTGGCAAAATTTTGATGAAGCTGGGAAATGGGCACAGGAGTATTTGTATAGACATTCTCTGTAATTTTCTTTTTGTTTGAAATATTTCCTAATAGAAATATTAAAGGAAAAGAAACATGTGCAGGGGTCTTCCTGGTGGTGCAGTGGTTAAGAATCCGCCTGCCAATGTAGGGGACACAGGTTCTAGCCCTGGTCCGGGAAGATCCCACATGCCGCGGAGCAACTAAGCCCATGCGCCACAACTACTGAGCCTACGTTCTAGAGCCCGCGAGCCACAACTACTGAAGCCCACGCGCCTAGAGCCCGTGCTCCGCAACAAGAGAAACCACCGCAATGAGAAGCCCGCGCACCATATCGAAGAGTAGCCCCGGCTCGCTGCAACTAGAGAAAGCCCGTGCGCAGCAACGAAGACCCAAAGCAGCCCAAAATAAATAAAAATAAAATAAATAAATTAAATTTATATATATAAAGAAATGTGTAGAAAGAGAGTTTGGAGGGAAATACATCAAAATCTGGGTGTGGTCATGTTGGGGGTGCAGGGGCTAAGATTATAGGTGATACCCTGCGTTTTTCAAAAAATTTTCAATGAGGAGTCATTACTTTTTTTTTTTTTTGCTGTACGCGGGACTCTCACTGTTGTGGCCTCTCCCGTTGCGGAGCACAGGCTCCGGACGCGCAGGCTTAGCGGCCATGGCTCACGGGCCCAGCCGCTCAGCGCATGTGGGATCTTCCCGGAGTGGAGCAAGAACCCGTGTGCCCTGCATCAGCCGGCGGACTCTCAACCACTGCGCCACCAGGGAAGCCCGTCATACTTTCATAATTAAAAATCTATTAAAAATCTCTTCCATCAACTTATCGTCTTCTAAAAATGGAACACCGAGATAAGAACCCTTGAAGCATTCAGACAGTTGTTGAACTCCATGCTTATTAAGGGAAACAGACTGGCCAACTGTTTGAATGGAATTAGTGTTCATCCCAAAGCAAGATGGCAACTTGGCCTCCAGGCCCAGGGTGCAGACTGCTGGGGTTGGAAACTGGCTCTGTTTCTTGAGTAGGTTTCCTGTTCTTTCTGTGCTTCATCGTCCTCTTCTGTAAACTGGGTGTAAGGCAATGAATACCTTACAGATAAGTATAAGGATTATATGCGTGAATGTCACATGCTTAGAACAGTCTGGCATATAGAAAGCCCCAGGTGTAAGCTTGTGCATTAATAAGTCAGTGGAACAAAGGAGGGGGGGCTTGGGAAGGGGGCAGTGCTGAATTTTGAGGGGATCCTTGCGATCCTAACATAACCAGGCCTTGCACTTCACGGGTTGGGACAGCTTCTGTGGCTCCCTTTAAGAGGTTAAGAAAAAAGAAAGGCAGAAAACTTGTGAAAGCTGTTGGGAGCAGTCTGCTGACCAGGGGTGACAATGTCACTTCATCCCCCATCACACAGTGCACCCACCCTTAGCCTGGTTGTCACAGAAACCCAGCTCCAGGGAAGAATCGGGGCCTCAGTGCGTTGTGAGGCCAGGTCTTTGCAGCCCAGTGGAGCCTGGTTGTTGGGTTTACCCTGTGTGCGCCTGGCCTTTCCCTCTTTTATTTCTTTTTTTGCGGTGCGTGGGCCTCTCACCATTGTGGCCTCTCCCGTTGCGGAGCACATGCTCCAGACACGCAGGCTCAGCGGCCACGGCTCACGGGCCCAGCCGCTCCGCGGCACGTGGGATCTTCCCGGACTGGGGCACGAACCCGCGTCCCCTGCATCGGCAGGAGGACTCCCAACCACTGCGCCACCAGGCAAGCCCTGGCCTTTCCCTCTTGATGGATCCATGGGAGAAGAGCCTTGCGTTGCCTGCAGGGCTGGTTCTGGGGTAAATTCCAAGGCACCCTGGGTCCCGGAGACCCAGAGCTGCTGGAAGTTCAAGGCTCAGGGGCCTGTGAGGTCCATCTTGTTACTGCAAGCACCACCCAAGGGCCTCGCAGAGCCCAGCCTGCCTGACGGTCTCCTTGCCAAAGATCTGAAGTTATAGTTTCTACTACAGGCATTTTCTAAGTCATTGTTACGCTCTGCGTTTAGGTGTTGCTGGCATGTTCTCCTCAGATCTCAGGGACTCTGAAGAGGAAAACAGTTTCTCCTCTTCCCCGGATGGGGAAACAGCTTCTTGGTCTCATCACCCCGCTGGTGACAGCCATGGATCCGTCCAGAACCGCCACTAAGCACTTATGTGCCAATTCCTAGGACTGCAAAGTCCTCCCACGCCCAGCGGCTGTGGGCAGGGCCCTGCCACTGTTAGCCAGCCTAGCGCAACTATTGTCACCATATAAGACCATTTGTCCTGTGGTTGACTTGTTTGAAGGCAAGCCTCACATGACCTGCTTGTTACATTTGTTACCTTTCTGGCCCCTCAAAAAAAAACAAAAACAGCCATTGTTTTGAATTCTATGCTATAATGACTGTGGTGGGTATTTTTAGTCCAAATGTGGCCTGGAGCCTGCTTTGCCCTCCATAGCCATGTCAGCTGCTAGTTTGCTGGGGGATGGCCCGGCCTCCACTGGGGGCCTTCCAGCTGCTGTGGAAACAGTGGGTCACAGAGCAGCCTTTGTGGCGTTTCTCACGGCAGCTGTGGCCTCACAGCAGGGCCCGCGTGGATCAGCAGAAAAGCTCGGAGGCCAGATGGCTGCCCGCTGGGGGACCTGGACAAGCCGCAGCCCAGAGGGAGGCCGAGGGGCACAGGAGGGAGGCTGGAGAGACCCTTCTCAGGCAGGACTGAACTCAGCAGTGTCCATACACCTGTAGAAGCAAAAACACGGATGTGGAACACCTAAGTGGTGGCCCACACACAGGGGAGGCCACCCCCAGGCCCACGGGAAACACCACCCACCAGGCCTCCCATTTCATCCTCACCCTCGGCCACTGACTGCAATTCCACGCCACCGTGTCCTCACCGGATAAAGCCACTCCGAGCAGGTGCCCCCTCATCCCATCGGGCAATGGACAGGTTTTGCAAAAGAAGCCTTCTAAGCCAGGCCTCGGGAGCATGGCCATGGCTGAGCCGCTGAGCAGCCCCGGTGGTGCAGTGGTTAAGAATCCTGGTCCCCTTCCCTGGCAGCCGCTGTCTGTGGTGACTCACCTCTGGTTCCCAGGAACATGGTTATTTTGGACCCCAGTGTTATTAAGATCAGGCCCAGATTGCCTACAAATCAGCAGTGAAGAAAGACAGGGGCCCCAGTGAAAGCAGGTCAAAACCTAGACCTCGTGTCCCTGCAGCCCCAGGGCTGGTTAAGCAGCTCCCGGAGAGCCCTCTGCCCGTGGATGGGGTGCCCCCCTCACTTGGGGGCCTTGTCCTCTCCAGACGCCTCCTCCAGGCAGCCCCGTCTCTGCAGGACTCCTGCACCCAAACCAGGGGGAGGTGGGCAAGGGGTGCCCTTGCTCCCAGCTCTTGGAGGAGCTGCCCGTTCTGCTCACAGCCCGAGGGGCCTGGGGCAGTGGAGTCAGGCCTCTGGGCTGAGCGCGCGGGCAAGGGCACCCCTGCAATCTACACGCCCCAGGCGGGCGCCTCCCCTCTGCGCAGCTCCGGGGCCCGATAGCGCCTCTGCTGCTGATAAGGTCCCCAGGCTCCAGCCTACCAGGCCCCGCAGAGGTGTCGTGGCTGCAGCAGCCCCAGCTGTTCCCGCAGCCAGTGGTGACTGATCTCAGAGATCCTGGTAGGGATGCACTTCCCGGGCTTCAGCAAAGTGAGTACTGGAGCAGCTGCTCCGAGGGGAGAGGGCGCTCGGGAAAGGTGAGGAAGCAGGAGTGGGTGGGAAGGAGCGGACCTGTGTGCTCACCCAGGGCATGCACCCCGGGCTCTGAGCTTTGCAATCACATCATCACTCATGCCCTTCGTTGCCGAAGGTAGCAGGTGGCCTCTGCTTGACTCGATTAATCCAGTTCATATTTTTTACAGCCCGAAATTTGCTGTCACATTGAGTTCCGCCTACCTGGGTCTCTGAATTATGTTCTCTCTGCGTTAGGGGTTGGGAAGAAGAATCTTTGGGTTCTATTTCTTCAGTCTGTCTGTGGAGATTCTAGAAGCTTTCCTTTGATGTTACTGAGCCATGCATTTGCCTGGTGTGTGGTCACAGGCCTGTGGCCCTGAGGGAGCATAAGGGCACTTGTCAGGGGGTGCTCTGAAGGGGGCCGGGTCACCCCTGTCCGGAAGGGGCTTGTTTTCTCAAAGACCCACAAAAGCCAGTCACCTCATTGTCACGACTGCTCCGTTGTTGAAACGCTGAACTTTGGATTCATGTTGCTGACTAAGGAGAGGGAAGATGTCTAAGAAAGAAGGGCTGAAGGTGGCTCTGGGATAGAGGGTATGAGGGTGCTCTTAAAGTGGCCACAGAGCGTTACAGGGGTCACCCCACCCCTGATTCTCCCAGTGATGATAGGACGTATCACCGTGTCACAGTACCTCCAGCTGTGCCGTTTGTAAGGTGTCCTGGGTCAGGGTGAGGTTCTTTGGTTTGGGTGGTGGATTCAGGCCAGAGATGGACCCCAGGCCACAGGCTGAGAGGGACGCTGGAGTCGACTCCAGGAAGGACATCTGCCCTTCCCCTCGTCTGAAAGTCTTCGGGTGCGGGGGAAACGATACTTAGTGGGAATTTCTTTTTAGTGGTTTGGAATCTTCACGGTTTGCTTTCCTGATGATTGATTTTTTTCCCCCCAGGATGGGGGAGGGTCTGTGGAGGAAGCCAGTGACCCCGTTTTAGTCTCTTCAGTAGCACGAGTCAGGTTAAGGTCACAGGAGTCTGTTCCTTTCACTTGGTCACCTGGGCCTCAGGTTCGCATTGAGTTCTTGGAGGTCCGCTCACTCCGGACCTCAGGACGCAGGGAAGTGGCTGTGGCACATAGGACACAGGGACTATCTCCAGAGCCAAATACACGCCCGACGTTTTGCAGGAATGAATGAGGAACGGCTTATGAACCACTTGCTTCAAATCAGCGTGATCGCCTTCATCAACCAAATTGCCTTGTGCGAGTCACTGTTTTCTGTGTGTTTCTCTCTCTCTGGAAACTGGGTCTGCTCTGAAGCTGAATGTGAAAACCTTAGGAAAGGAAATAAGTTTTGAGGGTGGTTTCTATAAGCAGGGCTGTCTAAACTCAGCTGACCCCTGACTTCAGGGGTCAGTGATTATGAGCTTCTAAACCCAGGTTGCCACCCCTCACCCCCCAGTGTCTGCAAAATCAGCTGACTTATCTTGAGCGGAACACGTTGAGAAAGGCAGGCTTTTCATTGTTGCTGTTGCCAAAAAAATAAAAGAGAGAAAGTAAGAAAGATAAGAGAGGCAAAGACAAAGGCAAAGTAACAAAATCGCCGTCTTCAGAGTCTGCCCAGCATTTAAGCAGCTCTCCTCACGTACCGCTGTGGCAGTCCTGGTGTGGCCCTGGGGACGCAGCCGTGAACAAAACATACACAGCCCTGCCCTGTGGAACTGACGATCCAGCAGGGCCTGGAGACAGACTAAAAACAAAATAAATGAGTCCTCATTTATTAAAAGATGAGAGTTGCTATGAGGCAGGGAGCAGGCAGGGGCTAAGATGCGTGGGGACTTATGCCATTAAAATAGGCACTCAGAGGCTTCCCTGGTGGCGCAGTGGTTGAGAGTCCACCTGCCGATGCAGGGGACACGGGTTCGTGCCCCGGTCTGGGAAGTTCCCACATGCCGCTGAGTGGCTGGGCCCGTGAGCCATGGCCGCTGGGCCTGCGCGTCCGGAGCCTGTGCTCCGCAACGGGAGAGGCCACAACAGTGAGAGGCCCGCGTACCGAAAAAAAAAAAAAAAATAGGCACTCAGCAGGCCTCAGGGAGGTTGACTTTGGCTGTTGTGTTTCAAAGCTAGATTCCACAGGACTATTAATAAAGGATTGTAATTTGCTGTCCAGAATCTTAAATATCAGACTGCGTTGATTGTCAGAAGCTACATCATCCCTGTTGAGATGGGTCCCCTTAGAAACCAGCAGAATTTGTGATGCCTGCGTACGCTGTCCTGTGAGGCTCTGGTGGGCCCAGGCTGGATGCTCACCTTTCTGGCTGGCCCAGCTGCATGGATGACATTTTAGGCCTCTTGTCTCTGGGTTGCCAGGATTTCTCACGTCAAACTGCTGATGATCGTATTTGCCCATTGTGATTTGGGGAGGTGGGGAACTTGTATAGCGTGGCTAGTTAAATGTGTTATGGGCACCAACAAACATAATGATCTTGGTTAGGAATAGTCTTAAGAACAAAGAATATTACTTTTTACACCTCCTATTTTAAAAAAAACAAAAAAACGCTGAGCAAAGACTTGAAGGAGGTGAGGGAGGTCCTGCAGGGCTCTGGAAAAAATGGCAGATGCCGGGCTTCCCTGGTGGCACAGTGGTTAAGAATCTGCCTGCCAATGCAGGGGACACGGGTTCGAGCCCTGGTCCAGGAAGATCCAACATGCCGCGGAGCAACTAAGCCCGTGTGCCACAACTACCGAGCCTGCGCTCTAGAGCCCGCGAGCCACAACTACTGAGCCCGTGCACCTAGAGCCCGTGCTCTGCAACAAGAGAAGCCACCGCAGTGAGAAGCCCACACACGACAATGAAGAGTAGCCCCTGCTCACTGCAACTAGAGAAAAGCCCTCACGCAACAATAAAGACCCAATGCAGCCATAAATAAATAAATATTTTAAAAAATAAAATGACAGATGCCAAGGCCCTGTGGCAGGCATGACTGGAGCAAGAGGAAGGTGGAGTAAGAGGCAGTGGGGTCACAGCGGTGGCAGAAGGGAAGGATGGGGTAGGGGCAGGGGCAGTGGTACAGAATGCGTGAGGCCTCGTGCGCCATCAGAAGGACATTACTTCTACCCTGAGCAAGATAAGAGATGTTAGACAGTCTTGGGATTAGACAGATGGTGTGATCCAACTTATCCCTTGACCCATAACCTTCTGACGCCTTTGAAACCAAACTCCGAGGGACGGAGTTATCTCTGACCTCTCGTGCAATTGTTCTCAGCCTTTCTTTTTCCTCTCGGATGCACAAGGCTGACTGCTGACATAGTTGTGGATGATCGATTTCACGGCCACCCCCCGGGTATTGATAACCCCCTCTCCCTTACACTTTGCGATTTAATGAGAAAATAAATAGTGCCACAGATGCTCTTTACTTAAAAACTTGCCATGGGTAAAATTAAAAAGGAAACAGAAGCCACTATAAAATCGCAATTCACACGCAGTACAGCAAGTTGCCATCCCTGCTGCTGGTCCTTCGCTGTTTTCTCTGGACCTCCGTGTGGATGGAGCAGACTGAGGTTCTGGAGCTCTGGCTGCCCAGAAGGCTTACAGGGTAAGCATGAGGAAGCAGAGTTGCCAGAGGGGGAAGCTTGAATTTGCTCTAAGTTTTGAAAAGTAGTAATGGTCTACTTCTTATAGAAGGCCTTGCTCCCCGGGATCCATTCTTCTTCTTTTTTTTTTTAATAAATTAAGTTATTGATTTATTTTTGGCTGTATTGGGTCTTTGTTGCTGCACGCGGGCTTCTCATTGCGGTGCCTCTCTTGTTGCAGAGCACGGGCTCTAGGTGCACGGGCTTCAGTAGTTGTGGTTCGCTGGCTTCACTAGTTGTGGCACACGGGCTTAGTTGCTCCACGGCATGTGGGATCTTCCCGGACCAGGGATCGAACCCGTGTCTCCTGCATTGGCAGGCGGATTCTTAACCACTGCGCCACCAGGGAAACCCCCGGGATCCGTTCTTTCCACACAACCAAGGTGATTCTGTAGCGAGCCCATCCCACCCTGTCACTGCCCTGCTGTGAATCTTCTATGGCTTCACCTTGTTCTTAGGATGGAGTCCAAACTCCTTCCTGGGACCCCTCCCGCCCTGCCTGCCCATCTTTGCCCGCCCTGCTTCCTACTCTGTGTTTCCAGACCTGTCAGCTCCTCCAAACTTGGAAACTGTTCTGTTGCATCTGTAAACTTCACACGTGGGGTCTTGTGCTTGCTTTGTTCACTGTTGTTTCCTCGGCACACAGCACAGTGCCCAGCACAGAGCAGGTGCTCATGAAATACCGTTGCATGTGTGAATGAACAAAAAGTTACTTGCAAAAAGCACCTCACGACTGATTGCTGCTCACTAGTTTGGTCACAAACCTGCAGTCCGAGCTCTAGTGGTTTGTGTGTGTGACTTTTTAGATACTCTGCTCTTGAGACTTTTCTTTTCAACCCACAAGATAGTTTCTCCTTCCTCTGAAGCCTCCTTGTGTTTTATTGGAACCTCCCTTGAGGCACTTGTCATTTTCCACATCTTTCATTTATTTACACGGGTATCATCTCCCACAGGCCAGGGCGGCAGGAGGAGGGAACAGCCCAGCTGACTCATGTCTGAGTCACTTTATGTTCCCAGGCACCAACCCAGGTCTTGAACGTGGGGCTGAAAAAAAACATATTTGTTCAATGAAGTCGTTTAAAACCAATGAATGAGCCTGAACCCTTGCTTCTCCTTCACTTACCCACACTGTGAGCCCTGACTGAGTGTTAGGAATATATCGGGGCGTTTATTTGGAAAATCAATCTCCTGCAGACCCCATGCAGAAGCCGCAGTCACAGCCCGGTGCCCAGCTGGCCATGCAGCCTGGTTTCTCTGAGATGCCCGGCGTGGATGGAGGTCCATGTGAGTTGGCCCAGGGCAGGCTCGAAGTTTGTCATCATTTCCCGACAGGCAGTGACAACCAATTAGAGCTCCAGTGAGAAACTGAATTGTTTTCTCCCTTGCCTCCCACTCACCTCTGACCACCACCATCCCTCTGCGGCGTGCTCTCCGAGTCCAGGCTGATTTATCTCCTGAATTTACTGTCACGGCCCGGGAAGGAAGGCGCATTCAGGGAGGAAGCGGCCCCACGGCTCACGGGCCTGAGCGGCCTGCTGCTGAAATCTGTCAGCCGGCAGGGGAAGGCGGCGGGATGCAGGCTGCCTGGATGGCTCGACGGGAAACTCGCTTATGGAGAGATGAGCGAAAACAAAACAAGCAAACAACCCCCTGCCCCCAGCCCTTCTCTCCTGCCCAGGGGCGGTGGCTGGAACTCGGTTCGTCCTAAGGAAACTGCAGGCACCAGAGTTGCCAGGATACAGAGCGCGCAGCGGGAAGCCGCTCTGCCTTTCCAGGACGGATGGATTGTGAAGCCGCATAATTTGTAAGGAAGAGCTCCTGGTTTCAGTTTCCTTTGGAAAACTCATGCCTATAAAAGCTGAAAAGAAGCTGGCTTTGGTCCAGCCATTGATGGAAGGGGATGATGATTTGCAAACATCAGAACAAATCCCAGTTGCTCTGAAAACCCATTCTGGGCTCCACTCCCTTTTCCACTGTGGCAACCTCCCCGGTGGGCTGGGTCATGGTGTGTACCTGTGGTTTTCTTTTTCTCCAAAGGAAGGGAATGGCTGGGGGGGGGGGTGTCATCTGTATGTCACCCCCCGGGGCTGGCTGACATGTCTGTCTAAGTGCTGTGATTTAAAGGTACCGTTTGGGGCTTCCCTGGTGACGCAGTGGTTGAGAGTCCGCCTGCCGATGCAGGGGACACGGGTTCGTGCTCCGGTCCGGGAAGATCCCACATGCCGTGGAGTGGCTGGGCCCGTGAGCCATGGCCGCTGAGCCTGCGCGTCCGGAGCTTGTGCTCCGCACCGGGAGAGGCCACAACACCCGCGTACCGCAAAAAATAAATAAATAAAAATAAAGGTAGCCTTCAGCTGTGAAGCCCGAAGTTCCACCATTAGAAAGCGTCCCGTAGGTTCTTAAAGGGATTTTCATCTCTGAAAGTCTTCTGTTCATTGCATACACTTACGTCTTTCCAATAGGATCTGAATCGTGCAGAGGCAAGGATCTAACTCTTATCTTGTGGGATTAGCCGAGGATTAGGCAAAAGCGGGGAGTGGGATTTAGGGCAGGTTCCTGGAATGGGATGGAGAGGGATGAGGTGAGGATAGAGGGGCTAAAGGGAGGAAAAGTTCACCCCTCGCTTAGGACAGTGCCTGGGCCCATGGCTCCTTCCTAGGTACTCACACGTCCTAGGATGTGGGTTCCAGGAGGTCTGGGTTCCTGTCACAGTGTGGAGTTTGATAAATGATGTTGGACTGAAAGGGGAAGTAGGGACCAGTGGTGGAGTTACGTGGAGCTTGAATCCCCTCCTCATGCACATGCCATCCAGGGGGCTGTGCTGTCAGCCCAGGAGTCGGCTGGGCTTCTCAGCCCCGGTGCCCAGGGTTTTCTCTCTTGCCCTCCACTAGACTTTCAAACGCTGTGCGGAATCATGTAGTTTTGCATTATTACATTAATCTACGTAGAGTAATGCAGCAGTTGCTTTGCATACGTCATCTGAATGTGATCTCGAGCCCACCCCATGAGGTGGGTATTATTATCCCCACTTTCCAGATGAGGAAGCAGAGGCTGAGCGGTCCTCTGTGTCCCACAGCCAGGTTCCCGGCTCTTGTCTGTTTCCTAACACCCTATAGACGATGCTCACGGGTGCGAACCTTCTTCATCTCACGTACTGGCCATGCTGAAATCATTATTTTATGTGCCCGTCTCCCCACTGGTCTGCACCCCAATGCCCAAGCTGCGCAGGGCAAGGGGTCTCACACGAGCATCACTAAAGGCTGACGTTGTGACCGCCGTGGTCCAGCCTCTGAGCTCTGCCGCCTGATCACCTGGGTTAGAATTCCTGCTCTGCCACTTTCTAGATGGCGCCCTGAACTAGTTCACTTCAGATGTCTCCTTGACAGATTGGATGCCTCTCAGATAAATAGCAGTCAGAACATGGCTCATCTGATTACGGCTCAATGGAAGAAGAAAAAGACAGAGATAAGAAAAAGGAAAAACAAGATGGCCAGAAATGGCTGCTATGACCCTCCCACTAACACCCCAGCCCTCCCCCGCCTGGCGCCCGGAAGACGCTGCTAATTTATCACGCGCTTCCCCACGAGCCTCGCAGTGGCTCCAGAGCCCTCAGCACGGCCCCCAGGCGGCTGCCGCCAGCCGGACGGGCGTTGGCACAGGCCACGAGACCCGTTTGCTACTCCGGTGTTGCTCAACCAGCGACTTGGTGAAAAAACCAAATTGTTTATACACCCAAATTGCTATAAACCCTCCCCGTACCTCTATATTCTCCTCTGTAAACTGGAGACAATGGTGGTTGTCCTGGAGTTGTGCATGAGATCGGAGGCTGGCGTACCAGGAAATGTTGGTTATTACGATTTTGGGGGAATCACACGTTCGGCTCTGGACCCCTAACTTCCAACATGCCAAGAACTTTGGGAATTAAAAAAATAAATAAATCTTTCTACCTTCAGTGTATCTTCAATTCAGGTCAACAGAGTCTGCTGAGTAGGAAACAAGATTAAAAAATCCTCAAGAAGTGGTAAGTGAGCCATTACTGGGGGACTGGGATGAGGCAGAATTAGGTCCGCTTGTCGGGAGAACAAGGGAGTCGATCAGGGAAGCGCCGCAGAGGAAGAGGACTTTGCACGGGCCTGGCAGAACCAGTAGAACTTCACAGAGGTTGGGAAGGCGCGGGCATCGGAGGAAGCATGGGCATGAGCGTGGCCAGGGCAGGAGGCCGGTGCTCAGGGATGGGCAGGTGGTGGACCGTGGTACTGGATGAGGATGCAGAGGATGCTGGAAGCTGGAGTGTGAATGTTTCTGAGCGGCAGCTTCAGACTCTGGACTTTCTTCTACAGCTGCTGGGGACCCAGCAAAGAGCTTTGGGTAGGACAGTGTCACGACTGGAACACTGGCTCTGGCCGGGAGAGGAAGAGGGGCCATCAGAGTGGTGGGGAGTGGAAACCAGTTAGGAAAACGTCGCCCTCTCCAGGAGAGACTGGATGAGGTCCTAATTAAGAGGATGACGGACGGCTGACATTATTGAGGGTACCAGCCACCACGCTGTGCGAGTCACACACCTCAGCTCATGCAGTGCTCACAGCAGCCCCACCAGGAATCACTACCCGCATTACCGATGAGGAAACCGGGTCTTGCTGCAGCCGGGAAGGGCGAGGAAATAAGGTTGCTGTCTGGGGCATCATAAGGGTGCCCCTGTGGTCTGGGACCCAGTCCTCAGCTTGCAGTCTCAGCAACTTGATTTGGAGGCACAACCAGAGGACGAGCAGGTTTGGGAAGTGACTTAATGCTAATTCAACCCACAGGAGTCTGGTGTGGGCACTGGCTCACCAACTGCACAAGGAGAAGGATGGCTTTTCTGGTCCTCTGGTGTCCTGTCTTGTGTTCTCTGGTCAGTGCCTTCGTCCCTTTGAGAGAATCTAAATGGCCAGTCAGCTATAGCAGTGTCTGGTGAGCGCGCAGTCAGAGGAACGGGGCGCAATCATCTTGAACACGTCATCGAGACCGTGGTGAGGCCTGGTGACTACTCTTGCCCCACAGCCGAGAGCATCACACTCGTCACACGCTGTGAGACACCACTGCAGTAGCAAACGGGTCTCGTGGCCTGTGCCAACGCCCGTCCGGCTGGCGGCAGCCGCCTGGGGGCCGTGCTGAGGGCTCTGGAGCCACTGCGAGGCTCGTGGGGAAGCGCGTGATAAATTAGCAGCGTCTTCCGGGCGCCAGGCGGGGGAGGGCTTGGGTGTTAAGAGCAGCCATTTCTGGCCATCGCTGTTTCTTTCTTCCCTCTGCTTTTCTTCTTTGTTTGAGGCGTATTCAGGTGAGCCATGTTCTGACTGCTATTTATCTGAGAGACATCCAATCTGTCAAGCAGACGTCTGAAGCGAACCAGTGCTGTGCATTGGGTATTGATTTTGCTGGTTAACTCTCAGGGGGTGAGATTATAGCACATGTCTTTCCTGGCTGCCACTGTCAGGTTCAGGGGTTAAATTCAGGTCAGAGAGCCAGGAAGTGGCAGGGTCCACGCGCAGACCCCAGTCTGTGGGAACATGGAGCCCCCTGCCCCCCGGCACTGAAGTGATGGCAGTGGAGGCTGCCTCATCGCCACACGTGTGTGAGTTGCCACGCATGTCCCTGTTAGAATGGAGCTTTCCAGCCCAACTTCCCCAACCAAAGTTTTAATAGAATCACCAACAAATCAGGACTGTTGGCCTCTGGGCCGGGCCTGTCTCCACCCCCATCTCTCTGTGCCCATCCAAATGCCACCCTCCCCTGGGCCGGAGAGGGTCCCACTGTCCCCCCTCGCCAGCTCCCATGACCCTGCCGCCCTCCTGTCCTCCCCAGGCTGTGTCCTCATCTAGCAGGCGATGCACCTCTGCACTGGGATGGCTCTGGACCAAATAAATAAATATTTACGGTGTGAAAAAAGTGAATAACCATTGAACACCACCTCTGACCTCTGTGTGTGTGTGTGTGTGTGTGTGTGTGTGTGTGTGAAATGCGACAATGTGTGGAGTTCGTTGCACTGAATGACAAGTCAGTGGCACGTGTTCCACCGCTGCCTTTGTTCTTCTCCTTATGGACCCCTCCCTCGTTGAAACAGCCTTTAAGGAGAATTGCAGCCTTTCTCAGATTTGGTTAAAAAACATTTGCAGATGGAGTGGTGAACTGACAAGCTGGGAGGTTTGGGTTTTCAGTCGCCATCTAAACTCTCTTCCTGAAGTGTTTTGAAAAATCACTTCATTTTGAAAGTGCTTGTTTCTCCATCTGAAAACATGCACTTGGTACCGAGGACCATGAAGGAGTTTCGTGTCAGGCACTGAGTTCATGTTAGTAGGTTGTCCTGCACGTCTCGGGCACACAGCAATGCTCAAATAGATGCTCTGGGATTAGGATCCCTGTCCGAGCCCTTTCTCCGTACCCCATTCATCACCAAAGTGGCCACTGGGAACTTTGTCTCCAGCTGTTGAATAAATGGGATATATTTGGAGTGTGTAGTGCATAGAGCAGTCTTAAGGTTTTTGTTTTTTTTTAATTGAAGTATAGTTGATTTACGATCAATTGTACAGCAAAGTGATTCAGTTCTACATGTAATATATACACTCTTTTTCATATTCTTTTCCACTATGGTTATTTACAGTATACTGAATATTGTTCCCTGTGCTATACAGTAGGACCTTGTTGTTTATCCACTCTCTATGAAATAGCTTACATCTGCTCACCCCAACCTCCCACTCCATCCCTCCCCCAAACCCCTCCCCCATGGCAACCACCAGTCTGTTCTCTATGTCCGTGAGTCTGTTTCTGTTTTGGAGATGGGTTAATTTGTGTCATATTTTAGAGTCCACATATAAGTGATATCATATGGTATTTGTCTTTCTCTTGCTGACTTACTTCACTTAGTATGATAATCTTTAGGTCCCTCCATGTTGCTGTAAATGGCATGATTTCATTCTTTTTTATGGCTGAGTAATATTCCATTGTATATATGTACCACATCTTCTTTATCCATTCATCTGTCAATGGACATTTAGGTTGTTTCCATGTCTTCAGCCTCAAGTTGTTGATTGAAAGTCAACAAAGTCTTTGTTTGTTGGTGTCTAATTTTGTTTGCGTAACAATGCAGGTGTGCCCTGCTTAGAGAAATTGCTGATGGCTGAGCTGGGGAGTCTGTCTCTGGGGTCCCCCATGATCTAGTGGGTCTCCTCTTGAGGCAGCTGTGCCTGGGCCCAGGGTGGCATGCAGAGCTGCCTGAAGACTCCCTTCCATCATGCCTTTCCCACATGGAGACCTTGCTCTGAAATTTCCTCCTTCCCTCATCCCCAGCAGGCCTTGCCCTCGCTCCTGTTCCTTCAGAGTCTTATTCTGGATCATTTCCCAAGCTGGTGACTGATTACTGAGCTCCTGAGATGGGGAAAGTCCTGGGGAGCTGCAGACATTAAGCCTGGGGTGGCCACTCTTAAAGCACTTGCAGGAGCTTCCCTGGTGGCGCAGTGGTTAAGAATCTGCCTGCCAATGCAAGGGACACTGGTTCGAACTCTGGTACGGGAAGATCTCACATGCCATGGAGCAACTAAGCCCGTGCACCACAACTACAGAGCCAGAGCTCTAGAGCCCACAAGCCACAACTACTGAGCCCACGTGCCACAACTACTGAAGGCTGCACACCTAGAGCCCGTGCTCTGCAACAAGAGAAGCCTGCACACTGCAACGGAAGAGTAGCCCCTGCTTGCCGCAACTACAGGAAGTCTGTGCGCAGCAGCGAAGACCTGATGCAGCCAAAAATAAATAAATTTATTTAAAAAAAAAAAAAAAAAGCACTTGCAGCCGGGAAGTGGAGAGGAGGCGGGTACAGAAACCACAAGATTCTAAAGAAGGAAGGAACCTGCCACAAGGGATAAAAGGCTTTGGAAATTCAGAAGAGAGAGAATCCTTGGAGCAGAGCAAATCAAGGGAAGTTCCACAGAGATAGTACAAGTTGGCTGTAAGGGACAGGTTTGGTGCAGACAGTCGAGGGTGGAGGGAGAGGAGAGCATGGAAGGGTGTCCCAAGGGAGGGAACAGAGTGTGTGGACAGCCCTGAGTGGTCAGCTCATCTTCAGTCGGTTCGGGGCAGGACAGGAACGGAGGTATGAGGTCAGGTTGGAAGCTTAGCTGGAAAGGGGACCAGGAAGGGCCTGGGGATGACCTACAGGCTCTATTCTCAGGATACACAGGATCCCAGCCACGGCTCTGTGAGGTCATTGCGTGTGATGCTGAGGACACAGAGGCGCAGAGATGAATCTGCCCACGGCTGCAACAGCAAGTATGCAGTGGGAGTAGGATAAGTGGCCAGGAAAGCTGGCCCCAGGGCCTGGCTTCTGAGCCAGTACCTTATTCTGCTTTCATGCGAGCTGCCGAAGCAGAAGGCTCAAAAGGAGAGGCAGGGGCTGGGGACGGCTGGCATCCATCTTGCCGGGTCCTGCGGCGGCATTTCATGGGGAACTCTCGAGCCCATTGGCTGAGTGCCAGTGTGTGGCTCTGTGGCGGGATCCTGCAGGTCTGGCTTTTGGACCCTTCGCATCACCCCCTCTACTCATTCCTTCAGCCCAGGCTTATTGGGCCCCCTGTGCTCTATAAACCAAAGCAGGACCACCTCAGTGAGCGGGTACCCATCTGAACTCAAAAACCAGGTGTGTGGCAGGATGTTTACCTAATTTGCAAAAGCCTCGCCGTGGGATTTCTTTAAGTAGCTAGCTCCCAAGTGCATAGGAAAATTATAATATATAAAAACTTCCATGGAAGGCAAAAAAAAAAAAAGGAAATAAAAAGCTGTAACTGAATAGACTCGGATATACTGTACATGCTGAAAGTACCTAAAAATGTTTCCAGTTTTCTCCTTACCTTTCATACTTGTCAGTGAATTTAATGACAAACACCAATCACCTACACAAAGTATCCACGTGGTAGCACTGAATCGTTTCACAGGTCTCACTGAGGAACTGAAGATGTAATCCCGTTCACATGTCCCAGACAGGAGAATTATGGAATTGATTAATTACATCCCCAAGGGATGTGTTGCCTTAGGAAGGAATCCACTAAATATAGTTTGCTATTGCAGTTCTTGTTTTTATGTTATTAGTTCATGGGGGCCGAGGAGACGGGGGTCAAGCGGGGAGGCTAGGGCGACAGAGCAATGAAGTGTTATAAGGCTTAACTAGCTGGACATCAGTCAGAGTGAAATGACCAGCCTTTCCTCACGTGGGCGAAAATAAATAGAGTCAAATGCCATGGGGGTACGTGGGCTTAAACACCTCTGATCAGGGTTTCCCCAAGAAGGCTCAGAGCCTTAATATGCTTCATTGTTTTTGAATCTCTAAGGATAAAGTTTGCATTTCCCACGCTTCCCTGGCCAGCGCACCCTTGGGGTGCAGTGGGTGACATTGCACAAGGCTGGTGTTCCTGGGAACACACTTTGGGAAATGGAGTCTCAGTTTCCATGGAGAGGATGGTGTTCAGATTTTCATTTGAGGGCAGACATCGATCGCTGGAGTACATATGTAGGGTCCAAATTTTGAATGGGAAAGAACTTTCCAACAGTTAGAACTCTCCAAAGAGGGAAGGATTTGATCAGAGGCCTGTCGAGAAGGTCAGGAAGAGGAGCTAGGTGGACCGGGGGGAGGACTTAGATGACCTTAGATGACCTTGGAAATGATAGCCCTGAATGACGTGATGATAAAATACATGACTCAGCCCGGAAGCAGGGTTCGGTTAACAAACACTCCATGTGCTGCGTTCACTTCGGTGCACAGTTACTTTGTTAGGGGGTTGACTTATCTAAACGTCCTCTAATTTCTTTCTCCTGCTGGATCTGTGGGGCCTTGGTACTTGCATGGCTGGTTTAACAGCTCTCTGCGGAAATGAGAAAATCATTCAATCAGGGGAAATGGATTTGGGATGAGCAAAGGAGCTTTTTCCAGTGTGGGTATTTTAGGAATGCCTCTACCATTTAGTACATACGGCAGTTAAAAATCTTGGGACGTTCTGATTAGCTGGTGTCTAATGATCAAGTCGATGAAATCCTTGAAATTTTATAAGCTGAATAGGATGGAATTCTTTCATCTAATTTGGGATCCAGAGTTACTTTTTTTTTTTTTTTTTTTTTTTGCGGTACGCGGGTACACCGTTGTGGCCTCTCCCGCTGAGGACCACAGGCTCTGGACGCGCAGGCTCAGCGGCCATGGCTCACGGGCCCAGCCGCTCCGCAGCACGTGGGATCTTCCCAGACCAGGGCACGAACCCGTGTCCCCTGCATTGGCAGGCGGACTCTCAACCACTGCGCCACCAGGGAAGTCCCAGGGTTACATCTTATTTACTTAGATTTGCATAGGTCATTAGAGATAGAGAGGTCCTAGTTCCAAACATGTAAGATGAAATAAAAATTAATTTATGTGATGTGCTATCTTTTGATTCAAATAAAATGCTCAGATTTTGATCCACTAAGGATCCAAGAGATGCCCCCTGAGATCTTCTCAGCAGGCAGCACCTTTCCCCCATTGGCATTAGGAAATACCTGGGGGTGGGAGGGCGGTACGGACATTTAGGGACAGACCTGCAGGACGCAGAAGTGACTCACTCGGTATGCCGCTCCCGCTGGGAAATAAGGTCTCATGTCGCGGAGGTGGAGACAGAGCGGAATGGTTGGGTGACTTGCTTGCCAGCAAACAGATCCAGGGAGACATGCAGGGGTGATATTAGGAAGCCTGAAGGATGGCAGCTTTTTGCTCTCCCAGTTTGAAATACCCACCAGGGAACGCCAGGCACATCCTCATCAACACCGATGTGCATTTCTACAACATACTCTATTTTTTCTGGCTCTGTATTTGGGCTTGAGAGTGTGCATGTTCAGTTTAACAGCCCTGCAGGAAATATTCCTCCTTCCATCAGGCAGCCTCAGAGCAGGGGTAGACTCTCCCGGAACTGGGGTGGGCTGGGGGGTGACTTCCTGTCTGGGATGAGGGCGTGGCAGGCACATCCCTGTGCTGGAGGGCTCCTGGCGCCCTGAGGCTGGTGCCAGGTACAAGAAGCTGGTATCTGGCATACGAAGGGTCTACCGTCTCCAAACCAAGGACTCATCATATGCTGGCTGAGCTCCTGTTTTGTACCAATGATTTACATCCTTGGGTTGCTTAGCTCCATTCCCCATTTGGCCAGAGCTGTCTCTGACTGCTCTGTCCTTGGCCTTCATTTAGGGGGGCCTCCCCAGCTGCTCATGCAGGTGAGCTGGGAACAGCCATGGGCCCCCAGCCCCCGCTCAATCTGCTCCTTACTCCCAGCACTTGCTCTCACCTGCCAAGCCCTGGACTCTGGGATGGGACCTGAACTTGACCCTGTGGGCCTTGGGGACCTTGTGCCTCCCCTCCCCTGCTCCCCTCTCCTGGGCCCATTCGTTCTAGCTCTATGTCTTGAGCACACTCCCACCCAGGAATGGCAGGGAGAAGGGGTGTGGCCATCCAGGGGTGTGGAAGGTGCTGGACCAGAGGACGGACGACTTGGTTTCTGGTCCTACTTCCACCGCGACCTGTGACCTGGAGCCCATCACTTCATCTTTCCAGACCCAGAGTTGAAGGGTTGTTCCCGGGTCCCAAGATCTGTGCCTTTCCATCTGCACCCAGAGCGTGCGACTCCGAATTTGCTTTTTGATTTCCACTCTGGTTGAGATTAGGGACGACTGCAGGCTGACTCCTCTGCAGAAGGCAAGAGCGGTGTGTGTGGTGGAAGTAAAAAGAGGGCGGGGAGGGAAGGTGGCGAGAGCAGAGCCTGAGCACCAGAGTCAGGGAGCCTGGGAAGGTGGTCTTGCTGGGATCCCTGGGGTGTGGTCCCCAAGCAGAAGGCAGGCGGCACCCCTGCTGGGAGGGGATGCTTCCTGTGGTACCCAGCCTGAAGGGGATCTCTCGGATCACACAAAAATTAGGGGGATTCCAAAGCAATTAGGGAAGCACCCCTAATTGTTTGTGGACGATCCAAAGATTGCTGACCGTCTAGGAAAACTGCAGACGGCAGGGAAGGTGGAGGTGCCGACGAGGCTCGGGGGCGAGGGGCACACATGAACCCCGCTCCCCGTCACAACCTCCAATGACTTTCTTCTCCTCTCTCGAGCCTTCCAAACGGAGTCCCCCCAGTTAAAACATAAAAGGATGACTTTTTTATTTTTTCCCAGAGAGGGAGACTTCCCACCAATGTAGAAGCACAGGGCAGAGACGTTTCTCTTGAGCATCGCTGGTTAGGGATTTCACCCGTTTTCTAGTGTCTCTTGAGCATTGATGGTTAGGGATCTCACTGTTTTCTAGTGTCTCTTGAGCATTGCTGGTTAGGGATTCCACCCGTTCTCTAGTGAGGCATGGTGAGACGTTAAATGCCGAAAGCACTCCGCCCTACACGTGGTGTAGCCTCCTCCCCAGCCCACCTGCCTTTACCCTCTTCCAGTAACCTCTCTAGTAAAACTGCAACACATCCACCCACAGAAAAGACGGTGAACCCAGCAGGCCACTGCCCCCCTCGGCACCCTCCCCCACCCGGCCCCCAGCCCCGGAGCCTAACGCCCTCTGACCCACTGTTTGTCTCCACGTCTGAGGTTGCCCCGACAGTGACGGTCCACATGCAGTCACACACACATGCGCGTGCATACACATGCACACAGATGCACACCCATTCCCTGGGCAAGTATTGGAGCCACTGCGGCCTTGGAGTCTAGGAAAACCACCCCCTGTGGCCCGAGAAGCATCAGTCACGTGGGTGGGAAGAATCTAGTAACACAGAGGAGTCTGCTCCCCCCTCCGCCGCCGGGGTGGGGTGTTGGGAGGTAGGAGGATGTGTCATCCCATCCCAGGGAGGAGAAGAAGCTGGATGCTTTCACAGTGAGTCACGCAGGTTAACTCAACAAACTCCTACAGACACTTGAAAAATGTTCATGCTATTTATGGACTCAGAGTCCAAGAGGAAATCATGGAAAGATACTGGTTCAAAATGAAGAGGAGGTGAACTTGGGCCTCCGAGCTGGTCTGATTAGCCAGCTGCGTTCCAGGTGAGGTCCCGGGAAGACCCAGGAAGGTCTGTGACTGCAGCCTCCCTGATGGGCTCTGGGACAGAGTTGGCACTTAGCAAATGAGAGATGATCACTAGAGCAAGTGCCTGCAATCTGCACGGCCATAGAACACACCAAGCTGCCCTTAGAGAGCAGAGACCTTCCCAGGCTTTCTCTCCTCTCTTTCCCAGCCAGACCTGCCATCTCTTGTTTATTGCTTTCTCCAAGTTCCCCAGGGTTTCTATGCTTCTAGTCTCATCATCCCCTAGAGCACAATGCTTACAGCAGTGGGCTTGGCTCCAGATTGCAGAGTTCAAATCCTGACTCTACCCCTATGTGCTGTGTGACTTTGGGCAAGTTTCTTAACCTCTCTGTGCCCCCGTTTTCCGCTCAGAAAATAAGGACAATTAGAGCATCTACCTTCCGATGTTGCTGTGAGGATTGAATGAGTTCACACTTGTAAAATGCTTAGAACAGTGCCTAGCATGCAGTAAGCACCCCCAAAATGTTACTTCTTTTTCTTTCTTTTGGTTTCTCTACCAGTACCTCTTCTGGTCCCATGGGCATCAAAAGACGCATAGAATCTGTGGGTGTAGGGGAGGGCATTCCAGACCCGGCAAGAGGTATATCCTGTGATGGGAGAGGGGTGGGGAGGGCATTAGAGCGTTTCTTGACTGCATCAAGCTTACCTCTCACGAACTTTGCATTTCCAGACACACAATGTCCATCCCTGCCTGCAATCAGACCTCTACTCCAGTGTCACCTCCTCAGAGAGGCCACGTGTGTCTAGGGCTGCATCCCACATGGCTCTCCATCCCTTTCCTTGCTTGGCAATTATCACTTCCCCACAGGAGACGTGTACCCGTGTCTTACTTACTGCCCTAACCACTTCCCTTCTCCCATCAGAAGGCAAGCTCTGTGAGAGCAGGTTTTCTCTCTGTCTGTGGAAATGCTGGGTCCTCAACAGTCCCAACACCTAACAGGCACACAAATATTTTTTAAGGAAAGAACTGAATCTAACAACTATCATCTCATCTTCCTCTTTGCATAACCATCTTTGTGAGGGATGGAAACTCCCTTCAACCTCATGATGGGAGACATTTCAAACTTTAAAGGCTGTACTATCGTTAGAAATAAATTATTCTTGTACGTAATTTTCACACCATTTCCTAGAGTAGGCGTATTTATTTTGTTGACTAACATACATATTTTTAATTGACAAGTGTTTGTTTCTGGATCCCCGCCTTCTGTTGGAAGAATGCATTCCCTTTATCTTCTAGAACCAAACACCTGGAACACAGGGGGCTCCAGATAAGCATTGAAATTGATCCCGGTGACTCCCTAAAAACTGGCAGCCCTTAAGGCTTGGTTCAAATCTCACTGCTCAATAAAAGATTTCCTCCGAGCGCCATATTCCCCTCCGATCTCAACCTTTCCTTTGAATTCCTGGAACTTCTTGTTCGAAACTCTCATTTCCTTTTTTTAAAGAATTTTACTGGAGGCTAGTTGATTTACAATGTTGTGTTAGTTTCAGGTGTACAGCAAAGTGATTCAGTTATACATGTACATATATCTACTCTTTTTCAGATTCTTTTCTCATATAGGCTGTTATCACAACATATTGAGTAGAGTTCCCTGTGCTATACAGTAGGTCCTTGTTGGTTATCTATTTTATATATAGTAGCGTGTATATGTTAACCTCAAACTCCTGATTTATCCCTCCCCCTGACCTTTCCCCTTTGGTAACCATAAGTTTGTTTTAGATATCTGTTAAGTCTGTTTCTGTAAGTTCATTTGTATCATTTTAAAAATTAGATTCCACATATGAGTGATATCATATGATATTTGTCTTTCTTTGTCTGACTTATTTCACTTAGTATGATAATCTCTAGGTCCATCCATGTTGCTACAAATGGCATTATTTCCTTCTTTTTTAAGGCTGAGTAATATTCCATTGTACATATGTACCTCATCTTCTTTACCCATTCCTCTGTCGATGGACATTCTCATTTCCTCCTTTTTTTATTAGTTAATTAATTAATTTTTATTTTTGGCTGCATTGGGTCTTCGCTGCTGCGTGCGGGCTTTCTCTAGTTGCAGCGAGAGGGGGCTACTCTTCGTTGCGGTGCACAGGCTTCTCATTGCGGTGGCTTCTTATGTTGCAGAGCACGGTCTCTAGGCGCGTGGGCTTCAGTAGTTGCGGTATGCGGGCTCAGTAATTGTGGCACACGGGCTTAGTTTCTCCGTGGCATGTGGGATCTTCCCGGACCAGGGCTTGAACCCCTGTCCCCTGCATTGGCAGGTGGATTCTTAACCACTGAACCACCAGGGAAGTCCCTCATTTCCTTTTAATCATACACTCAAGAGATCATACACTCATCTCTTGAGCTATTGTCTTACTGAATCTTTAACCCATTTATTGTTCTATGTATTTTCCATATAACTACATCTTTCACCTCTACTAGTTTGCAATCTTCCCAAGGCTAGGAACCACAGAATATGCTTATTCGCGTCTGCCATCGTGTTCTCGGATTGCGCATGGCAATTCGGCAGTTTGACTGGAAGGGTAAATGAATGAGGAGAGGCAGACTTATCAGTACCACTAAGTCCTGCAGTGTCGATAACTGACCTCCGCTCCCGCCACCCTAAAAGCGCTTGTGGAACTAAAGGTCGATGTGGATCTTGACAATGACTTTCCCTTGGAAATGTTGATTGGCCTCTAGGTATCCGATTTCAGAAATCCTGGAAATGTCTTTCTCTGAAGGCTAAGGACTAGCTCAGTCATTACAGAAACAATAATGGTTGTATTAGTGATAATTGATTCACCGCCCATTTCTCACTTTCTTTCTCTAATACTTATCCTTCCTTTATTTAGGAGTTCAAAGTCAGGGTGCTAAGAAAAGTCTTGTTGAAAGGTAGCTCATGGGAGTGGTTGTCAAGCGTGATTTTAGAGTAAAAATGAGGTCTTCATAAAGTCATAACATTTTGGAGATGGAAAGAACATCAATACATCTATAACATTTTATTTCTTTCAAAAGATATGAAGCCAAGATTTCAGAGAGGGAATTTCAGAGAGGGAACATCTAGTCATGCTTCATCATTGTCTAGATTTGAAATGTCCAAATGAGAAACATACCTCAGGATTCACCTGTGGTAGGTGGGGTTTTCTGCAGATGAAGCAGGACGTAGAGAAATGTAGATCAGGCTGATGCTTATTTCCTCACCTTTTTTCATTTAAATAATTATAAAAGGGGTGATATATATACTGCATGAAAAGATATTCGAAAGAGAAGCCAGCCAGAATTCACGAGAGGATTAACTAGAAAGATAATGGTCTCTATTCAATTATTAAGAACACTATGATGAGCTTGTGTGAGATATTATGTGTGGCATCTGCCCTGTTGCCTTGGTCGTAAAGAGAAACTAGGACCAAGAATTAGAAGGCAGATGCCAAGGTGCTTTTCTGTGGTAGCCACTAAGTACCCTGCTGAAAGGAGCTTAAGAGCATCTCGAAGGAAAGAGCCTGCCCTCCTGTCGTCAAGTTGTGAAAAATGGCAAACTTCAGGGGGCCGTAGGTAGGCTGGGTGGTAGCTTAACTGGGTTTGGTTGCCTTGAAATGTTTTGGCTCCGGGAAGAGAGAGGAAACCTCTTCAGTCAGCAATTGGCCAGCTGGGTCCACCCTTGACCATTGAGGCCTGAAGGAAAGGGGAGAGAAGTTGGTTGCACTGCAGAGGGTCCCTAAGGGTTCCACTGCCTTGGGGCTGAGCACCTATGGCAGCTGGGCAGGCTTAGCACCTGCTTCTTGAACCTTTCCTCGCCTGGTTCAGAAGGGGTTGGTATTGAAGTCACGGTTATGATTCTAGAGAACTCAACTGGGGTAGCCTGGGATTAAGGTCAACCTTATAGTTTCAAGACTCTCCATTTTCCCAACCCTCTGGGAAGGACAGTTTCAATCATCTCTAATTGAACCTTTAATATAACAAAAGAGAAACAGATACAGAGAACAATCTAGTGGTTACCAGTAGGGGTAGGGAATTAAGAGACACAAACTACTATGTATAAAATAAATACAAGGATATATTGAACAGCACAGGGAAACATAGCTAAATGTCATAATAACTCTCAATGGAGTATAATCTATAAAAATATTCAATCACTACATTATACACCTGAAACTAATATAATACAGTAAATCAACTATATTTCAGTTAAAAACAAAACAAAACAAATAACACTTTAGGGCCTGGGTTCATAGAAACAGTGGTCTAACATTTCTGCATTGAACATGCCTTGGAGCAGTGGCTGGGGTCTTTTCTGACTAGAGAGAATGGCCAAATTAACAGAGAGGCCCTAGTTGCACTCAAATTTCCAAGGCTGAGCAATTCTTTCTGGAGAATATTGAACTGCACGTTTCTCACATACCCTAAAAATACCTTAGGCTCATGTAATCAAGCAAAAGCCAGGGCAACTACCTTCACTCTGCTCCACACACCACCCCAAGCATCCTATGACTCTCTGGTGACTTTGGGTAAATTATTTAATGTCTTTGTGCCTTCACTTTGTCTTCTGTAAAATGGGGACAATAAGCTACCTCATAGGGTGGTTGTTGAGGATTAAAGGTGTTAAGACATCTAACTTGCTTAGAATGGTGCCTGGCTTGTAAATTTCAGCTATTATTATTTTCAAATCGTTTCCTTCTTCTGCCCTTTCATCTATATTGCATTGTCACTACAGTAAAGTATTATGGGCCACAGGGCATGGAAGGGGTCACCCAGCATCATCTTCCCAGGCCCCAGTTCCTAGTGGATGTCCCAAGGCCACCTCTGCCAATCTGGGAAAGCCTTGCTACACAGGCTGGACAAACTTGGGGCCCCTCTGGAACTCTTCAGGAAAGTCTCCAGGTGGCTGGCAATGGGCCACCACCCATCCTGGCTCTGTCCCTTTAGGGAGAACTGTTCAAATAAAGGATCTACTGGGTGGCCACGCAGGGCTGTCTGAATGGACACTTGAGCATCCTTCAGAAACTCTGGAACCATGGGTTTCATTGCCAATACGCAAGCCCACTGGGCAATTTGAAAGAAAAAAAGGGGTTTCCATCTTAGCATGTGCAAGTGAGAGGTGAGTGTAGTTGTGCATTTTCTCCAGTTATCACACTCTTCTCCCCGTGCCAGCAGGCTACAGGGGCAGGTTCCGTGAGGTGTGGAAGCACTGGGCGGGCATAGTTCAGTCAACGGGACCATCCCGGCAGCGCATAGCGTCTCACACACGTTTTCCAAAATGTGTGTAATTTCCGCCCCGCGTCTGGGCTCCGCAATCAGCAGTGAGGCAACATGTTCTGAAGCGTCAGTTCTGAACGTAGCCAGCGCCTCACACTGTGGGGAAAGCGAAGCATGACGGTCCGATGTGGACCAGTGCACCTGACGACGGGGGATGCTCTTGGCAGGATACTGATGCCTCTCATGAAAGCTCACCACCTTCCCAGCCTCCGCAGAGAGGTATGAACTCCTGCGGACCTGTCTGCCCCGTTGTCCCGGGAGTGAGGAGACGGAGCTGCTCTGTGGGGCCTGGGCTGGCAGCTCATGGAGGCTGTGGGTGAGAGCTGGGAGGTGCGGGCTGCGGTCTGGGATCCTCGCCTGCAGCCCAGTCCACCTAGGATCGTAACCTCCCCACCTAGGAAACGACAGTGGTTCCAAGGCTCTATCCGCAGGGACCATCATGGCTTATGGGGAAATGAACAGTCTGTCAAACAGCCCTGGACATCTGATCTTTTTTTCACTGATGTGACAGTTACAAATCGGAATCAATCAGTTCAGATTGCAATTTGGCTAACGTTTACTGAGCCTCTGGTGTGTGGCCAGGATCGTGCTAACACTCGTTTTGACCCGGCCTGGTTGCAGCTCCCATTCAGTTGAGACACTTACTGAGAGCGGCTTCTGTGCTGGGCATGGGGAGTCTGAGATGCACAGGAGAAGACGCCTCATCGCATCCTAACTGCCCTGTCTGGCGGTCCCGGGTGGTCCCAGAACTGCTCAGCAGAAGCACGTGCTTGTTCTCAGGGCAGTTTGTGCCTTAGGAATTCCAGGTCTACTTCTTATCCAAAAAGAGAAATGGACACTGAAGCTGAAACCTGTTATTGGACATAAAACATTGTGTTCCCTTCATCTGGTTATTTGATGAGAAACTGATGTTTGGTGCCTGTTGCCTTCTCACTATTGGGAGAATAATCCCGTGCCCTGCAGACTCGCCCCTCGAGCCCCCTTCCCACCCTTCTCTTCAGCACAGGGACGAGATTTCCAGGGCGGGGGGTGGGCACAGAGACCCCTGCAGAGGTCAGGCTTTGCTTGCATCGGCAAACTTGACTGTGGGCGTGCAGTGCTGGGGGGCGGGCGGAATGTGCGGGTTTCTGTTCCTGATTTGAAAACCAAAAGAGAGATGACAGACACATAAAAAGGCATGTTGATTTTTCACAGGGCGGGGGGTATATTTTTAAAATCTCAATACTGAAACATAGTCCCAGCGAGTAGCTCAAGCGTTCATAGTCAAGAGTCAAATTCCACAAGGTCACGTCCAAGAGGGGCCTGCAACTAAAGAGATCCTTTCGATGGACGTCAGTATCTGTCTGGTCCCAGGGCTAAGGGGAAGCCCTGTGTGTACGTGAGCAGAAAATCCCAGATTCAGCTGCACTCTCCCCGTCTCCCCGGTGTGGTCTCGGGTTTAACGCTGGCCCTCCGTGGAATCCATGTAGCACCTTCTCATAGGTTTAAAAATAGACTCCGGGCCTGCGAACCCTCTTAAGAGGAACACGACAGAGCCCAGCGCCAGCACCGTGGCACCCGATACCCGGCTCCGATCACTTCCCTAAATAGGCGCCGCTCTCGGGATCCTTGCGCCAGCTGAACTGGCGCGGAGCTCGCCACACAGCGTTAAACGGGGAAACAAGCCAGGCTCTCTTTCCTCGCCTCTCTCTCCTCTCTCACTACCAAAGGTCTGGAGGAGTCACACCGGATTTCTTGGTTCATTCAACACGCCAGCTGGAGCATCTATCCTGCGAAGTTCCTTCCTAATTAACTGCGGAGGGGGTTAGGGCCGGAGGGTGCCATAGGGCACACACGACGAAAGACATTTCCCCCGGCCCCGCCCGGCGATGCTCTAGGTGGTTCGCAGACTCCCCGGGTGGTTAACCGCTGCCCCAGGTGGTGATAAGCCAGCCTGCCTTTCTGTGGAAAGGGCGGGGCTCCTGGCGCGCGCCCTTATCGGCCTCGTACAGAGACTCGGGGGGCCGGGGCAACTCCCTGAGCGCGCGCGGGGCGACGCAGATAGAAGAATGGCGGGGGGCAAAGCGAGCCTTGTCGGCAGGGGAGGAGCTGTGGGCCCGGGCTGGGCTCGGGAGCGAGGCTTCAGCTGTACACGCACCCTGAGAATTGGTTCTCCACTGCAGAGACAATGGAAATTGAAAATGATGCAGTGAAAGAAAGCCCAAGAGGTCCAGTGGCTCCAGCATCGTGCTGGGGGTGCCTGGGGGCCCGCATCCCGCCGTGAATGTCTGACCTTGCAGAAGCGGTGACGGGGCCCTAATTTTCCAGCGTAGAAGCAAAATCAGTCACACCCCCTACCTCGGAGCGGGAGGCGGGAGTTAACCTTTGACCCAAGCTTTGGTGAAGGAAGGGAGGGGCGGAGGACAAAAGAGCATCCCTGTCGTTTACTGAGGACCTACTACGTGCCCGCAGTGGTGCTGGGCATTTTTACATAATCCTCACAATACCCGGGGGTGGGGGACAGGAGAAGGTTATTTTCATGTCACTGATGAGGAAGCCCATGCTCAGAAAAGTTACTTCCCTTTATCAGAAGTTACACAGCTCGACTGTTGGCGGCCCGCTAATTGTGAGTATTTTAAGGATGCCCGGAAAAGCAAATGATGACGTTGCAATTCAGTGAGGCCCAAGTCTGACTTGACTGCAGAGGATTAAAATGAGAGAAGCAGGAGGCCCTCTGCCCTCCAGTGACCTGCAGGGGGAGAGACGTGGTCACTGCTCGGGGCTCATGAGGTGCCAGGTGGCCCGTCTCTGGAATCCCGGGTCTGCCCTGAATCTCAGCTTTGACGTCGCTATAGAGAGGAGCCAGCCTGGGTGCAGGCTGGCTGCCGCCTGAAGCTCTGTTCCCCCAAAGCATCCTGGGGTTCATCTGAGAGCCCCGCACACCTGGGATCCTTTGCTTCAGGCTTTTGAGCAAGAAGCATCATCCTCCCAGTTTCTGGAAGAGCCAGAGATTCACGGGGGAGTTCGTGGCAGGGGGGCCCCGGAGCCGTGCCAGGCTCCCACTCCATCCGGGGGTTCTGCATGCTGCATCCCTTTCTTCTCCCCACACTGTCTCCTCCTGATGTAGCTGATATAGCCTGGAGGAAAGAACTCCACGGCCATAGCCTCCAGCACCTCATTACGCTTGTCTGTGAGGAACTGCAGAGACAGCTGGTAAAATATTTAGCACGATGGAAAAAAACTGCACACGCCATGAACCTGGAAGATAGAACAAGGGGTCCTTACCAAGCACCCCTGGTCTTTTCCTTTAGCCCATCAATTCCTTTCTGGTCCTTTGCCTTGGTTGTTTGCTTTGGTTTCAGTGATTCTCACAGGCAATCTCCCGGGTACACTAAATACCTGTAATAAAAGCGCAGCCCTAAGGTACGAAAAAAATTAGGAAACAGGCAAGGAGCAGTTGTCGAAGGGTATGGGAGTGATGGAGGGTTGAGGAGGGACAGTCAATTAATGGTAAAAAAAAAAAGTAAGGGCTTATCTTTCTGAATCCCTAGAGCCCAAAGAAACCCTTCCAAGTCATCTAGTTTATCCTGCGCTTCTCTACACCATATCAAATGATGAGTTACGTTTCTCTGCTACCCCGAAGATCCCCAGCAAAGATTCAGCTCTTTCTGAATAATGAGCTCTGTTAAGTCACATCCCTTACCACTGGAAAAAATTCTTTCTTTCTGATCTAAACCTTCTCCACATCAATTTAACCCCATGATTTACAGTTTCCTTATGACCTGAGGAAATGTTCATACAGCAGTCAGCACCACTGCCCAGGTCTGTGCTAGTCACATAGGGGAGCAGGTGGGAAAAGTGAAGCAGAGGGACTGGGAATACAGGACACGTGAACCAAGCTGCCTCTACCTGTAGGAAGCTTATAATTGAATCATGGTGGTTATGGCACCTGGAAAGGGGTACCATAGAAGTAGTCCCAATCTGAGACCCAGACTCTAGTGCTGGAGGGGTTTACATCTTAAGGGCTATCTCCTTGAGCCTTCTCTTCTTTAATGTCGATCATCCCAGGTCCTTTAACCTCAGGCCTTATTGGGTAACGTGCCTGAAGTTGTTTCCTTCTTCTCCTCTTGGGCTTTGTCCGACTCTGCGTATCTAAGTTGCAAAACCTCAACCCTACTGAGGTCACAACCAGAGTCAAGAATTCTTGGCAGTCCTTGCGGAGCAACTGAGCCCTTGCACCACAACTAGTGAGCCTGCACTCTAGAGCCTGCGAGCCACAACTACTGAGCCCACGTGTCACAACTACTGAAGCACGCTTGCCTAGAGCTCGTGCTCCGCAACAAGAGAAACCACTGCAATGAGAAGCCCGCGCACCACAACGAAGAGTAGCCCCCACTCGCCGCAACTAGAGAAAACCCGCGGGCAGCAACCAAGACCCAGCACGGCCAAAAAAAAACAAACAGAATTTTGGGCAGTCCTGAGTACTCAAGTCCTCTGATAATACCTCAGTCCCTCTCCCATTCTCTCAACAGTACCATGGGCTGTATTCAGCTTCTGGTCCACTATGACTAGTTCATCCTTTTTCTTTGTGATTTTATATAACCCATAGCAATTATGGTATAAAGAACCCGGGGCTTAGGAGTTATACTACCTGGGTATCAGAATTGGGCTGGGAATTTTTGCTATTTAACTTTGAACATTTCACTTTACGTGTAAGATCTCAGTTCATCTCACCTTTAAAATAGATGTGCTGTCTAGAAAGAATCCTCAAAATTCAGTAATCAGAAAACAAACAACCCAATTTAAAAATCGGCAAAAGATTTGAACAGATACATCACCAAAGAAGTCATGTGAATGGCAAGTCGGCCCCTGAAAAGATGTTCAGCCTCATTAGTTATGAGGCAATGCAAATCAAAACCACAATGAAATACTCCTACACATCTATTAGAATGTCTAAACTAAGGCTAACTGTACCAAGTGCTGGTAAGGGTAGGGACCAACGGGAGGGGCTACAAAGGGGCAGAAGGAAACTTTTGGAGGTGATTTTGGAGGTACATTGTCTTGATTGTAGAGATGGTTTTATATATATATATATGTATATATATATATATATAAACTTACTAAATGGTACATTTTAAATATGCAGTTTACAGTGTGTTGGTTACACTTCAACACGGCTGTTAAAAATGGTCTATTTTTCAGTCCATCGTGTGAGTCAATTGAATTGGTGCTTTTGAAACTGTTATATTGTTCATATTGTTCATCTGCCATTTGAGTAGGGCATTTCTCTCTCTCTAAATATTAATGTTGGAACAGTGCTTTGGAATCCCTTGAGATACTGCACTGGGCTATGATCAGGGCTGTTCCAGTAACCATAATTTATTAATTGAAGCTCTCTATGTAGAGGCTTTTAGCAAATCTGAGAAGCAGTTTTAAGAAGCACAGAGCAAGAGACCTGGAGGGTGACCCGTGTCTTTAAAATGTGTGCATTTTTGTGCTTGGAGAAGGGGCCGTGGTGACTCCCCCAGCCAGACACCTGCCTTTGGTACAGGGGTGTGGCGTTTTCCACCTTGCAGAGGTTGCCTGTCCTCTGATGGTGTTGAGGGTCTCAGGCCTGGAAAATTCTGATGCCGCTGTCTTCAAATTCCAGTGTTTTCATCCACATGGGAGAGGTTAGTTGCATTATACGCTTCAGATCACTCTTTTTCGGCAACATCCTGTCCTTCTCTCTTGATCTTTATTTATTCCATTTATTTGGGACGTTCCCCTAATTGTCGAATGGATTTGAAGAGCACCTTACTTTTTTTCTTTTACTTGAAGTAGAGATAGTTTATAATATTATACTAGTTTTTAGTTTCAGGTGTACAGCATAGTGATTTAATATTTTTATAGATTATACTCCATTTAAAGTTATCACAAAATATCGGCTATATTCCCTGTGCTGTACATTACATCCTCATATCTTATTTATATTATACCCAGTAGTTTGTACCTCTTAATTCCCTTCCCCTATCTTGCCCTTCCCTCACCCCTCTCCCCACTGGTAAGCACTAGTTTTCTGTATCTGTAAATCTATTTCTGTTCTGTTAATATTCATTTGTTTTACGGTTCCGTTTCCACATATAAGTGAAAAAGCATAGTGTTTGTCCTTCTCTGTCTGACTCAGTTTCACTAAACATAATACCCTCCAGGTCCATTCATGTTGTTGCCAATGGTAAAATTTCATTCTTTTTCATGGCTGAGTAATATTCCATTGTATCTATGTACCACATCTTCTGTATCCATTCCTCTTTTGATGGACACTTAGGTTGCTTCCACGTCTTGGCTATTGTAAATAGTGCTGCTATGAACACTGAGGTGCATGCAAATTGGTGTTTTTGTTTCTTTGGATAAACAGCCAGGAGTGAAATTGCTGGATCATATGGTAGTCCTATTTTTAGTTTTCTGAGGAACCTCCATACTGTTTTCCACAGTGGCTCCACCAATTTACAAGAGCACCTTACCATGGAAAACACTCAGTTTTTTCTAACCTCAGGGTATCCCGCGCGTTGTCCCCTCCTGGCACTGGGCACACTTGGGCTGGGGATCTTGTCAGTGTTGCTAATGGAAGGGCTTTGGGTCAGCTGGCCCCTCTGTTTACTGGTAGTAACCTTGGTCCTGACCTTAACCTCCCTGGGCTCAGCTTCTCCATCCACACAACTACAATAGCATCTTCTACCTCAAGAGGCGCCTGCGACGGTTAAATGAGGTAACGCAATATGTCCTTCACCTAATAGGTACTCAGTGGGTTCATTCTTCCCAAACACACAGCTGTCCGGTGCCCCCCATGCTTCGGGGCAGGAGGGGTGGGAAAAGAGCATTTGGTGTCGTGTCTAAACTGCTATTTGAAGAGAGCATGAAGCTGGGCTCATGATACAGAACATCCAGGTTGGGACAAGCAGTATCGCCAGCGGCTGTGACAATCTCTGTCACTGCTTCTGCTGGCCATTGCTCATCACTCAGCGTAATCCCTGGTGTCACCGCCCCCCCCCAACACACACATGCTCTTGACATCTGTCCCCGAAATGACCACACGAAAAGGTGAGGGTGGTCCCGGAGCAGAATCTGGGACTTCCTCCGGCCTTGGGTGACATTCCCTAAAACAGCGTCAGACTGGGGGGATGAGGGAGACGTAGTAACAGATCCGCGTCTCAGCTTCACTCCGCCTCGCGGCTCCCGGCAGCAGCTGGAAGAGGCTGATGAGCTGGCATCTCAGGACACGCTGCAAGAGCTGGAAACATGCAGATCGGTGATGGGGCATAAATAGCCTCTGCTGAGCTCGTCCTGGCCGTCTCCGCCGGCCCCGGGGCCCACTCACCCGGGCGGTCGGGGAGACAAGAGGCAGGGCGGGAGCGCCATGCAGCGTGGAGCTCCTCACCTCGCCTGGACGTGTGCGCCTCCCGCCTGCCGCCGCAGGACGCGGCCCTCCACGCGCCCGCGCCGCGGGGCTCGGCCGCAGGGGCCTCGTCTCCGGAGATCGCTCCGCGTTACCTTTCGCGTCAGACGCGAGGATGAGGAGGAAATGAAGAGGCCCCACTAGCGGCTGGCGGGCGGGCGCCAGGGTACGCGCGCCGGAGCCCAGCCGAGCCGAGGCGAGCGGCGGGCGCCTGTATTTTTAGCCTGATGCCGCTTAACTTGCGGGCGCTCCGCGCGCAGCCGAGCAGATAACGGGGGAGGGGAGCCGGCCGCGGCCTCGGATTTCCGCGCCGGCGCCGGACGATGGCAGCGCGACCGCGCAGGTCGGGTCCAGACGCCGCGGTGAGTGCCAGGCCGGCCCGCGCCGGGCGGGGTCCCTGCCGCCGCGCCCCCTGCCGCGGGCTCGTCGGGCGCCGGCCACCAACTTTCCCGGCGCGGGCGCGGGCGAGGACGCGCGCCAGCCGCCCTACTGTTGCCTCACGTCCGCGGGCGCCGAGGCTTCTAGCGGGATCCAGAGGAAAATTCCTCTGGCCTGGAGGCCGCCGCCGCGGAGGGGCTGGTGCCGGGAGGCGGCCGGACCCGTGGCCGGGCGGCCGGGCGGGCGCGCGGAGGTGCCTGGAGGACAGTCCCGCGGGGCTGACTCTGCGGTGCGGGGCGACCGGCCGCCCCTCGCGGGGACCAACTCGGACCTGCGGGGATGCCCCGGCCTTGGCCTTGGCCGGAGAAGGGCCGCCTCGGGCGCCCGCGGCACGCCTGAGCCCTAGACCTTAGAAACACGAGCGCCCAGAGGTCCAGAGTCAGCGGGAAATGAATGGGGGTGAGAGGGAGCCGGGGGACCCCCCGGCGAGCTGTGCACTGTCCCCATTTTATTAATGGAATTGAGGTCTGGGAACTTGTGCGAGGCACAGCATCAAGTGGCGGAGCGGGGCTTCACGCCAGGCCTGTCCAACGTCAGGGTCCACTGTGGCTTTTCTCACATCCTGCATCACCCAGCCTCCCAGCATGAGGCTGGAAGAGCGCAGGAACGGACGGGGTTTTCCCCAAGGCCTTGTACTTGTGCGGAGAGGTCATAAGAGGACCTGGGACTCTGGCTTACACATCTCGTTTCCTCAGTGACACCTTTAATAGCACAACTTTCTGGAAAGAAAAATGAAAGAAACCTAATGAAAGCGCACACTGGGGCCCAGGGTTCACTTCTGTTTCTCTGTCGTCAGTAGCCTAATGCAGGGGCCGCACAGGTGTGTGCGGGCGGGCACTGCCTGTTCTTTCTTGGAGGCCCGACCTGGGCTCCAAGGAGCACCCGGGCGCTGAGTATGAAGACACTCTCAGATGTGAAGGGCACCTCCCATATACAGGCCAAACGCCGCCTGCTGTACTTGGTCTTCCGGATGTGCTGCAGCCCCTCAGGAAAAGGTCCAGAACCTCTACTGGGAGTTCTGACAGTGACTCTGCCTTTTGCCCAAGCAAGACCCTTTGGGAAGGAGATACTGTCTTATCACTGTTTACAGAAATTAATGAGAGCTCAGTTTCCATTCATCTTTTGAGATGAGATTTTGCACTGGGAGACCTTGAAAAAGTCAGTCGTGATTTGTTCTGGGAAAACTGAGGCCATCTCAAGCCCCAGAGAAGGCGTGAGGAGGCCCTGGGTTCTCCCACCTGGTCTAAACCTAGACTCCACCTGGCTCCGGTGTTTCGGCAGCCTCCCCTGCCCCTGGGTGCAGACTTGCTGACATTGAGCTCCCTGCTTCCGGCGCTCCCTCCCCGGACACTGGAGTCCCCTCTGCTACTTATCTATTGCTATATTCGTATCTGCCCCCCTCAGGAAGTGCAAGTTTAATAATAGTCGGGCGTCTCAGGTAACCAAGGGTTCACCTCCCTTTTCTGACGAGCAGCCCCGATGAGAACTTGAGTCCCAAGAGGAATTCCATTCCCTTCCTTTCCCCTCTGCTTCCTTCCTCCTGAAGCGAGGGCTGAAGTGGGCACAGCCTCTGAGTGCTGAGAGGCGGAAGGCTCTCTCCAGCCAGAGCTGAACTGGAGTGGAATCTCTGGGCACTAGAACATGGCTAGTGAGGAAGCACTACTTAGATTCCTGCCCAGCCAGGATTCGCTGTGTGACCTCGGACAAGATGCTTAACGTCTCTGTGACCCATTTACCTCATCTGTGAAGAGGAGACAATGAAAGTACCTGCCTCTGGGGATTATTGGGAGGAGCCAGTGAAGTCGTTGGTGCAGAGGGCTTAACACACAGGAAGGGCTTTATAAAGGTGACTTGTTTCATTGTGAAAAGAAGTTCGGGGACATCACGTGGGTTAATCTGTAGGGATGTGGGCCGGGTATGCAATGAGATGTGTGTGACCCCTCCTCCCCTCAGTGCCGGCAGTTTCCTCAAGGGTAAAATTAGGTTAAAATAAAGCTCAAGATGAGGAAGGGGCAAAGGCGCAAGTGGGCAGCCTTGGTGTGGGTGCTCAGAGGGGTGACAGCTCTCGGTGGTGGTACAGGGTTCAGGGCCATCGTGGACTGATTTTTCTGGACGCAACGAGCGGCTTTCTTTAGCTCCTCTGGTCTCTCCGCACAGAGAGGCCTCTCTGAGGCTGCCCTGCAGGGACGGGGCGCTCAGGGAGGGCCGGGGACTCTGCTCCAATTTATCCTAGCGCTGAGCTAGTCTGGTTCGTATTTTGTCATTATTGTTGTTTTTCTGGTTGGTATGTACTCAGGTAAATATTCTGAATGGAGCATATTGGATTCTTTTGACTCTCTTTCTGCCCTACTGGGTTACAGGCTGTTCCTAGACGCACCAGGAAACGGCACCTAGGACAGGTCATTAAGTTGCAGGAAACTGAGTTAGAGATTCAGCAGAACAAGATGGCAAGAGTGGGTCTCATATTCCAAAGAGGGCCATTTGCCCTGCAGCTGAAGTATTCTCTGGCACCCAGGAGGTGCCCACTGCATGCCTGTGGAATAGATCACTTTCTAACTCTATCACTTTGCTTGTCAAGTCACGAGGGCAGAGACCTATATTCAGGATTTTTACTCTCTCTCTTTGCCCTAGCAGGATTCTGGACTTGAAACAGGACCTCAGGAAATAAGTTGTAGAATTAAAACTGGGGGGTACACAGTGGAATGACACCGTTATTACCTATAATCCACCTGTAAGATACCCTGAGGATCCTACCTGGGTCCTGACGACTCTATGCCCAGAGAAGACTGAAAAGAAAATGAAAAAGCCTTAGCAATTGAACTTCACCTCTAACTATCTAGGTGACCTTAGCCGGTCACTTTATTTTTACCATCAGTTTTATCATCAGGGAACGGAAGGCCTGGGACTGGATGATTCCTTCCTAGAGGCCTGTCTTGGCCTCAACGCAGCAGGTCAGGGTCAGAGCCGGGACCTGCCAGGGACCCTTTCTCTGCCATAGATTCACAGTTTAATTGGGAAAGGCATGGGGGCCCTCCCAGCCCCTACACCTGTCATGGGTTTCCGGTCACCCTCAGGTTTGAAATCGCTGAGAATGCACCTCGGGGTCAAGGGCAGTAGGCAGGTTTTGGCTTGATTCAGGGAGTCCTGGGCTGAATCCCTGAGTGTTAACTAACACAGAACTTGGGCATGTTATTAACCTCTCCAGACCTCAGTTTTGGCACCTCTAAAATGGACATAATAATTATACCTGCCTCACAGGTTGTGATCAGGATTGAAAGATAGAATTGATTGATATTAGTATTATAATTTCATGGTTCAATTAGACACACAACAGAAACTATTGAGCCTTCTTCACCTCATCCAGATTGGGCTTCCCCAGCCCTCCGTGTATCTGCTTGTCTGTCTGTCATAAATATTCTCCTTTGCTTCCTAGATTCAATGCTTTGAATAGTGACAGTGTCCTTAGTTGGTGTTACCTCTATTTGTATCCACCATGCTTAGGTTTTCATCCCACATCCTATGATTGTGGTTTGGACAAGTGGGAGATGTGTCTCTCTCTAATACTCTCATTTTGGGGAAATAATGTACTATATTTTTTTCCAGACAGCTGAGTCCAGACAGGCTTTCTGAACCAGCAGGCACAGACAGACATTTTCAGAGGGACTGAACCTTAGCCTGATTTTTCTGGGAATCCAGCTCATGAGGAACCAACAGATTAATCCTCGCCTGAGGTGGCAGGGACGGGGGCACGGGGCAGCCCTCCGGTGTGAAGATCTGTAAGGCTGGAGAATCTTTCCTGCCCTGGATTAACTGTTTAATTGGTGAAGGTGTGCAGGCCTGCTTTGGTTTCATTGTAGGACGCTGAGATTGTCGGCTGTAGACTTTGAATCTAACATGTTTAGGGACCGTCATCCCTGTGACTGCTCTAACAGAGTACCACAAACCTGGTGGCTTAAAACGGGAGAAGTATCTTCTCTCACAGTCCGGAGGGCAGAGGTCTGAATCAGGGTGTTAGCAGAGCCACGCTCCCTCCGGAGGCTCCAGGGCAGACTGCTCTTGACCGCTTCTAGCTTCTAGCTTCTGCTGCTTGCCAGCTTCCTTGGCTCGTGGCCGCTTCACTCTGACCTCTCGTGTGTGTGCGTGTGTGTGTGTGTGTGTGTGTGTGTGACTGTGTTCTTCTGTCTTTTGTAAGGACACTTATCACTGGATTTAGGGCCAACCTAGGTAATCTAGGACAATCTCATCTCAAGACCCATAACATAATTACATCTGCGAAGACGCTTTTTGCAAGTAAGGTCACATTCAGAGGCTCCAGGGGTTAGGGTGCAGGCGTATCTTGGGGGGCCACGGTTCAGCCCACTACAGCACGTTCTTGGAGGAGGGGAGCGTGGAAGCAGACAGAGCACCCCTGGGTGGATCTTCTGGAGGAACGGCATAAGCCCCCCAACCTCCCCCCACTTCACACGTGGCTTGTCACCTGACAGTTCTCACCTGTTAAACTCACCCAGAGTGCACACCGTGTGCGAGCACCGTGCTCTGCGCTTGTGCTGATGTAATAATTATAGTCATGTATAATATTTCCTTTCAGCTTCACAGCCAGGCCTTGTCCCCCTCCCTCCCTGGCTTACAGATAAGAATACAGGAGCAGAGGTACCTGCAGACTGTAGGGCCCCCCTAGACGCAGGGGAGCTGCTCGGAGCCCCTGCAGTTGTCTTCCATTCCCCCAGCTCTCATTCATCTCTAATACAAACCAATGTCCTGGGCAGGGTCTGGATGTGCCTGTAGGTGTCTGAGCCTCAGCATACAGACCCCAAGTGCTTTACTGTCATTCAGGAAAACTGGAGAGGGGCACCTGCCGGCTCAGGTGGCAGAGCCAGACCGCCTGCTGTGCCTCTTCCCTGCTGTGTGAACCTGCACAAGTCACTTGGGCTCTCTGGGCCTCCGTTCCCTCATCTGTAAAATAGGGACGGCAATAGTACTTACCTCTTGGGGATATTTTAAATGACGAAATGCATCTGTGTGTGTGTGTGTTGATACGTATTATATGTCAAGTGCCGATAATGGTTCTGGGCACGTAGTAAGGGCTACGCGCTGTTTACTTAAAAACAAAACCACAGAATAGCACCGAAGAGCTTGCGTGTGGTTCCTGTGGTCCCTCCAGCTGTGACTCAGTGGGTGGGGCCGGGCAGTGAGCTTTGGGCTCCTCAGGAGGAGGGCGGAGCCCGTGGAGGCATGGAGGCAGTGAGACGCCAGGCCTGCTGAGCGGTCACTGGTGGAATGGGAACCCTCTCGAAGGCCGGCCCCTCCCGGGTCCTAGCCAAGATCGCTTGCTCATAAAAACACCAACAGGAAGGGAGGCTGAGCTCTAAAGGCTGCCCCGCACGTGGGCGGAGAGCAGTCTGTCCAGGGGCTCCAGGCCCGTACGCGCCTGGGGACCATGGTGGGCACCTGAACAGGAGGGTGTGCTGGCTGCCGCCGTGACCTTGGCCCTTTTTCACAGCTCTGGGCTTGAATGGATCGTGAGATCTTTGTCACACAGACCCACTCACAGCTTCTCTTTCTCCTCACAGGCCGATGCTGCTACCAGCTTTCTGAGGGCAGCAAGATCAGGTAACTTGGACAAAGCTTTGGATCACCTGCGGAATGGGGTAGACATTAACACCTGTAATCAGGTAAGTGAGATGCAGGGTGCAGGCAGGCATGTAGTCTCTGAAGAGCGACTCTTGCCTGGTGCCCTTTCCTGAAGGCTTGAATCTGCCTCTGTTCACCTTTTCCCAGTGGCCTCAAACATCCCTCGGGGCTCCCGCCCGCTGAAGGCCCTAACCTTCAGCAGTGCGGGAGTTTGTGGCCCTGCAGCGGCCCAGGGCCCCATAGAGAAGCGCTGGTGCCTGAACAGTGTGGGCTGCACCCGGCTCCATCCCCTGCGGCCTCTCCCCTTAGAAGTCTCCGGCTGGTCCCTGCTCAGTCTTAAAATTTGTGGCCTTTGAAAGTGGGCTGGAGGAAGGGCCTTTGAAGGATGCTGTGTCAGTGGTGACATTCATCTCCTTTGTCCACCAGCGGGCTTTGTGGGTGTGCTGCTGGGCTGAGAAGGAAACAGTGCTGAGGACTTGCTCTGTCCTATGCTGACAGAGACTGAGAACTAGTGCGGCTGAAAGGGCTTCTCTGGATGTTTCTGGTGCTGAGTGACAGGGCTTGGTTTGGAGAGGGGGAGGGGACTGAAAGTGTGCGGGATGGATCGGAAGACAGAGAGTCAGGTTTGGGGCCAGAAATCTAGGCACTGACTGAATAGAGAGCATCTTACTCCCAAGGAGGAGGACAGGGGTGTGGCGAGGGCCCTGGATGGATGACTTTTGTTGTGTTTGTTTGTTTCTGCCAGTTGTTCACGTACACAGCTGATTCCGTTTCTGATTGAGAAGAAAGTTACCAATTGTGACTTCTTAAAAAATCATCTTAACCATTAAAAAAATTGTTCTTAATTGTGGTGAAAAGCACATAACATGGAATCGACCATCTTAAGCGTTTGTAAGTGTACAGTTCAGTGGCCTTAAGTACGTCCATGGATGTCACCACACTCCATCCCCAGGGCTCTTTTCATCTCATAAAACTGAGACTCTGCACCCATTAAACAGCAGCTCGCCCTTCCCTCCTCTCCAGCCCCTGGAGACCACCAACCTCCTGTCTGCCTCTAGGAATCTGATTGCTCCAGGTACCTCACGCATAACAGTGGACTCATGCAGTGTATGTCTTTTGTAACTGGCTTATTTCACGGAGCACGGTGTCCTCAGGGTCCATCCGTGTTGTGCTGGACTGGATGACTTTTACAAGCCAGCAGGGGAAATACCAGGAATGCAGCTTAAGTTTTCCGCTGGCGGCGTGCCTCTGGCCCCGGCCCCTCAGCCTCACTTTCCTGGCCCTCATCCTACTTAAGGTGTACAATACCCTGTGCCAAGACTCCTTTTGGATCCAGTTGGTCTTCTGTGGTCTAAATCCACAGCTGGAAGATCAGAGAGGATGGGGCGGGGGTGGTGGTGTGATGGGGAACAAGTAGGTGTGTGATACGAAGGAGCAGCCATGGCCGTGAACTTCAGAGGGGAGACAGGCGTGTGGACAGACTTGGGGGTGCAAACTAGATGGGGAGAAGCAAAGCCCCCTTCTGTCATCCCTCCACCCAAATATCCCAGCCTGCGCGCGTCCACAGGCCTGAGGACATTCGAGGTGATTCTAAGTAAACGTACAGCCCTAAAGGTCGCCTTTGGAGAGGTTGACACTCTGGACCCGTTGCTTTCATGGGGAGAGACAGTAGGAGCGAAGTCTGGGGGCCACGGGAGAGTCCTGAGGTCAGAGGGCTCAGGAGAGGGGCTGTGTGAGTTGTCCTTGCGGTGTCGCCAACCACCCCCCAGCCCCGTGGGGACACCCGCGGATGCATCTCTGGGCGGCAGGGATGCGAGTTCTGGCTTCCTTTGTTCAGGCCCAGAAACCCAGCTGAGTGTCCGCAGTGCACCCACTTGAGACGCACCAGCCCCTCAGAGGCCTTCCAAGGGTTAAGACGCCAGCTCTCAAAGGAGCCACTTAGCAGAAGTGGGGGCAACCGCATGTCCCTAAGCGCTGAGCCAGAGCTGATTTTCCGTGTGAAATTGGAAGATTCTGATGACACCGGGAGGGGCTCGGTCCTGATCGGGCTGCTGGTGGTGAGGCCCCGGCGTGTGGGTGGCCTGTCCCTCTGCCGTTGCTCCTCTAAGGCACCTCCTCGGTTCATCTCAGGCTCCACGAGCATGAGGCAATATTTGCACTTCATGGACACGCTTTACGATGGGCTTAGCGCCAGAGGAAACTGCTAACTGCTGCAGGCGAGGAAATGATGTGGGGGGCGGGTGTGCGAAAGGAGGGCTCCCGTGGTGCACAGCCCCTCCTACTGGTTTAGCCCCGCGGCTCCTTCACGCCCTCCGCCAGATCTGGGCCCCGCTGCTCTTTGTCTTGTGCTGCCGCAGGGGCAGAGCTGCAGACCCGCCCAGGAGTGCCAGCGTCGCTGGAACCTCCTTCTGTTGTTGACGGTGATTCGGCTTTTGCTCTGAGTGGAGTGTGTTGGGCGGGGGAGGGGGGAGAGGACTGAACGGTGGGGCGCAGCGGGGCCAGAACTTGAACCTCGGTGAACCTCAGCACACCATCCAGGCAACGCCCTTGCCCTGTGATGCGCACAGACCCGTCCTCCTTATGGGATGAGAGCTGCTTCTTTTTAAAGCGGGCGTTCACTGTTTTGAGAAGATAAAAACAGGCTCTTGTCCTGGGGTCGTGGCTCGAGAATTTGCTTTTGCTTGACTCTTTGGAGCCAGCGGGCCATGATAGCAGTAATATGGCAAATGCTGATGCTTATATAAGCAACACGCTTTCAAAGAGTGTGTCTCGTGGAAAGAATGGGAGTTGTTTGCCATCCTCAGAAATAATAACGCTAAGCAGTGTGAAAAGAGGCTTATTTAAGAGACATCTGAATATTCAGGGCAGCTTTCTTATTGCATAGATTATGTCTACTGATTTTGATCACCATGATTATAGTTATAGAAAAGAACAAGTCCACACGCAAGGACACATGTCTACATGTGCCTACGCCAGTATCTTTCCATGAATACCCGCGTCTTTCATTGATCCAAGCATTTTTCCGCCTTCAGACCCGGGTAGCCAGTGTCTCCCTGGATACCTCCTCACGTGTAGAGCTGGGCTTTAGGAAATTAGTGGTTAAAAGAAGAAAAAAGCCATCATCCTCATCGTCTCTGAACTATAGTCTACTGGCTGTGAGAGCCGTTAAATCAAATAATCACGCAAATGGGTCTGCAGACCAAACTATGTTAGGAGCCATGAGGAAAGGCAGGGGGTGTTAGGAGAATGTGTAAGAAAGATGTGGGGAAAAAAAAAAAAAAAAGAAAGATGTGGGGTAGGGCTGGAGGTCAGAGAAGACTCCTAGAACAGGAGATACTGAGCTGAGGGGTGAGATGGGGTTAATGAGGGAGGGGAGGGAAGAACATTCCAGAGGCAGAGAAAAGCCTGGAGAGTTTAGTGGCAGCCAGAACGGCTGCAGGCGGAGAGAACAGGGACCCGATGAGGCCGGAGAGGTGACCTCAGGGCTGTGCTGGACCCGAGAGGCAGGGGCAATGGTCAACAGCGGCCAACAACTGGGTCAGCGTGCCCCAGGGCCCGAGCCCTGTGTGTGTGCATCACGAGTGTGGGCACGTGTGCGCCACCGTTTCCTGCCGAGCCCCACGTTGACCCTCTCGTTGCCGAGTGAGGAGAAGGGTCTTGGGGAGGGACAAGAACGGCAGGAGTGGGGGACTGACCGAGAAGGATGGAGGGATTTCAGCCTTTGCACGCCGGCACAGCTGCATCCGTGTGTCCTGGTAGAGCATCTGGTTAAGGATTCTGCTCTTTATCCTAAGAGCCGAGGGGAGCGACCACAGATTCAAGCACAGGAGTGACAAGGCCGCAGGTGGCCACTGTGAGCACGACAGGTGGAAGGGCCCACAGGTGGATACAAGGAAGCCAGTTATAACAGCGGTCCCCAACCTTTTTGGCACCAGGGACCGGTTTTGTGGAAGACAGTTTTTCCACGGATGGCGGTTCAGGTGGTAATGCGAGCGACAGGGAGCGTCTGTGCAGCCCAGTTCCTAATAGGCCGTGAACCAGTAGTGCTCCGCGCCCGGGGGTGGGGGACCCCTGGGTTATAAGATGACAGCAGTAGTGCAGGAGAGACACGTCGGGGGCCTGGGTCAGGGTCGTGGCCATGGGGATGGGTGAGTTGGAAGGGGCTGGGAGAGGGGAAGGAGGCTTCCAGGGACCCTGCTGAAGGGTGTCTGGCTTGTGCGGGCCGTGGAGGCTGGCACTGCTCACGGACAGCAGAAGCGGGAGCAGCCTCGGTGTGTGCAGGGCTGGGCGGGCATCCTCTTAGGGAGTCTTTGAGGAATCCAGTGAAATATGCAGTAAGCAATTGCTGTATTTGAGCCTGGGACTCAGATAAGAGGTCCAACCCAGAGAGATATTTGGAAGCCACTCAGCACTCATGGAAGCGGGCGTCGGCGCATGGGAACAGGGCCGAGAGGTGTGTTGAATCTAATCCCCCAGTGTCGTCGTGGGGCTCATTTCACACGTATTTATTAAACACCTTGTTTGTGCCAGGTATCAGGCACTGAGCAAGATAGACAAAAGAGACAAAGTCTGTGCCCTTGTGACATTTATCGCTGGTGAAGGAGACAGAGAGTTAGCAAGAAAAGGAACATACATAACATCAGCTAATGAGACATCCCATGAAGGAGGGAGGGAAAGGGGCCTCATCTAGAGGGTAGTTAAGGCAGGCCTCTCTAAGGGGATGATTTAAAAAGAAGTAAGGGAGAACCATGTGCTTTCTGGAGGTGAGTGTTCCTGGAGGAGGGGATGAGCTAAGGTCCTGGGGCAGGGGTGAGCTTGGTTTGTTTGGGGAAGAACAAGAACAGTGTGGCTGCAGTGGAAGGATGGAAGGGAGGCATGGTAGGCGGGGAGGTGGGAGAAATTGCCGGCGCGGAATCTTGAAGGGCTTTCGGGCCTCGGTGAGGATTTGGATTTTGCTTCAAGGGTGATGGGACGCCTCTGGAAGGTACTCCATCTAACTTAGGTATTTAAGAGATCGCCCTGGCTGCTGTGTGGAGAATCGACTTGGGGCACAGGGACAGAAGCGGGGAGACTTGGGGGGGAAGCTGAGGCAGGGGACCAGGCAGAATCCCGAGGGGGCTCTGAATAAGGGGGGAGAAGGTTGGGAGCGAAGCCCAGGGACTTGCCCCCGCCAGGCTCACAGGGTTGTCACCCTGGCTGTGGTGGTCTCAGCACACACGGCACAGGGCATCTGGGGGCCAGGGGCCCTGACTCAGCCTGGGACCGTGTCATTCTCGCACATGGCGGTGGGCTGGTTGGGTCATGTCTCAGCTCAAAAGCCATTGTGAAGACACAGTTGTCCCCAGGGCCTGAAGCAATGTCCACTGTCGTCACCCCGATCCCCTCACAGCTCAGCCGTGTCCGACCGTAGAGCATAGCAAAGTCGTCTTATCTGTCGTAGTAGATGCTAAGCGACCTGGTGGCGAAGCCCATGGCTGCCTCTGCCCCTCAACACCCAGCACACGACGTGTCATATGGTCGATACTGGCTTGAATAAATGGCTCCGTAATTAGACACATACTAACAGCAGCCTCGTGTGTCCAATTTCCAGAATTATTGCTAGATTACTTACATCAAATTAAAATATTTTATTATGGCGGCCATAGCAAGAAAAAAACATACTTTCTGGGATGCACTCATCGACCTTACGTGCTTAGCAGTTAGCCCAATAAAAAGAGAACGAGAGGCCCGCAAGTCAAGAGCCTCTGTTCTCCCGAATTCCTAGAATTGCCCGGTCTACATGGGGCTCCACTGGGAACGGCCAGCTCTAACTCCAGGGGCGAAAAGCCTCACTACTTTAGGTTTCTGCTGTTCTTATGACGCTCACAAACCCTGGCTCATTGGCCTTCCTGATAGGAATAAAGGAAATTTCACTCCTACAGGAGAAGCCTTGTCTGCAGTGCTGGCATAAGGCAAAGAGTTAGAAGAAAGGTTTTCTGGAGCATCCCAGGCAGCCTCCATCCCCTTAGCCTGTCTTATTCTTCTCCATGGTACTTACTGTTGCCTGACTTGCTATGCGTCTGTGTCTTACTGTCTGTCTTCCCTGCTACAGTGGAGGCACCTCGAAGGGAGAGGACTTTGCTTTATTCAGCACTCCTTGTCAGGATTCTGCCTTGCACGTAGTAGGTGCTCATAAAATCAGTCAGTAGCTCTCCAGTCTGCTGTAACCACTAATGATGAAGCCTTATTTATTTGACGCTTAGCCCATGTAGGAACTCCATCTAAGCACTGCCACTTTTTCTTTTTGAGTTTAAAAAATTTATTTATTTATTTATTTATAAGTTTTTATTGAAATATAGTTGATTTACAATGTTGTGTTTGTTTCAGGTGTACAGCAAAGTGATTTAGTTATACATATATATATTCTTTTTTTACACTCTCTCCCATGATAGTTTATTATAAGATATTGAGTATAGTTCCCTGTGCTATACAGTAGGTCCTTGGTGGTTAGCTCTTTTGTATACAGTAGTGTGTATATTTTAATCCCAAACTCCTAATTTATCCCTCCCTCCCTTCTGCTTTGGTAACCATAAGTTTGTCTTCTATATCTGTGAGCCTATTTCTATTTTGTAAGTGAGTTCATTTGTATCTTTTTTTTTTTTTTTTTAGATTCCACATATAAGTGATATCATATGGTATTTGTCTTTCTCTGTCTGGCTTACTTCACTTAGTATGAGAATCTCTAGGTCCATCCACGTCGTCGTAAGCAGTGCCACTTCTAAGAGCAGCGTGAAATAGTCCCTCTTAGGATAATGACTCTCCTGCATGATGGTACTTCTGGCACCAGCCACACTCATCAAATGCGTGGCAGTGTTTGCTGCCGTATCCAGAAGCTCGACCATCTGAGCAATCACAAAAACATAAACAATTTCCGACACAGCCCACGAGAGCATGAGAAACCATGCTAGTTCCACTGATGTTCCCTAAATTTCCACATGTGCCTTCCACATGCACCCAGCATTGCTGGGTACTTGTTTATCTTGAAGGTGAAGGGTTTTCAGCATTTCAAATAAATGGTGCACCTGAACAAGAGCTACAGAATAATCTCTTCTACAGCAGCCAAATGCCAAGTCTTTTGATCAGGATTTGTGATAATTGCTACCTTTCCAAATTATAGTCTTAGAACTTAGAGGAGATCTTGACATTCAACTCTGTGTCACTTTATAGCTCAGAGAGCTGAGGTCTAGAGGTTACTTCTGAATATCTTCTGAGCTTTATAACTTTGGATTTGGAGAGATGGGCTGGCAAAGACCCCCTGAAGTTTCTCTGCTCATTCAGGTACTCAACAAACATGTATCTTTACATTTTTCTTTTAATTCATTTTTTTCCTTTTTCAGAATGCGTTTTATTTTATTGAAGTGGAGTTGGTTTACAATGTTCTGTTAATTTCTGCCGTCCAGCCAAGTGACTCAGTTATGCACATATATATATTCTTTTTCAGATTCGTTTCCATTCTGGTTCATCACAGGATATTGAGTATAGTTCCCTGTGCTACACAGCAGGACCTTGTTGCTTACCCGTTCTCTATACCATAGTCTATAAACATGTATTGAGCACTTAGAACACCCCCAGGACCTTGGGAAACACTAAATTCAACCATGCCCTGCTCTCAAAGAACTTGGAGGCCAGTGAAGAAGTCCAGCTTGTAAATAGAAGGTTACAAATCCAGCGCCATCCAGAATGAGGCTGTCCTCATTCACTTATTCATTCACTCAACACATTTCTTGAGCTGCTCTACTAAGCCACGTGCGAGCCACTCACAGTGAGTGCTCCGCTATCACTTCTAGTCTGGGGGTGGTGGCTGCGGTGAGTCAGAGAAAGCCCTGGAAGGAAGAGTGGGAGTTTGCCAGGGAAATTGGGAACGGGGAACTGCAGCGGGAAGGAGCAGACTGTGCAGAGGCAGGGGTGGCCAAGGGCACAGGCAGCGGGGAGGTCGGTGAGCTTGGGGTACATGAAATGTAAGAGGGGAGGATGGGGCGATCAGGCTAAGCAGGGTGCATCTGGATCAGGGCCAGTATGGAGGCTGTTAGTCTTCTCTGGCATCATCTTTTTTTTTTTTTCGGCCGCACTGCTCAGCACGCGGGATCTTCGTTCCCCGACCAGGGATCGAACCCAGGCCCCCCTGCAGTGGAAGTGCGGAGTCTTAACCACTGGACCACCAGGGAAGTCCCCTCTGGCATCATCTTTTGCTTAGGAACTGCTGACAGGCGTAGAGATCATGTTCAACTACATTGTTCCCTAATTCTACCTGCACCCCCCAACTCACACAGAAAGCCTCTCGATACGTGGTATACCATACGATCACATGGTAACGTTAAGGCTTCTGGAAATGTGCTGTTTGTCGCAGCTCTGGAATAGTGAAGAAGCAAGGGGAAGGGTGTGTGATTGCAGCCCTCCCATGTGGGAGAGTGGTGGTCCGGGGTGTGCAGGTGTACAAGGGGAACACTAGACGCCCCAGAGCCTGGTTCCAGGGACTCTTCTGGAGCTCCGGTTCCTGCTAGAAAAGGTACTAGTGAAAAAGACAGAACCTGAAAACCTCCTTCCCCTGAATTATTTTAAATAGGTAAATGCCTTCTGCATCGTGGCAGAAATGAGCTGCTTGGTGTTCCTCTTGCTAATTACAGTGGCTAATTTATAGTTGGAAAGGAAGTTGATTGCCTGACATGAATCAGAGTGACCCACGGTGTTTTAAGAATCACAGATTTCAGTTCTCTGGTGTCTCTGCTTTCCCAAGCCCTTCCAGGCATGGCCGCTTTGAAGGCTCACATCACCCCTGTGGAGTGGATAGAGCAGGTGCTTGATAAGTGAGGTCGGTGAAGAGGCAAAGAGTCTTCCTGAGCTGGAGCCAGGGCCTCCCAACCCCCTAGCCTGGCCTCTGTGCACCGAACCCCGCTGACAGGCTGACCGGTTTTGTTTTCATTTCCCTTCCCTCTTGGTGAAGGGAGAGTTAACTGACTGCTTCAGGTGTATAAAAATGTCCACTTGTAGCAACAACGGGGACATCTCTGGGGTCCGAGGGACTAGAAAGGGTGATAGCATCGTCAGGAAGGATCTGGAACATATTACAAGGAAAGCACACCCTCCAAAGTCCACTTTATGGTTTGATTGCTGTGAATTTACGACGTGAAGACTAGATGTGGCATTCTTAGTCTCGAGAGACTAAGAAGAAAGATAGCTCTGTGTGTGTGTCAGGTTGCATGTGTGTGAATTCAGTTCCGTCAACTCTTAGGGAATACACGGTGTGTGCCAGGCCCGTTTTTGTCATTTGTGACAACCATGTCCCTGAGTGTGTTTTGAGATTTTTCATTTAACAGCAAAACGAATGCAGGGTAGTTGTTGAAAAATTCACACTTTACAGAAATACAGAAAGTCAGTCTTCTGTTAGTCTCCCCTTCTGCTCCCAACCCCCCCAAATTACTGTGAACAGTTTGGCAGGAGTCTTGTCTTATGTGTTTCTGCATCTCTATGTGCAAAAACACATATGTTTTTTTTTATTGCAGTAAAATTGCTTTACAATGTTGTTAGTTTCTGCTGTACAGTGAAGCGACTCAGCTATATGTATACCTATATCCCCTCCCTCTTGGACCTCTCTCCCATCCCCCATCCCACCCATCTAGGTCATCACAGAGCACCGAGCTGAGCTGCCTGTGCTATACAGCAGGTTCCGACTAGCTATCTGTTTTACATATGGTAGAGTATTTGTGTCAAACCTCATCTCCCAATTCGTCCCACCCTCCCCTATTTTAGTTGTCTTCTGAGAGTGCGTACACTGATTCTGGAATTATGGAATTAAGAGAAGCAGGCCTGTCATTTTGAAGATTCACAGGCTGAGGCCTGGCAGGTGAAGTGACATGTCTAGACATCGGGAGGACAGTTTAGAGGCCCTCGTCCCGTGTCCGACGTTCTTGCCTCTAAACCCCACTGCCCTGCTTCTGAAGAGCTGGTTCTTTTTATCCTGTTAAAGGAATGCTGAGATCTCGGACGTGGATTCTCTTTCTAGTCCACAGGAGATATTCTTAGCTGCTGAGCTGAATTTTAGAGTCCCGTTAGTCCCGTTGTCTCATTAACCTGAGCTCACACTTTCCTCTGTGTCCCCAAGGGCCTCCAGCCCCTGCGGCCGCTGGGCTGCTGAGTACAAGGAAGCTGCCCAGGTGTGTACGGAGGGGAGAGGGAAGGGGACCGGGTCGAGGCATCTCCTTCCGGAGCTCCCAAAGAGGTGTGGGTTTCTGGTTTTTTTCTTTCTTTTCTTTTTTTCTTAAGATAATGAAAGCACTCAAGTGTTTTTCTCCTTGTGAATACCCAGTAACCTCTAAATCATAAGCGCTGCCTGGGTAAGGAGGTAAACTTCGATTGTAATAGAGCAGAGCAGGGGCACGTGCAGAGCTGGTCCTGCCTTTCCCTCTGACTGTACGCCTTCCTCTCCGTTTCTGAGCTGCCTCTACCTTCCCCGGCCCTGGACCGGAGACAGGATGGCAAAGGAGACGAGGGCTGATTTCCCGCCAGGGTGACAGCAATCGCTTCAGCTCTTTCTGGCTTCCGATGTGTTAGACCCAGGGTCATATATTTTTAGCAGACCTTTCCCACCAAGCGGTCTCCAGGGAGCCACGTGGATAGCTGGGTCAGAAGGAGGCTGCGGTGAGGTGTGTGGGGGCCCTGCCCTGCCCTCCTGTCCGCTGGTTCCCACGTGGGGCTTCGGCTGCTCTCCGGGGTTTCCAGCCTAGAACGGGCTTCTCAACTCCGGTAAAGGTCGCCCCTCGCGGGGCCTGTAAAACAGGAGGGATGTGCGTGCTCAGCCTCTCACTCTGGCTTTGATCCTTACACGCGCGGGAACCACAACGGGCTGCCCATCCTCTCCCACCAGAGCCAGAGCCCAGAGTAACGCAGAGCTCTGCGTCCGCTTCTCTGACAACCTCTTCTACCCCTCCCACATGGCTCCTTCCTACCCCCCACTTTCTTTTTTAAAATTGTAACATTTCAAACCTATAGAAAATTTGCAAGAACTGTACAAAGAATCCCCACATCTCCCTCACCCAGTTTCTCTGTGACCTTTCCTCTCTATTGATCTGTAATATGTACTACAGATGATGGAGTTCCCCGTCACCCCTAAACAGCCGGTGCGCACCACCCAGTAGTCAGGACACAGAGTCTCTCCAAGAAGCCCCTCTGGGATCACTTGTCATGTCTTATCGGCCTCCTTCAACCTGGAATGCTTCCTCAGCCTTGGCCTGTTTCTACTCTTTCTGACCGTCTTCCGTTCTGTAGTTTGCACCTCAGCTGCGTCTGCTGATGTTTCCTGGTGACCAGGCAGAGGCAGGGCATTCCTAGCAGGATCCCATAGAAATCATGCTCCCTTTCCACTCCAAGGATGTTAGCCTTGATCACCTGCTGAAGTTGGTGTCTGCCAAGTTTTTCTACTGTGAAATCATCCATTTTTCCTTCTGTAGTTGATCAGTATTTTCTTGGGGAGGAATATTCCAATATAATGCCAATATCCTGTCCCTCATCAAACTCCCAGCCACCATTCCTGGCACATACACGGATGACCTCTGCCTGCATCACCACCACTATGGTGGTTCCAAGGAGTGATTCTCCATCTCCATCATTTCTTCTACGTTTATTAGCTGGCATTCCACTGAAGGATAAGCTTTCCCTTCTCCCTCATTGATTTGTTTTTATTCATTATTTACTTATAATGAGTCTCTTCAGACTCATGGTTCCTGTTTTATTTGATGGGCTGTAATCTGATACTCTCATGACTTATTTTGATGTTCAGATCTAAACCAGGCCACTGGGAGCCCTTTCAATAAGCGGGCTTCTGTGTTATGTGACGTGTTTGCATCATTCTTGACTTCCTTACTTTCTGGCATAAGTTATCCCAGTGGCATTTTGTACTTGCCCTGTCCCAGCCCTGGATCAGCCACTTTTCCAAGGCCCCTGTTTCCTTTTAGTGGAGGCTGGTATGTAGACACCAAAATCTGATCACTCGGTGTGCCCACTGCTACTGCTAGTCGTGTGTGTACACACATCTGTAACTGTTTCTACATCTGTCTGTGTATGTGTATTTTTAAAAACCCATGAGATCAAGCCAATACTTGTAATCCTGGTCCAAGACCTCAGGGTTCTTCCCAGCCTTTCCTCTTTCCATGTTTTAAATCCCTTCAGACAGTGAGAAATCTGACTTCCACGGATTCGCATCATCCTTAACATGTTTGTTTATTCACTCGATGTGCCAACCTCCCAAGCACTCCAGAGCGGCCCTCCCCTCCCTCTCAGATGCCTCTGCAGGGCACCCCTCCAGTTCACTGTCCTGCTTCCTCAGATGCCAGCATCTTCCAGCTGGGAGGTGAGGGACGGGAACAAGAAGAGAAGGGAAGATGGGAAAACCCCTGTTCCCTTTTGATTTCATTTCTGTTTGGGCTGAAAATTTAATGCAGGCAATTTGAGGAGAGGACCCAAGATTTATATTGTTGTAGCAGTTTCTTTGCCAGCAGCTTCATTCATGCCCTCATGTCGTTGAGCCCAGAGTGACAGTCGCTCCGTCTTTCCTTTCCCGTCACCTTTGTTGCTCATCTTTCCCTCTGTCTTTGGTTTCCATGGTCTCTGCCTTTCCTTCTTCCCTCCCTCTTTCTCTCTTTCTCATCAATTTCAGGATTTGGAGTCGGGATGGCAACCATTTCAGTCCTTTTCTCTCTCCATAGCCCTGTTTAGATTTTTATTTCCTACTCTGTTTCAGGGCTGCAGACCTGGAAATATGTAATGTCAGTGATCGTGCCCCACAGATAGGAACTAATAATAGAGCAAAGCTAGAGGTCACGAATGTACAGGCGGGTTGTTACTCGGGGAATTAAGCTTCTGTAACGTAGAGTATAATACTCATCTTCCCTGGACAGATACAACAAGCTACTAGAGGACTGGATGGGAAAGTAGCGTATAAAATATAAGAACTAGGCGTATGATCCTCTGTGTATACATCCTTGTCCTTTATGGGCGAGACCTTCACTCCTGGCTGACTGCCTGGGTAAAGTGGGTGTGGCCTGAAGGCAAGTTACCTAGAAACCCCTCCCCCACTGCATCTTGTTCCCCTCTGGGGCCCTCGGCTTCTTGGCCTTCTCTGCCGCTGCTGCTCTGGCTTATTCTTCCAGGACTCCACTCCTTTCCTTCCCCATCGAAGCCTCCCCTGCCCAAGGCTCCATAGCCTCTGTTAATAGGGCGGCCAATTAATCTGCTAAGCGCAGCCAATAACAGGGTAGTAGGTGCTTATGAATAAAAAGGCCATGCTTCCCAGCTGCTACAGGAACACACACTGCTTAGCTCAAAGAAAGGGTGTAGGGGCTGGAATCATGAGGTTCAGGGGCTGTGGGGTGGCAGGGGCAGGTGGGCAGGAGGGTCCTCAGGACACAACCTGAGGCTGCTCCAGGGCCACCTGTGTGTGTGTGCGTGAAATCACCGGGTGTGAGAAAAGGAGTGGAATGGGGCGTGTCCACACGAGAACGCCAGCAGCAGCCTCGGAGGTGTTCTTGGAGTTTTCAAAGAGGCAGAGGATCTCCGGACACCAAGGCCTCTCGGTTTGAAATCGTCCTCTGCTCTGGACAGGATGAGAGTTTAATCTCCTGTGACACGTCTACTGGATTTGTACATTGAGAAATCAATTAGTGTAATTGGGGCAATCGGAGACGTGAAACAGAGGGATCATTTACTGAGAACAAATGTCTGGAATTGTCTATTTTGCCAGTGGAATTTCTCACAGTTGGTACAAGAAAATACTCCAAATTAAATCATTCAGGCTGAATGAGACTTTATTTTTCTTCTTCTTCTTCTTAAAAATGTTAAAAGAAACACGGCCTGGCTGAGATCTCCTCCCCTCCCATCAGACAAAGGATCCTCTAGACTGACATTTCACCTGAAAAAAACAGAGCAAAGGCAGATGAGAAACTCCAGGTGTGCATGTTTGGCATGAACATTTTTGCCCCAAAGATCTTAAAATGGTTGTCTGCCGTGTTAAGACCATGTGGGACGAGATCATATGGGACCAGGTGGCCTCAGGGGCTCAGGATAGGGAGTCTCTAGGATGTAAAAAGCTTCGAAGAACATTACTCCCACCCTAACAGAGAGAGAAGAGCTTGGATAATCTACAGAATGACAGTTTTCCCTGAGCCCATCAGAGGGCTGAGGCCACAAGGCAATGGACGTTTAGCTGAATTCCAGAAAGCGCTGAGCCCTCCGGGGAGAGGGCCACCATTTCAGCTTTGGCAGAAGCAGGAGAGAAAAGCAGTTACCGTCCAAGCCGAAGTCGTCACAGACTCCTGCAGGTGTGGCTTGAGTGTGTCTGGAGCCCCAGGCCTCCACCAGGTGCTCCTGAGAAATAGTGGGGTAAACCAGGAGGCCAGAGGACACCCACGGGCAGCACAGGAGAGCAGGTGGTGCCTGTGGCTGTGGGGTTGGGGCATGGCCCCAGACCCTTCCCTTGTGCGAAGCCAAAACAGACCCTCTCCCCTTCAGACCTCAGGCAAAATCCCTTCTCCAGAGGGGGAGTAGTGGCAAACTCCCTCTGCCCCTGGGGAGGGTAGGAAACCTTCCAGCCCCAGGACAGGCAGAGACCCAGTGCTGCTTCAGGAAAGGGGGAGGCACACCCCCTGTACGCCCAGGGAGGGCGGGAAGCCATTTGGGACAAATAACTGCCTTATACCAATAAAAAGCAGAGGTCTGCTGCCACTGGGGGAGGAGCAGGGGAATCTCACTCAGCACCAAGTATAGAGACAAGGCAGGCTTTGCTGCTGCAGAGAAGAGGGGAAAAATGATGAAAAAAAAAATCCCCCCTTTGAGGCCCAGGAGCAAAGCCTGCCTAAGACTGAAGCTGGAGCAGGACAAAAGAGAAGCTCTGCTCCTACCTTGAAACAAGGAAGAGCATAGGACTGCTGGCAGGGGGCAAGAGCGTGGAGAAAGACCCCAACTGAGGCACAGGCAACATAAGGATGGCTGGAAGCTGAGCGGCAATCAGGATCACAGAACAACCCTCTGGCACCTTAGCTCCTACTCTGAGCTCCGGGTGACAGCAGCCTACCTCTGGAATAATCTGAAGGCTGTGTGCACCAGTGGTAACAACAAAACCCAGACGCAGGTCAACTCCTGACTAGATTGACTCAGCCCCCATCCCCAGCCCTGTGCTAACAGCTTCACAGAAGCAGAGGCATGTCCATTTCCAGGCACAAATTATTTCAGTCTCTACTGCTCTTCTATATATAGTGTCTGGCATTCAATTAAAAATTACAATACACACAGTAAGAAAAAAACAACAACAAAGAATTGTCAATAGACAAAGCAATCAACAGAACCAGACGTAGAGATGACCTGGATTTTGGAACTATCAGATGGACTTTGAAATAACTATGCTTAATATGTTAAAGGATCTAGTAGGAAAAGTGGACACTGTTCATGGACAGATAGGGGATTTCAGCAGAGAGATGGCAACTGTAAGAAAGAGCCCAATGAAATGCTAGAAATTTTTAAAAACTTTCATGGCAATGAGGAATTTCTTCAACAGGCTCCAGAGTAGACTGGACACAGCTGAGGAAAGAATCAAAGAACTTGAAGACATGTCAGTAGAAATGATCAAAATTGAAACAAAAAATAGAAAAAGAGTGATGAAAGAAAAACCGAAAAGAGCAGTCAAGGGCTGTGGAACAAAATCAGTTAGTCTAACATGCGCGTAACTGGAGACGCAGAAGCAGGTGTCTTCGGGAAGAAGAATGTGGCAAGCTGGCATTTTCCTGAGAAAAGCGTGTGGTTAAAAAAAATGCCCACAAGTAGCTACTGCTTTGCTCCCTAGCTTCTAATTTAGCTGAAGAAGTTCCTCTAATATCCCTCCACTTCCTTCTTGTTTATCTTCTACACCCAGTTATTTGGGGGAGGAAATATGTGATTTCTCCCCATAATCCCCCTCAGTATTCTGTCTGCCATTCAGCGTGGAGTGGAGTGGCTGTCAGGTTAGTGGGACTAGCTGCAAAGGTGCGAGGAAGATTCAGCGGCCTGCCTTTTACTCTTAGCCAATAACTTAAACTGGATTTGACTCAAACACACCACACGGATCCTGATTTTAAAGAGGTGGTAGATTGCAGTTCGTCTCTGTCCATAGTTTTAGTTAAGAACGAGCAGCTCCCAGAATTTGCACCCCTCCCCCCTTCAGATCTGAGCAATAACAAGTCTGCTTAAAGAAAAAGAAAGTATGAAATGTAGTATTTATCCATGAAACGCTCTTTTGAAATACTGGAAGTGGTCTCCTGCCTAGACTAGTTATGCCTCTAATAAGACAGTTGTACAAGCTCCTTTGGGTACATATGCCCTAAACTTGCTTTCAGGGTTTCAGCAACTTCAGCTGCTGGATGTGGCCATCCATCCATCTGCTGAGGCCAGTTGCTGGCGAAAACTTGCTGCAGTGGGTCTGGATGTTTGTACGGTCCTGGAATCCAGATGCTTCGTGGAAGAAAGAGGAGGGCCCTTGATGAGAAGGGCCAGGAGCATAGTTTCTAAAACCTGAGCTCATGGGTTTAGAATTTAAACTCAGACATGTTTAAACTCACGTTGCCATTGTTAATGGACCTGCACCCCTGGCTGTGTGCAGACTGCCCCGAAAAGCCCTCTGCGAAGCTTTCCTGACCCCTTAACCAAGCAGCTCCTTTCTCCTCTGTGCTACTTTCAGTCTTCTACCTGCATTTTGGGCGTTTTTCACGTGATTTTGCATTTATTATATGCATCTCCTTTCTGTCTTAGACTGAGTTCTTTGAGGGTCAGGGTTTGTGTTTCAGGCATCCCTAGCGTAGGGCCAGGCACAGAACAGCTTCTCAGTAAACGTTTGCTGAAGCGGATTTAGTGCATGCTCGGCGTGAGGTAACCGTAGTTGGGACAAGAGTTTGTCATAGCCATGCCCCTGTGTGATTTTGTTCTGCACTAGATTCCTGGGTCTTCTTGCACACCCGTCATAGCTGCGCCACATGGGCTTCTTCTGTGGCCCTGGTGAGGGAGTTGGATTCAGATCATCACAGTAATGGACTTGGAAGTAACTTAGTGTGACTATGTTGGAAACAAATCAAAGATAAAGTAAGAAAAGTAAAGTCATAAAGAAGAAAGAGATCTTTGAACCAGGATCCGAGGTGGAGGCTGAGTAAAACTATTAGAGACACAGATCTATGGATATTTAGACGGTCCCTTGCCTTCTGCCGGAGTTCAGCTTTGGGAGGGGGGTACGTGACCCAGGGAGGGAAGCAGAGGGGCTTCCTAGGGACCAGGGCAGCGAGTAAAATCCTGGGGACCACCTACAGCGGTCGTGACCAGTCCCACACGGATGGTTATGGTGACGGAGCAGTCCCTCTAAGCTGCCTGGTAATCACAAAGGGAACCTGTGCTTTCATCAGCTGATGGAAAGAAACATACCATTTCCTCGGGTTAAAAAAAAGCCCCAAACTCTTTCTTCCTGGGGCATCCAGGTTGGTTCTATATGTGGCTGTGACCTAGAAAGGCTGTGTGACCTGAACCAATCATTTGACTTCTCTGGGCCTTGGTTTCCTCAGCATTCAGGGATCTCCAATAACCCTTTGGACGCCAGCATCCTCTGGGCAGACTGTGTGTCTAGAATCCCTGTGGATTGAGATCCTGACTCTGGCTCCAAAGAGCAGGGACAGCCACCCCTGGGGTGTTAGCAGCAAACATTAGTGTTTTCCTTGTAGACTGGCCACTTTCCCAGCTTTGAGGCATTCAGGACCAACGACTGCTCCTGGAAAGTGACTGCACCCCCCGGGAGCGCTGAAAGCCCCGCGGTCAGCACACGCACGCTCAAAGCCCCAGCCGAGTCCCCTGCAGTGAGCAGACTGTGACTCCCACAGTGGTATGCCCACCCCGGATTCCCACATGACCACAGGGTGCCTGCGCTCAGCGCCCAGAACCTTCCAGACAAGGCGCTGCTGGGTGTGAAGAGGGGATTGCAGATGGCAGCGCTGGGGAAGGAGGGGCTCCCTCCGGTGCAGACCCTTCCCCGGGGTACAGTCAGGACGCAAAGCTGGAGAGAGTGGCTCCAGGCCCCCCGAGCGGGTCACCTGACAAAGGCTTTTCTGCAAGTTTGTATTTTGCAGAATGATTTGAGGGGAACTGGCTTCAGCCCCGAGCTCCTCCCCTCCCTCAGATTCCTGCAGTCACAGACCTGCTGTCTTGCCTTCAACCACTTTCTCCCTTTCTGTTATCAAAACGGGCTCTGACCTCGCCTTTATCTGATAAACTCATTCACACTGGGGTGTGGATTACTCACACCGCTTTGGACCCTACATTTTCACGGTGTCCAAAGTCTACAAGAGGAAGAAATCTAACGGAGATTTTCAGGCATTGGCAAGAGGAAATATTGCAGCGGGCTCTCCCATCCCCTCCACATACACCCACCCTGGCAAGGCTGGCTGTGCTGACGGGCGAAGATTTGGCCAGCTGTACTCTGTGGGTTTGGGGCGCAGGGCGGGTCCGATCTAAATAGGAAGTAGGTAAAGTTCCCTTCAAGCCTACTCTGGGCTGTTCTCTGACACCCAAGGCACCAGTTATATTTGCCCCGTCCAAGGCCCCCGACGTAAAGAGGGTCTTATACGTGTTCCATTCTCCCATCATGAGGCACCTGTGTCGCGTTACAGCAGTAATCACTCAGTACTTTCCAGTGCTGGTTTTAGCAAAGCAATAGGGCTAATCTGTTAATGGGTTAATGCACTAGAACTCCCAGGCAGAATATTTGTGTTTTAATTGGAGTCTCCTGAAAATGATGCCCTGATACAAAGGGAGAGTGGGAGTTTCAGGACCCCATGGTGGGGCTGCAGAGATATTGGGTGAGCCAGGGACCCCTCCATTCACACCATCAGGAACCAAACCCTCCATCTTGGTGATGAGGGTCTTTCTTATCAGCCAGAGCCCACGGTGGCCCTGGGGCCCGCCCCTGAAAGGGGACGTGGGAGAACAGAGTTGACCAGCAGAGGAGACAGGAAGGAGGAGATGGGAAGAGGGGAGATTGCTGGTGGAGAGGGAGGGGGGTGGAGATCACTGACTGATGAAAATCATTCTCTGTGCGGAGCCGAGATCTACTTCTCCATTGGAACTGAAAGCTAGTTCCATCGTGTAGTCAGTTATTTGTGTTCTGAGTAGCTCTCTTTGAAGGCGGCTTTTGCCAGAAAGTTTCAAGACATCTAAGTGCAAGGGTCAGAAGGGTCTGAAGCAGGAGGGGACCAGTGAGCTTGCGCTGGCTGCTTTCTTTAGAGCCTGGGCGGCTGGAACTTTAACTACCCAGTGAGAGTTCTGCTTTTGTGGACTTGATGGTTGGCCCTGGAAAATGTTTGCTTGGTTTTTTTCCCCTAAAATTTAACTGTCAGACAAGCTTTGGTCACAGGCTGGCTCTGCCCTGCGCCTATGTCGACACCACTTGGGGTCTCCCCTTCGGGCCCCTTGCACGGCCCCTCACGGTCAGGGACCTCGGTCCAGCCGCCTGGACCAGCAGGACGCACGGACCCTCTAACCCCGCCGTCCCTGCCTCTCTGCTCTTCACAGAATGGGCTGAACGGCTTGCATCTCGCCTCTAAAGAAGGCCACGTGAAGATGGTGGTGGAACTTCTGCACAAAGAGATCATCCTGGAAACGACAACCAAGGTACGTCTCTTGGTGGCGGGGGGTGGGGGGTGGGGCGGGAGGTTTCCATCAAAATTCACATATCGTACCAAACCCTAAAGACATAGAAACCAGCCCTTCATGACAGAGACCCAAGCCTGCTTCTGAACTCCTCTCATCCTTCCAGTCACTTCCTAGCCCTGTGAGCCCCTGAAGTCACCTGAAAAACACAGGACCCCATTTCCACAAGGATTCAGGGGGCCTTTATCCTCATCACTCGACTGTAAATCTAAAAATAAAACCCTTTGCCCCATGGCTTCATGCTTTCCCAAGCTAAGAGGTCCACAGGCAGGTGCCTTGGGTCCAAATCCTCGCTGAGATGTTTCATACTCTGTGACCTGAAGCAAGTCACTCAGCCAGTGAGAAGCCTCAGTTTACTCACTTTAAAATGGAGATTATAATATGTAGTTGCAGGATTGGTATGAAAATCAAATGTGGTAGTGAATATATAATGCCTATATAGGAAGAAATCAATAAATATTGGTGACTATGTCGTTCATGAGGGCTGTGGAAGAGCCCACACCCTTCTCATTCATCCTTCTCCAACCTCTCCTTACTGGGTCCCTTGAACAGTGAACAGTGTTCTGTTTACTCCAAGCATTTGTGTGATGTCACACCTCTCACAGCAGGACGGTTCTCCCCAAAGCAGTAGATTATAAACACCAGTGACTTAAGTCCAGAAACTGCAGTCATGAAATTGATGCACCTACATGTTGCAAAATCAGTTTCATTTCTTCTGCATCTTATTTGTTTACTAAGCAACAAGCAGCCAGCATTTAAAAACAAACAAAATGAAACCAAAAGAATCACCTCTGTTTACCGTGTCAAGTACTGTTTCCTCGTCTCCCCTTCCTCTGTTACATCCCATGGTTTTCTTCCTGGGCTGGTCCCTGCAGCCTCTTATTTTCCGTTTGCTGTTTATTCAGCGTGGTCTCACGCACAGCCCCGATCTCAGTTCCACGCAGTTACCACCTCGTGAGCAGAGAACCAGAAGAACAACAGGTAGAGAACAGATATAATTTATTGTTATGAAGTGAACTTCCAAAATATTATGAAGGTAGACTCATCTCTCGAGGGAAAATTCTGTAATTTTCATGTCATTTCCCAAAGGTGAAAAGATCTCACGGATGAAATAGACTGATTTGCTCTTTCTGAACGTGTACAGAGCATTTTTTTTCTAACCCTGTGACAAATACCAATTGTTTCCACCCGGCTTCTTCTGCGGATGAAAGGGACGTGGTTATTTCTCATCCGATGCTGTCAGCTGCCTGGCCGCAAGCATGGTACCATCTGACGGGCTGTGGTGGCCAGAGTGGCTGTCCTCCCCCTGGCATCCCCACAAGAGCTGCAGAAACACTACGCTTCAGCGCGTTTACTCTCTCCGAATTTCCCCCTTGGATCGGTATTCTGCAAGCGAACGCTTGGTGTGTCTCTGTTATTTATGGAAATTGTATAAGCCAACGTGGTTTCTGAGGGCCCAACAGAGGGAGGAAAAAAAGGGTGAAGCTGAAACCGTGGGCAAAGCAAGAGCCACAACAGATTGGGGAATTGTAACGGGTCTCGCAGCAGGAGCGAGATTAAAAAAAGACAAGACTAAAAAGCCAAAACCAATATAGGTTCCTAAACTGTGCTTAGAACATTTAAAAGCGTGAAACAAATGTATTCTTTGCCTCCCCCTGCACCCCCTCCCCAGCCCGGGCACTCACTCAGCACCCACTGCAGCCACCCTCCCTGCCGTGAGCTCTGGGACTCTCTGGAAATGGAGAAATTGGGTCTTTGTGGATCCAAATATAGCTAAGTACTTTTTCCTGCTTCTTTGAGGGCACGTTCCTTCATGCTGCGGGAGGAGCAGGAAAAAACCATCTCCCTGTGACTCCGGACCTGAGGCTGGGGGTCTTCTTGAGCCTTGCGGCGCGTGCATGTGTGTGTGGAGGGGGGCATACGTTCCTCACCAGGGCTGCTCTCAGCCCAGGTTCTGAAGACGTCACGGGCTGAGTCCCACGGCCAGGCCTCCACATCTCTCCCTGGCCAGCTTCCCTCCACGTGGGTTTATACGGGGTGAGTCCTGTCGTCGTGGGATTTCAGGCAGGAAGGATCAGATGGAAGGAAATGTTTGAAATTTCCTTCTCGAGCTGGCCCAGTGCCTGACACACACATGCTCAGCGTGTGGTGAGTGGATGGATGGACACAGCATGCCTCCTTCTAGGTGGGGAGGTGTGGAGGTCTGAGTCCTGATTCCTAGAGAAGGTTCTGGTGCCAGCAGCCCTGCTCCACTTGGTACAGCGAGTGAGTTGGACCCAGGTGCCAAGGTGTCTAAGTGGAGGCTCTTCGGACTTCGAAGGAAAAAAGATCACTTAGCGTCTTTATACTCATTTCTGACACTTATTCTCTGATGGATATTTGAGGAAGAACCCTTCTGCTTATCAAGTGGGACTTAAGGAGAAATCAGAAAGACACATTTGGGAGGTAACGAGAGGACCCTCCTGCTTTAAACAGGCCACACTTTAGAGACAGAAACATGAGCCCTGGGGCACCGGGTGGCCCTGTGATGCTCAGACCCTGTGATGCTCAGACCCCCTGGGGGAGGCACTTGGCTCCCAGTGGCCGGTGGCCCCAGCGCACAGACTAGATTTGAAGTCCCTGTTTGGTGGGTTTCCTGAGATGGATTGGCAAGTGTTCATGTAGTTTAGATAAAAACTATATGCCGTCTGAACTAGAACACGTGAGGTCGTGTGAGATCTGTGCGCCTTAAGTAGCAGAGGGACAGATGGGTCCAGCTGTGGTCCCTGTTTGATGGACGTTGTCAGGTGGGCCTGCCCCGCCTGCCCCTCCCGGAGCAGGGATGCCCGTGGGATCACGTCGGGGAGAGGGACTTGGGAGGGAGGCAGGAAGGAGCCTGGCAGGAGCCTGGCAGGAGCCTGGCAAGGAGGCGCATCCCGGAAACGGAAGCCACCTGCCGGACCTGAGCCCGCCCATCCAGGAAGTGCTGTTAAATGCCCAGGATGGACCTAAACAAGAAACCTCACACGTCCCCGTCACTACCACCACCTTCAGAGCCTGCCTGGTGTCTTAGTCTCTGTTACCAGTTCTCAGCTTCTGAAAAGTTTACCTTAAAACAGCTGTGAATTTCATTTGCTTCTAATGTTTCTTCTCTCCGGCCTTCCTCTCTCTCCGACTTGGTGAACTCTGACTCACTGTATTTTACTTATTCATATTCTTCCTTTGTGTTTTCCTCTGCCAGGTTCTATTCTATTTATTTTCCGCACTTGGTTTTATATTTTTCTTTTCTTCTACGTACATTATATAGTTCCTTTTACTAACCCTCCCCCCAACTCCTTTACCTATTTCTGCCCTTCCCGCTTCTATCTGATGCTTGACTGCCCCTCACCCCGTGCCCGCTTTGGTCCAGCCTTTGGCCGGTGCGTGTTGCTGTAATGGCGCGAGGGAGCTGGGCCCGCGGGATCCGTGGCCTCCTTTTCCCTGGAGCTCGGGGCCTCCACCCCGTCCTGCAGGGTCACAGCCCGGGAGGAGCCGGACGTCCAAGGAGTCAGCTGGCCTGGCAGCCCTTCCGCAGGTGTCCTGGGGGATCCTGACGGCCCGTCGGCCGATGTCGGGACGCCGAGCCCAAGAGCAGCAGATCCGTGCTGAGAAGTTGGCGCTCTTGTTCTGGGGCATTCTTTTTTCAGGAGAACGGGAAGAACTTCCCTCCCTGGGTTTCCAGGGCTGTTCATGATATCTGATGGGTCAGGCACACAAGTGTGTGTGGTCCACCCCTTGGGGCCATAAAGGAAGCCCGCTGCCTCCCCGCAGACGACACCCTTATCCCACACCTGTGACAGCCCTGTACCTGTGATGGGCCCCTGGGAACCTCCTGTCTTCCCTCCCCGTGTTTCAGAAGGGGAACACGGCGCTGCACATCGCCGCCCTGGCGGGTCAGGACCAGGTGGTGCGGGAGCTCGTCAACTATGGCGCCAACGTCAACGCCCAGTCACAGGTGATGCTCAGGGCCCCGGGCGGTGGGGCTGCCCGTACCCTTCACCCGGGTGGACACGCTGTGTGGCCGAGTCCAAGTGTATTCAAATGTCCCCAAGCACCTTCTTGCTTTTTCCTGCTTCACGGTGGACGTTCTAAGCACGATGGGGTGGGTCATTGTGGACCCCGTCTCTGTTCCTTTAGCTGAATAATGTATTTAGTTGTGGCTCATCTGTGCATGGGGGGGACGTGAGGGGGGATGAGGAAAGGAGTGAAATTAGCGGGGGCTGGGTGTGCAGAAGAGGCTGACCATTCTGGGAGGGGCAGGAGCAGACTTCTGGAGAGGATCACCCCCACCTGGTGGCCTTCTGAAGTAACCCCGCTCCGCCACTGCAGAGTGTCCGTGTGTTTTTATAGCTGGAGACACAGGTGGGGATGTTGCCACAAGGACTGGGTGGAAACAGGTTGCAGGGAGAGCTGTCTGCGAGTTTGGAGGATCCTGCATTGGTTTTAGCTTCTGTCACTAACGTGGGTGAATGCCAATGGCTTTTTCTCTTGACCTACAGAAAGGCTTTACACCCCTGTACATGGCAGCACAAGAGAATCACTTGGAGGTGGTTAAGTTTTTGCTGGAAAACGGAGCTAATCAGAATGTAGCCACAGAAGTAAGTACCTTGGGGACGCGGCCTCACGGCTGAATGTCTCTTGGGGGGAGGACACGGTCCCAGGGGAGTGTGTTCCTGGGACATGGCTTGGGATGCATTCTCTGCCATGATCAATGTCCTGGGTGCTGTTGGACCCTGCAAGGGGGCAAGAGACAAAGTTATGGCCGTTGAGGGATGCCCAGACACGTGCCAGAGAAGTGACAGCAGGGGTGAGCCTGTCATTCCCACTGTGACAAACACTGGAGGCCGGGCTGGGGTGGGAGGCGTGCGCGCACGTGTGTGTGTGTGTGTGTGTGTGTGTGTGTGTGCGCCTGCGCGCGCACGTGTGGGTGACAGGTCTGCCTAGGACCTTAATGAGAAAGGCTCTTGCCGGGAACCCACGTACACTCTTGGACAAGTCACTCGACCCTGAGTTTTGTCACTGGTGAAATGATGAAATCGGACTAGATGGAACCAAAGCTTCTCTTGACTCTTAGCATCAGATGACATCTACTTTGCCAGTTCAGGGGGCCCTGTGCCCCTAGCGCACACCGAGGAGATTAATAACAGTAGCTCACAACTGAAACCTCGGTGCCTGGTGTGGTTTCCAGCGTTTGGTAGGCGTTCAATAATACTTGTGAGATGAATGAAGGAATGTTGGTCGGCCGTCAGTTCACGGCACTGTCCTGACACCGGGTGATGGGGTGAGAGGGAGGCAAAGAGACAGGACGGTAAAACTCTCATCAACGCTCCGACTAGGAGCACGTCCTAAAGGAAGAGTTCAACACGTGCCAAAGGGAAATTCCTGGAGGTGCTGTGAGACGGCAAGGCACGAAAGCAGGGCCAGGAGCGGCGTCAGGGAGGAGGTGGCATCTCAGCCGAGCTCGCAGGCTGTGGAGGAGGGAGGTCTTCTCGGGCACAGGGCAAGAGCCCTGAGCTTGAAAGCGCGTGTCCTGCCCTGAGGACCGAGTGGTCAGGACGGTCAGAGCAAACGGTCTCCCTCTCCCCCTCCCCGGTCAGGACGGCTTCACCCCTCTGGCCGTGGCCCTGCAGCAGGGCCACGAGAACGTGGTGGCGCACCTCATCAACTACGGGACGAAGGGGAAGGTGCGCCTGCCGGCCCTGCACATCGCGGCCCGCAACGATGACACGCGGACGGCCGCGGTGCTGCTGCAGAACGACCCCAACCCCGACGTGCTTTCCAAGGTGAGGCGGCCGGCGGGGCCGGGATCATGCCGGGGCCCCGACCCGGGGCCCTCGGGGTCTCCACCGATTCCGGCAGTTACCTGGAACCAGCCAGACCACAGAAGCTCCAGCGTGCACCCCAAGCACCCGCCCCGCTCCGCCCGCCGTTCCACCAGCCAGCTGAGAGCCACAGGGGACACCGCCCTTTAAACCCCCGGGCAATGCTGAAGGACGTGTGCTCGCTGTGGCTCCAGGTCACCCAGAACAGCGTCCGGGCGGGGCAGGAGGGGCCTCTGGCCAGAGGAGGACTTGGCAGTCCACCCCCCACCCAGGTGGTGTTCTAGAAGTTTATTCCAGATCTTTCCCCAGCTCCCCCCCGGTTGGAGGGAGGGAGGGAAGGGTCCCCACATGGAGATGGGACCGGAGAGGGGCCTCCCAGGGGCCTGGACAGCCCGCCATCTGCACACGCTGTCTGATGTTTTCACTACCTGTAAGTTTAGACTTAACGTCTAAACTTAACGTCTCCCTCCCGCTGCGAATGCACTTGCACTGAGTCAGTCACACAGGCCCCTGCCCCATGGTCACGGGGTTCCGCCAGGAAAGCTGCTGCCTGGACTGTTAGGCGTGGTCAGGGGTTAGGAACAGAAGGATGACAAGGGACCCACCGAGGGTCAAAGGACCACCCAGCTGGCCACCCAGGGGCCACCGCACCCCTATGGGGGCTGGAACCGTCCCGAGGATTAAGGTCATGGACCCCATAACACTTCTCACTCATTCATTAAAGCCTCTTCAGAAGTAACCGTTCAGAGGAACGGGCCCTGCCTGCCGGGTGGGAGGTGACCCTGGTCCATGGTTTGTCCATGTGAACCACGGAGACTGGGTGTCCCCAGAGGTAGCACCTCCCTTTTGGATGTAATTGCCGTGGGACATCTGTTGACCCCTTCCTTCTGAATCTGCCTGCTGTGTGAGGTCCTCTGGTCCTGCAGGCTGATTCTGAGGTAGAAATGACAGTATGTGGCTTGTGACGCCTTGTCCCCCTCTGTTGTGTGCCAGACGGGATTCACCCCCCTCCACATCGCAGCTCATTACGAGAACCTCAACGTGGCCCAGCTGCTCCTCAACCGGGGAGCCAGTGTCAACTTCACGCCCCAGGTGAGGCCCTTTGGTGAGGCCGCCCATGCATGCGGGGACTGGGCGTGAAGAGCCCAGTGCCCGCCTCTTGCGGCACCAAGGACATGCCCGCACTGCAGACATGCCTGCGGGTGAAGCAGCCCTGGGTGGGTTTCTAAGAAACTGCAGCCTGTGTTTTTGATTCTCGGGGACCTGGGCTCAGCCAGCTTGCTGTGATGAACCAAGAGGCTGGCGTGTCCTTAGAGGCTTTGAAGTCTATCTTAGGCGAGAAGAGTCCTGACAGTGGGCTCTGATGGCCGCTTGCCTTGGGCTGGGGCAGGGCCACAGGGGAGCAGGGCGCAGAGCAGCTGCCTCCCAGACAAGGACACACGCCCTGACCAGTCCCTTCCTCCCTTCCAGAACGGCATCACGCCGCTGCACATCGCTTCCCGCAGGGGGAACGTGATCATGGTGCGGCTTCTGCTGGACCGCGGGGCCCAGATAGAAACAAGGACCAAGGTGGGTGCCAGCCAGCTGCCCGGCAAGGCCAGGGGAGCGAGTGCTGCCTTCCAGGGCTCCACCCAGGTAGTGGGCTCCCCGTGACCAGCTAGGGAAGGGCGTCCAGCCTCTAGAACAGCCCACAGGGGCAGCTGGAGACCAGACTGCTCCATCGGGCTGGTCCTTAAGGAAGCCTTCTCGTGCCTCTCCGGCTGGAATGATGCCACAGGTGCCTTCTCTCCAGCGACCTCTGATGGGTGCCTCTGGGGCTTTCTCTTTTTGACTGTCTTTTAAAGGATGAATTGACACCTCTCCACTGTGCAGCTCGGAATGGGCACCTGCGAATCTCAGAGATCCTGCTGGACCACGGGGCGCCCATCCAAGCCAAAACCAAGGTGCGAGCTTCCTTTCTGCAAGGAGCATCTCTTAGGCGGGGCTCCAGCTCTGGCCGACCCGGGTCGAATCCCATTTCTGAGAAACAGAGATGCTAATTCTACTAACTCAGCAGTGTGTGTGACGTTGACCCTGATGTCTGTCACACAGGAGGCACTCGGCTCTAATTATTATCTAGATCAAGGTTGGCACCTTTCTCTCTAAAGGGCCAGAGAGTAAATATTTTTAGGCTTTGCAGGCCCTGGTCAATGTCACAACAATTCAAATCTACCACTGTAGTGGGGAAGCAGCCGTGGATAACGTGCAAACTAGCAGCCCTGTTCTAGTAAAACTTTCTTGCCAAGCACAGGCAGCAGGCTGGATTTGTCCCATGGGCTGTCATGTGTCTGTACAGCTCGAGATCAGGCCTCATCTCTTTTACCCTGGCTCCAGAAAAGACAGGAACTAAGCACTCGGGGAGTCTTCAGGGCCTGGGCCGGACTGGATGATGTTGAAAAGAAAACAAAACGGTTCTTCTCGAGGTCCTTTCGGGGCCAGAGCAAAAGCCCAGCCCTCAGTTCTAACATGAGGTCTTGAGTCTTACTGGGGCCGAAGCTGTCAGACTACCTGGTGTTGCCTGCACCGCCTCCAGGCCTACTGCCTCGTTCTTGGGGTGAATTTAGAAGGTGGTCAGAGCAGAGCAAGGCAGAAACCAGACCCACCCATGGCCACTCCCGAGGTTTTCTGTGCGCAGCTCCCTGTCATAAGATTCTACACCATAGGAGCAGTTTATTCCCTGACCGAGGGTTATGTGAGTGTTCAGTGGAGCTCGCTGAAATCTGGGTCATGTTCACGGCCCAGGCTGTCGTGTGTGTGTGTGTGTGTGTGTGTGTGTGTACATTTCCCCTTTTTATAAGGACAGCAGTCATATTGGATTAAGGTCTACACCAGTGACCTCATCTTAACTAACTACATCTGCAATGATCCTGTTTCCAAATGAGGCCACATCACGAGGTCCTGGGCTTTAGGACTTCAACATGTGAATTTGAGGGACACAGTTCAATTCAGTCACTAACGATAGCCGTCATGCCGCTTGATTGTGTTCCTCCCTCGCTGAAAATCCTGCTTTCAGTTGTCTCTTGCTAAAACCTAACGTCCCAGTTTCCTCGCTCAGGGGTTTCATGATGCAGCTCCCGCCTGCCCCTGGAGTCCAGCTCTATGCCCTTGGCCTCCCGCGTGTTTACCTGCATGGAGCTCCCTGGGTCCCAGGGCGGCTGCCTCTGTGGCACTGCACACGCCATTCCCTTCTCGGGGATGCTCTTCCTGTGTCGTCTTCCTGGCAAGGTCCTAGCTCAGGGATCACCTCCCTGGGAAGCCTTCTCTCCCCATGTCCCCCCGACCCCATCATGACTCCACACTCCCCTGCTCCTCTGTGCTTTATCAGGCCTTCCTGATGTCACCACACGGAGTGGCAACAATGTATCTCTTTTCCCATCTTTAACCTACTAGTCTGCCAGCTTCCTTGGCCTGGAATTCTGTCTGTTCTGTTTCCCCAGAGCTTATCCCATACCTGATGTACTTTAATCACTTAATATTTGCTGAATTTATGTCTGAATGAATGAGAGTGAGTCTTCTCTGTCTTTAATTGTTTGAAATAAATTGCTATTTAAGAAACAGTGAGGATCCTTAACAGTTTTTTAAAGTGATGTGCACTTGTCAAGGACAAAGAACGGAGGGTTTTAGATCCAAATTCCATTTTAGCATCATTCATTCATTCAAGACCACACTGATTAAGGACCACTGTGTGTGTTACATGCATGCGTGGAGCGTGTAAGAGATACCAGGCACAGTCACTGATCTTAAGAAGCTTCTAAGGAAGGAGAGAAGATACATACACCTGAAAAGTTAATTATGAAAACAATTCGGCAAGTATATAAGTACGGTCCGAGTGAGGGGTACCGATGAGAAAAGCCCACAGGAATCAAAGGTGGCCAGGGGAGGCCTCGTGGAAGAGGTGGGCCTGGCTAGAGCTGGCCTGGAGGATTTGGCGGGGTGAGAAGAAGGAGGTTTGCAATCAGAGACCAGCAGGAACGCGGAGGCCGGAATGAACCAGGCTCACCCGGGAGCCACATGGAAGCCCTGTGTAGGGAGGAGGTGGGAAGTGAGGTTGGAATCATTGCCTGCCTTGAATTTCCATGTTCATTTCCTTTGCAACTGGTTGTTTTCCCTCTTCACCAGAATGGCTTGTCCCCAATCCACATGGCGGCTCAGGGAGACCACCTTGACTGTGTCCGACTCCTATTGCAATACAATGCAGAGATAGACGACATCACACTGGACCACCTGACCCCGCTCCACGTGGCTGCCCACTGCGGCCACCACAGGGTGGCCAAGGTCCTTTTGGATAAAGGGGCCAAACCAAACTCCAGAGCCCTGGTGAGTAGGAGGCTATCGGAAAAGGTGCCAGAGGGGCTAGGGCCAGAGCTGCATGGCTGAGCCCCCCAGGGAGGTGCCCACTGGTGCCTGGAGCTGCCCTGGAGATTCAGGGCGGGGACAGTGTCGGGGGTGGGGCGCTGAGGCCCACGGGGCGTGGCAGCGCACAGGCGGATGTGACCTTACTCCCTGCCGCATCCCACACATAATGACCGAGCCCGCGTAACAGGCTGAGGTCTGGGTGGGTTTGGGCCCAGGACACCTGACTCACAAGCAGTGTGTGCGGTAGGTATGCGGGATGTCACTCCCGTCCGTGCCCAGAGCTGAGGGTTGGTGATTTCTAGCGACTGCCTGGCTTTTTGACCTGCTTTGGGGGCGAGTGAAATGGGCTCAGCTAAGCATCCTTCCTCTGCAGAGGGGCTCACAGTGGTCATGGTGCTTGAGCAGAGGTGAGTTCAGGCCTAAAGCAAATTCCCTCCTGGGACTGTGGTTCCTTTGGCTCGCCCCAGGCCGGGGGCTCCCGGGAAAGTTGCTGGCGGGGCCGGAGCGGTGCACGGAGCCTGCCCACACCCGCCATCTCCCCTCTGCCCATTCCCAGAGGAGGAGAATTTAGAAGGCCGGACAGCCTCCAGGCCGCCAGGATGGCTCGTTCATTCATTTATTCATTCATTTGTTCAGACAGCTTTCACCGAGCAGGCCCCACTTGCCGGGCACTGTCTGGGGTAGTCGGGGTTTCTCAACCTCAGCACTACTGACATTTGGGGCCAATGTTCTTTGTTGTGGCGAGACTGACCCGTGAATAGATGTTTAGCAGCATCCCTGGCCTCCACCCGCTAGGCGCTGATAGCACTCCTCCCCTCCTTGTGACAATCAAAATCGTCTCTAGACATTGCCAAGTGTCCCGGGGGCGGGGGCTGGGTGGTGAGACAAAATCCCCTCCCCTCACATTGAGAACCACTGCCCTAGGGGTTAAAGCACTGAAAAAACAAGCAGACGGGCAAAACCCAGCGAACAGAAATCCCTGCCCTGGTGGAGTTTACATCCTAGCGTATCACGTTCGAGCAGGGCTGAGGTTCAGAAATCCATTTGACTAGAAACGCACGGCGGTTTCAGGGAACGTGCTGGGCTTCACAGCAGTTCTCTTTATTGTAAATTTCCCCTTAAGGAAACTTTAAACGGCAGGCTCTTTCAGTGCGTCCAAAAATGAGACTAAATTTGGAAAAAGGGTTTACAGACAACATACCCAGGACCTCGCCTGGTGAGAGCCACCCGCCCCTTCCGTGATTCACAGTGATTGACGTTTAGGCTGGGCAGGGGCTCCCTTTCCATCAGCAGGGTGGTCTGGGTGTTCCTTGGGCTTGAGTGCGAGCCCCTGCTTGCCTGTCTCCCTTTGTGTGGGGCTGCAGAATGGCTTTACCCCCTTACACATCGCCTGCAAGAAGAACCATATCCGCGTCATGGAGCTGCTGCTGAAGACGGGGGCCTCCATTGATGCTGTCACTGAGGTAGGAGAAACTCCACAGACGAGTGGACGGTCTCCGCGGGCCTTCTTCCAATAGCCATCTTGAGAGTTGTTCTTTGTGGCTGCGTGTGTGTGTGTGTGTGTGTGTGTGTTGTGTGTGTGTGTGTGTGTGCTAGTCTAGCACTCTCAGGAATACATCAGGGGTCGCTAAGACCGGGAGCTGGTGTCAGATCTCAGGGAGCTGTCCAAGGTCAGCTGCAAAATGTTTTGAGTTGTACATGTGGGTGGAATCACCCTGCAGTGTTTCCCCTCCGGCCATTTTCCTAGAAGCAGACCCATTTCATAGAACTCCCTTTCCTTGGAAGACTCCTCTGGAGCCCCTAGAGGCAGGAAAGCTTAAGCTCCATCTGGCTATGTGTCTGGAGGAGTGGGCAAGTCTCCCCCGTCTCACTCCTGTCTGGTCTGTTCCAGTCTGGCCTGACACCTCTCCACGTGGCCTCCTTCATGGGGCACCTGCCCATCGTGAAGAGCCTGCTGCAGCGGGAAGCATCGCCCAACGTCTCCAATGTGGTGAGTCTGTGGGGAGAGCAGGCCCTTCCTGTGGACGGAGGGCTCAGAGGCGAGCGTTTGCCAGCGATCCCAAGCTCTCCTCTCGAGGACAGAGGTAGAATTCTCAGAATAGCAGGCGCTTCGGACTTGGGGAGATGACTGTACGTACTGACGCTTTCTCAGTTAAATGTGTCACCCATGTGTAAGTCTTGGGAGTTTTATTTTGGACGATCATTTGGGAATTTCTGTGAGTGGTATCTGGGAATGCATGTATGTTTTTAAACATTCCTTAGCTCTGGGGTTTACCTTTAAGTGTATCTCACACACACACACACGCACACACACACACACACACACACCCCAGGCATCAGCAGACTAAAGGCTGAAGTTGCTTTTTGCTGGGGCATCTCCACCTCTTGGAGGAATGTCCACCGAGCTACTCCAGGCTGGCACTGCGGAGCCCTGTGTGTGCCCTTTTGCAAACCCAGCAGGTGTTAACACTTCCATAATTTTGTTATTTTACAGAAAGTGGAGACCCCGCTACACATGGCAGCCAGAGCAGGACACACAGAAGTGGCCAAATATTTGCTCCAGAACAAAGCCAAAGTCAATGCCAAGGCCAAGGTGGGTTCTGGAGGTGGGAGGGATCCCAGATGGAAGCAGTTCAAGCGCAGGAGGAGCAATCCTCCCTGATCGGAGACCAGGCTGCAGGGCTCGTGGCGCCGAGATTCCTTGTCACACCTGCTGGGTTGCAGCACACTCTCCGGTTCTGCTTTGCAAGGGTTCTGAGAAGCCCAGAGATGTGTTGGCATCAACAAAAGGCCAAGAAACAGTACTGCGGTGGGGTGGGGGGGGCGGGCTGAAAGGTTGCGTGATGGTTACAGTCACAGTATCAGAAGAGAAGCAACTTTTTGAAGAAAGCGTTGCCGGTGAAAATCAAGATGCCCTCGCGATGTAAAAGGCATCTCTGAGGTACTGAGTGAGCAAAGGGTAAGAAGAGCTGCCGAGTTTGCAGTCTGACTTTGGCCAGGATCAGGCTTTCCTACCGCACAGACCACAGAGCCTCTGTTTAGTGTCAGGACTGTGGTTTGGGTTTGAGCCACGTGAGGGAGGCCCCTAGCTGGGCCCAGTAACACAGAGACCCTGCCCACTGACCCCCTCAGCTTCCAGAGGAAACTGGAAGGGGGGGGGCAGGAGCTGGGATGAAAAGTCATCTTTCCCCAGGTCTGACCCTCCCATTGCCCCTGGCGTAGAGAAAACCAGAGTAGCCTTCAGACAGAAAGACAAGTGGACTCTTAGACAGGACTCGGGAGACAGTACAGTTCACCTTGTTTGATTGCCCTTCACTTTAGTGTGGGCAGATAAAGTGTTTTTTGCAATAAAGTGTTTTTTGCAGATAAAGTGTTTTTTACAATTTGAAGTTTTGTGGCAACCCCGTGTTGTCAGGTGGATAGCATTTTTCTAGCAGTAAAGTATTTTTTAATTAAGGTAAGTGTATTTTTTAGACATAATCCTATTGCACACATAATGGAGTGTAATAGCGTGTAAATAACTTTCATATGCACGGGGAAACCAAAAAAATTCATGTGATTCGCTTTACTCTGTTACCCAATTTATTGCAGTGGTCTGGAACTGAGCCCACAATGTCTCCGAGGTCTGCCCGTAAGAGCAACCACAATGTATAGTTTGTGCCAAACGTGGTGTGAAACATCTTATACATGCCGTCTGCTTGATCCTAACCATAGCCCTATGAGGTCAATACCATTATTCCCATTTTACAGATGGGAAGGCTGAGCCTTTGGGCAATTAAGTAGGAATAACAACTAACTTGAAAGATTGTTATAAGAATTAAATAATATAGAACATATTGGTTCCCATAACTCAGAGATTTGAACCTCAGCTCTTCCTCTTACTAGCTGTGTAGCCTTGAGAAAGTCACTTAACCTCTCTGGGCCTCACCTGCCTTCTTTATAAAATGAAGAGTTGGGTTAGGTAACCTTAGTGTTCCCTGTTCTTTGTTTTTGCTTTGGGTTCCAGGATGACCAGACCCCACTTCACTGTGCAGCTCGCATTGGCCACACAAACATGGTGAAGCTCCTGCTAGAAAATGACGCCAACCCCAACCTGGCCACCACTGCCGGGCACACCCCCCTGCACATCGCGGCCCGAGAGGGCCACGTGGAAACGGCCCTGGCCCTTCTGGAGAAGGAGGCGTCCCAGGCGTGCATGACCAAGGTACAACATTCCTCCTCCCGTTCTCCAGAGCGGCAGGCTGGTCCCAGCTGGTCCTGGGGCAGGGGAGGGCGTTCCCATCTGGTCCTCTGTATTGCCTTGACTGTGCTGAGGGCTGCTGGGAGGAATGGACCCACAGGACTGGCCGCCACCTGTGAGCTGTGTGTGTCCCGTCCTTCCCCAGGAAGGTGAACTGTAGTTTCTCATCCAGCCACCAGCCTTCGTCTGTTTATCATGGAATGGCTCAGGATCTGCTCTGGCCAGACCAGACAGGCTCTGGGATGCGAGAAGGCTGGCGGCCCAGGCCCTGCCCGCAACTAGCTGGCTGTCAAATAACAGCACCAGTGGTTTTGACTCCGTCACGAGAGGGGCAGGTGGCAGCCCCCGGGGCTCTGGGAGTCTCAGCGGGATCACACCTTCTGCGCCCTTTATTCTACTGGCGTCTCCACGCCAGTCGGGGTGGGACACCTCCTTTGCCGCGGGCCCTTTCTCCAGGGAGGATGGCGGGCCTCCCCATGGTTCCGACGGCCTGTGTTTCTCCTCAGAAAGGATTTACCCCTCTCCACGTGGCGGCCAAGTACGGGAAGGTGCGTGTGGCACAGCTGCTGCTGGAGCATGACGCGCACCCAGACGCCGCCGGGAAGGTGAGCTTGACCTTCCCTCCTGCCAGGGTGGACCCGGGGCAGAGGGGCAGCTGCACCTGGGTGGTCATCTCTGCCTGAGCCCACTGTGTCCCCCTTGCGCATGGGCTGCCGTCCAGGAAGAATGGCCTCTGGGGAGACATCTTTCTGACAGAGGCCTTGCCCTTCTACAAAGACCCGGTGGCCCCTCTGAGCGAGGATGCTGCACTGCCCCATCAGCCCCTAGGACCCCCAGGAATGGAGGTGACCCCCAGGACTGAGGCGGTGACCCCAGGACTGAGGCGGTGACCCCAGGACTGAGGAGGTGACCCCCAGGACTGAGGCAGTGACCCCAGGAATGAGGCGGTGACCCCAGGACTGAGGCGGTGACCCCAGGAATGAGGCGGTGACCCCAGGACTGAGGAGGTGGCCCCCAGGACTGAGGAGGTGACCCCCCCAGGAATGAGGCAGTGACCCCAGGACTGAGGAGGTGACCCCCCAGGAATGAGGAGGTGGCCCCGGGACTGAGGAGGTGACCCCAGGAATGAGGCGGTGACCCCAGGACTGAGGCGGTGACCCCAGGAATGAGGCGGTGACCCCAGGACTGAGGAGGTGGCCCCCAGGACTGAGGAGGTGACCCCCCCAGGAATGAGGCAGTGACCCCAGGACTGAGGCGGTGACCCCAGGAATGAGGCGGTGACCCCAGGACTGAGGCGGTGACCCCAGGAATGAGGCGGTGACCCCAGGACTGAGGAGGTGACCCCAGGAATGCGGAGGTGGCCCAGGTCCAGCTGGTGTGTTCTTTAGTGACTTCAGCTCCAGACTGGCTCTGAAATGGTGTCAAGCAGATTTCCCGTGTAACAGAAGTGACACGGATCCCCACGGGGCGCTGCCTGGAGCCACAGGCATGGCCAGTGGGATGTCCCCTGAGCGAAGGCTGTCCCCTGTCCATGTCCCCGCAGAATGGCCTGACGCCCCTGCATGTCGCCGTGCACCACAACCACCTGGACATTGTTAAACTGCTGCTGCCCCGGGGCAGCTCCCCGCACAGCCTGGCCTGGGTAAGCCTCCTGCTCCACCCCGCCCCCACCCCGCCCCCACCCGGGACAGCAGGCGGCCGCCACCCCTCAGGGAGGGCTGTGCAGAAGCAGCCCGATTGCCTGCAGTGCGATGGCTGCTGACTGGGAACCGGAGCGGGCCGGGAAGTGGGGAGCACTTCTCAGCCACAGGTCACCTCGCAGATGTGGAGCTCGTTTTACACAACTAATGTGTACCCCAACCTGGTGTCAGAGGTCAGCATGTACAGCGTGCTCGTGGATTCCGGGACCAGGGCCACACCTGGAGAATATTCAGGGCTGGGGGTGAACTCACCAGAACCTTGGAGCGAGGAACCTGTCTTGAATGCGGAGTCTCCCCCCAAATCTGTTTCTCTCTGGAGTTCCGGCTCTGAGATGGTGCCGTTTCTGTACACACGTTACACGTTGAGGTGTGGCCGGCGTGCACCCTCACACCAGCCCCTGAGATGCTCAGAGCCATGGGTGGTGCATCGCCCCTGAGGGACCCGGAGTGTAGAGAGTGGATGGGGCTTATGTAAGAGTGGACTGAGAAGGCGCTGTACGAGGTACAGGGATAAAGCTGGGCGCGAGGATCATTTTGGGGGGACAGGCCGTCTCCTGTGGGGTGAGAAGGTGTGCAGGGTCTGTGAGGGGAGGGGGGCCGAGGGGGCTGGTGGCCACGCAGATGAGGGGCGAGGAGAGGGGGCAGGGCTCGGCTGCAAAGGACATCGCGGTCCCTGAGCGCGCCACAGTGCTCAGCCCTGTGGCAGGAGGGAGCCATGGGTGGGTCAGGGTGTGATTCCAGCCGACACCTGCTGACTTCCGTGGGGACGCAGGGCAAGGCAGGGCGGGGCTTCGGTTCCCCTCTCAGAACGGCTGCTCATCTGGATTCTACAGCCTCCCTTTCCTGCAGACACAGCATCTCCCAGACACCCCTTCTCCCTGGGCTCCGGTCCCGCGCTGTTGTAGCAGAGCCCACATCACTGTGTAGACAGCGTGCAGCCCTGCTGGGACATGACTTACTCCTGCTTCTAAAAATAAAACGCTGGACTCGCACCGCTCCTTATATAAAAGACATCAGAACCAGGCTCATGGTATTTAAAGGGAGCTTTATCCAAGCACAAACCCTGCACAGATGGGTTTTGTTTCCATGGCAAAAAATAGTTTCCAAAGCAGTCTGGCAATTTTGTAGAATCTCACATGCAAGTCTCTCTGCACCCAAACCAAACCCACCCCTTTCTAATTTTGATGCTAATGTTGTTTTACTGTTTGGGCAGAGCTCTCTCCAGTGTGCGCATTCCTTTGGACGAGCGCATTTCCTTGGGGAAGAGGAGCCTTTTGCTGGCTTACACCGTTCCTGAATCTTCCCCCCACCACCACCCCGGCTCTCCTGCCTCCCTGCCCCTCGTCCTTGTCACCTATAGAAGGTCATTCATTCCCTGTAGTCCCAGCTTGGAGAAAGCTCACAGGGGTTGGTCCCTGATCTGAGACTGACGGTTGTTCTTGTATCTTGGTTTTAACTGCGGGTCACCTGGCAGCCTGACCTGGACAGGATGCCGTTCTTCCAGTGCGGACATCCTCCATTGCCCAAGTGGCCTGGACTCCTGATAATGCTAACGTGAATAAGTACTCAAGTTCCTGTCCTTTGTTCAGTAAAAAAGGCCCTAATAATCCTTGCTTCCATGCAGGGAATGGAAGGCAGGCTGCAGTCAGCACCCTAGGTGAGCAGCGGCCTCACCCCATTTCATCCTGACTTGGGAGCTTGTTACGAATGCAGAATCTGGGGCCCCCCCGTCAGAATCTGCACTTTACCAAGATCCCAAGTGATTTCACACACATTCAAGTTTGAGAAGCACAGCTCCAGCTAAAAGACCTGGGCTCTGGAGTCGGAAGATTCTCTGACACTCAGAGAGAAGGATCTCCATTTGGGGATGACTCCAAATCTCAGGCCTGATCCACTGAACCACACCGCTTTTCTTTGCTCCCTTTTGATACAGTACAAAACTCATTTTGTTTAATTAATTTTATTACAGTCAAAATGCCGATCTTGTCAGGGGAACACAACCTACAAAGAATTTAATGTTTTCTCATAACATAATCAAATTTAAAAGGAGGAACAGTAGGATGAATCATCTTACATAATTACTCAGAGAGAATGATTTTTATTATTCAATTTATTCTTTGGGTAGATGACAACTTTCCTTTCCCCAAAATCTACTTTGCAGACAGACGGGTCTCACCGTGTCCCCCAGTGCTTTAAACTGGGATTTTACTGTATTGGTCGGCCCCTTTTTTTCTGTTTCTTTTCCCTGATCAGTGGATCCTGGCAGAATCAGAAATGTTGGTTTCCACAATAAGGCAGTGGCTGGCAAAGGAGATTCAGTTCTGTGGGATGGCCAGAAGGATGCTGGCCGTGGCAGGAGACCATATGCCTTATGCCATCTGCTCTGGGACTG